>NW_004443940.1:27645436-27650278 GCF_000243295.1 Trichechus manatus latirostris | reverse complement strand
TGTCTTCAGAGTTGTTCTTCTAGGATTAAATAACACTGGTGTGCTGTAACTCAGAGCATTCATTTCTCTACCTCAACCGTATGGAGGGTTTTATATATTTTGTGAAGATTGCTTTGATGAAACGTATTTCATCTTTCTCTTCTAACAAATGCCGCATTTTTATCGGTTGAAAAGCTTGCTGTTTCAGGTCTTGAAACAATTTGCAGATGTACATTGTAACAGTATGCATTGGATTGTCCTATTGGAATATTGAAAATGAGAATGAAAGACAATAATCCCAGTAGATCCCTGGAAGAAGAAGGCTCCCATGAGTTACTTTCAAAGTGTCAGCTACATTTCAGAAGACTTCATTTTGTGTCCCTAAGTTGCTAGTACTTGTTTGATTTGGAGCATAGTTTACCAGGAATGCTATTACCTTCTCCTTCTTGGTTGTCTGCCTTCAGCATTAAAAAACTACTTAGATAACCTTTTGCTTTTAAGGGACAGCAACATGAAATATATGCTTTCACATTTAGCAGAGGCTTAGAAGTAATAATAGTATCAACGAGTCAGGCTGGTTTTCTATTGATTGATGGCCTCACTTACAGAAGAAAATGAGTAGATGTGGTGAAAAAAACACTTTATTAATCATTTTTAAATCCCAAGTTTCTGAATGGCACTCTTTCATTATCCTTCTATGTGAAATCAACCAAAGTACTTTATTTGCTTATATATCTTGAAATTTAAAAAAAATTATACCCAACATACGTATCAGGTGATTCTTCAGTAGTTTGAAAAAAAAAAAAAAAGGGGGGCACGCTAGATTTATTTTAGTTAATGAGCCCAACCATTAACAACCCATAGAAGCAAAGTCTTCTCTCATTTTTACTCATTGCTAGTGCCTTACTGCCAAATGATAACCAGCAAGTCTTTCTTCCTGGAATCAAACGATCGATTTCACAAATTTTAATGGTTTAATTGGACTTTAAATCTCCAGAAAAACTTGTGGAATATCTTAGCTCTACAGATTTGAAGATATTCACAACACAATGGAAAACATAGCCCCCTAAAGGTTCAGTACTATTTCAGTTTCGGGGATTTGTATAATGTATCAAATACATCATTAAAGAGCTTGATTGTTATTAATTAGAAAGCACCAGGATTGGAGGAAGACTCATTAATAACCTGCAATATGCAGATGATATGATCTTGCTTGCTGGAAGCAAAGAAAACTTGAAGCACTTACTGACGAAGATCAAAGACTACAGCCTTCATTATGGATTACACCTCAGCATATTGAAAACAAAAATCCTCACAACTGGACCAATAAGCAGTATTATGATAAATGGAGAAAAGATTCAAGTTGTCAAGGATTTCATTTTACTTGGCTCCACAATCTAAGCCCATGGAAGCAGCAGTCAAGAAATCAAACGACATATTAAATTGGGCAAATCTGCTGTAAAAGACCTCTTTAAAATGCTAAAAAGCAAAGATGTTACTTGAGGACTAAGGTGTGCCTGACCCAAGCCGTGGTATTTTCGATCGCCTCATATGCATGCAAAAGCTGGACAACGAATAAGGAAGACTGAAGAAGAATTGATGCCTTTGAATTATGGTGTTGACAAAGAATATTGAATACACCACGAACTGCCTAAAGATTGAACATATCTGTCTTGGAAGAAGTACAGCCAAGATGCTCCTCAGAGGCAAAGATGACAAGACTTCGTCTCCCTTACTTTGGCTATGTTATCAGGAGGGACCAGTCCCTGGAGAAGGACATCATGCCTGGGTAAAGTAGAGCGTCGGTGAAAAAGAGGAAGACCCTCAGTGAGATGGACTGACACAGTGGCTGCAACAATGGGCTCTAGCATAATAACGACTGCGAGGATGGCGCAGGACAGGGCAGTGTTTTGTTCTGTTGTACGTGGCTTTGCTATGAGTCGCAACCGACCTGATGACACCTAACAACAACAGCCTGCTTTTATGAAAAAGTACCAGGAAAAAAAAAAAGTCGATTCTGACTCACAGAGACCCTATAAGACAGAGTAGAACTGCCCCTTAGGGTTTCCAAAGAGCAGGAAAGTGCTCACAGTCTTAAAGGGACACGTGAACCAACCAGAAATGGATAAAAAGTTCAGTTGTCGATTTGATGCATTTCTGGAATAAACTATTTGTATGTTTCCAGGCTTGGCTATAGAACATAATCAGCCTTCTGGTATTGGATTCTCTCAAGTACCTGACTAGACATTTCAAAACTGAGTTGGAGAGGAAAAATGAAGTGAGATACAGAATGTAGAGAAGGTAAGTTTGAACAACAACAAAAAATAAACTTCCAATAAATTCTCCCCACTTAGTGAGGACAAAAAAAAATAGGAGAGGAGGTGAAAATTACAAAAAGCAAAAATTAAAATGGAAACTAAAATGTTTGCCAAGGGGAAACACATTCTAGATAAAAATAAACAAAATTCTCTTTGCATTTATGTACTCATAATTTTTCCACTGGGTACATTTGCACAGTTGGAATTAGAAAAGAAATAATAATAATAAAGCTTATTTCCCACCAGCACATTTGTTAGAAGAGGAAAAAGGGAAAAAAGCCCTGCAGGTCAAGTGTCATGGAGAGAATGCCAAATGTCTTTGTGGCCAGTTATTTATGGTTGCAGATAATTGTACAGAAAATATCAAATTTGCATAGTGTGATTATTGCTGATTATTTATCTAGCAGTCAAAATGTTTCAGTGGTTCCTAGGATGACAGATTGACAAGTCCTTAAAACTCATTCATTTTATGAAATTTGCATGTAATTAGGCAATAATGAAGGGATGTTTGTGGACAGAGGATTAAACTACAATATGCTGGAAGCAATTCAAATGCTTGACAAAGTGTTAACATTATCTCCAGATTCAACCAAGCCTTAAATGCTTGGCTCAAAAATCGTTGAATGTATGAATCGGGTAAGGAAGATTTAGAAAACCATCAATGAAGTAAAATATATTTTTTTCACTTTTAAAAGCATATTCATTCACTAGACTTAATTATGTTTTGGGGTGTCATCACGTTCAAAATAAATTGTCAGTCATGGTCTGGGATTAGAAAAGTAAAGGAAGGGGAAAGAAGATGGTGACGTGAAAAGAGCCCAGTCTGGGTGTCTAACCCTTCTGCTTGTGAATGGCAGCCCAGGCCCTCCCAAAGTGTGTGCCTTGGTGGACAAGTTCCATCTGAACCTAAGTATCTGGCACAGTAGTTGTATAGATTTGAGCTAATAATCTATTTCCTCAAATCTGAGAAACACTTTTCTCCCTCTCACTTGTAATGATTTTTTAAAATCTGGATGCTTCTTGCAATTGGTGTTCCATTTAAGGTAATGATGTTTCTTTTCTTCCCCCAGGGGGAAAAAAGTCGAGTATTTCACTTCACAGCATCTTAGAATTAAAGAAATAACAGCAGTTATAAAATGAAAAGTACAATGATGACAAAGTTTATCGTTAAAAAAATGAGAGCTATTATTCTGTGGTCTTCTTCCTGCTGAAATCCTCCACCAATTGCTTCTTCAGGGTTGGGATGGACATTATAAAATCTGCATTTGAAAGTTGTAGATTGTCTCTGACCTTCATACAGAGCTGTCTTTTCAAGTAATTGATGTATATTATGTAAAACGGTTCCTTTCAAAACCAGACTACCTGAAGTATTGGGTTATTATAGTAATTTAAATCAATGAAAAACTTAACAAAGATTTATGGAGAGTTATAAGATGAATAAAAGTTATTTCTTTTGACTGCTGTATCTATAGTTTATAACTTGATCTGAGAAGATACGTGCTCATTACTTTGTGATTCTACTAATAGAGACTTTTAATGTTTGTTGGATAAGTAGAGGTGGGAGAAGGCCACCATATTTTAAAATTCAAAAAAGTAAACTAAATCTCTGTCTACAATTTGTGGAAGGCCTTGAATTCCATTTCAAAACATATAGATTTTATTCAGTGGACAATGAGTAAGACATCAGAGGTTTTTCATCAGAAAATTCACCCAAGCAACCACGTTGGCAAAGAACTTTCAAATTCAAGAATGCTTCAAAAGTCACCAATTTATAAATCTTTGCAAATCCTGTTGTGATATAGTCAATATAGGTAAATTTCAAGCATTGTATTACAATATTGAAATCTTACCAAACACTGAAGAGATTAGAATATCTTAGTTTTAACTAGAGTCCTATAGAGTCCTTTAATTGAAAGGATTGAATTTCAGGTTGTTGGTCATGGTACACTAATAGCTATTAAAGACATCCTCCTCCCCCAATAGCATATGTTTAAAACAATAAAATCCAAAGTGGGTTTGAGCGGGACTCTGCTGCATGCAGACATTCAATAATTTAGGTGCCTTCAAACAAGTGGTCCCACCATCCCCAAGAAACTCTGAGTCCTCTACTAGACCCATTGTAATCAGCCATTTAAGTCAAGGAAAGCGAAAGAGCTGGAGGATGTACCCCATCCTCCATTCCTGGCAATGATATACATGATTTCCATCCACATTCCATTGACTGCAATCCTATCACTCCCAGTGAGCCTGAAAATATAGTCTAGCTGTGTGCCTAGGAGCAAAAGGAAATAGAGTCTGGGAAACACTTAATATTGTCTCTGCCAAATATTGTTTGGCTATTGTTAACAGCTGCAAGTTTGATCATTCTGGCATTTGACTACTATCTCTTTTAAGAAAAGCTCCTCAAAAGACTTGTCAATATTTTTTTTCCTTTTTTTTTTTTTTCATTGTACTTTAGGTGAAGGCTTACAGAACAAATAGTTTCTCATGAAACAGTAGTACACATATTGTTTTATGACATTGGTTAACAACCCCACAAATGTCA
>NW_004443940.1:27619042-27637236 GCF_000243295.1 Trichechus manatus latirostris | reverse complement strand
TCCTCGCTCTCCATTCTCTGTCAGTTTTATCACTCCATTTGGTGCTTGTCTGAGTTCTTTATCTCTTCATTTGATGTTTTAGGGTTTCAGGATTGTTGTTTTCTCTGTTCGGCTTAGTTTTTTGGATCTTTGCTGTGGAGGGACGGCGTGGTGCTTCTGCCTAGAGCGCCATTTTGCCGGAAGTCCCCCGAGACTTGTCGATAGTTTATGTGTCTACTTTCTCTCCCTTTTTTTCTTAAATTTACTTCAGTTAGGTATTTTCCCCCAACCCAACAAAACTGTTTATATCAAGGTCATCAGTGACCTCCACATCGGGTGGTTATTGCTCAGTCTTCATCACACTTGACTTATCAGCAGCATCTGATGAATTTAATTGTTCTGCCTTAAAATATTACCTTCACTTGACTTCTTAGTCATCTAGTGCTGCTCTAACAGAAATACCACAAGCAAATGGCTTTAACAGAGAAAAATTTATTCTCTCACAGTCCAGTAGGCTACAAGTCCAAATTCAAGGCATCAGCTCCAAGAGAACACTTTCTATGTTGGCTCTGGAGGAAGGTCCGTGTCATCAATCTTCCTTTGGTCTGAGAACTTCTCTGCGCAGGGACCTCAGGTCCAAAGGACACAACACAAGCTCTGCTCCCAGCACTGCCTTCTTGGTGGTATGAGGTTCCCATGGGTCTGTGTTTGCTTCTCTCTTTTATATCTCAAAAGAGATTGGATTAAGACACTATCCAATCTTGTATACCTCATCAGTACAACCTCACCATAGTGATAGAGTTTACAACACATGAGGAAATCACATATAACCTCATCATAGTGATAAAGTTTACAACACATAAGGAAACCACATCAGATTACACAATCATACAATACTGGGAATCATGACCTAGCCAAGTTGATACACACATTTTTGGAGGACACATTTCAGTCCATGACACTTGGCTTCTGGGACACCACACTCTCCTTATTTTGCTCCCAGCTCACTGACTGCTTCTTCCTATTTTTCTATGCTGGTTCCTCATCATTTATTCAACCTCCAAAAGTTGGAATGTCTTCTTTTTTCTATCTACTTTCATTCCCAAACTACTTATACAGCCCAGACTTCTCTCCTAAACTCCAGATACATATATTCAAATGCCTATTAGGCTTTTCCATTTGAACTTCTATGGGCCTGTCAAAGTTGACATGCTCCAAACTAAGCCCTGATTTCCTTCTCCCAGCCTCCTTGTCCTCAGTCACTGGCAAGACCACCTTTCCACGTACACTTTCTAAAAATACTTGATGTCATCTTTAACTCCTCTTTCTCTTAACTGCATATTGGGTTTGTCATTAATTCTGTAGTCTCTGCTTTTAGAATATATCTAGTATCTGACCACTTCTCTCTGATTCTGCTCCCAGCCCTGATCATCTCTCTCTCAAGGACTTTTTCAATAGCCGTCTAACTGTTGGTTCAGTTTCTATCTTCCTCATAGTGGCTAAAATGACTCTATAAAAACTTAAGTGAGATATATCACTCATTCACTTAGCACCTCTAATTATTTCCAATCTTCCTCAGGTCAAAGGCTAAAATCCTTTAACCTGTTGCTGTCCAGTGGATTCCAACTCATAGTGACTTTATAGGACAGAGTAGAATTGCCCCATAAGTTTTCCAAGGCTGTTATCTTTACAGAAGCAGATGGCCGCATCTTTCTCCCATGGAGCGCCAGTGGGTTTGAACAGCTGAACTTCGGTTAGAAGCCGATAGCTTACCACTGCGCCACGAGGGCTCATTCCAAAGTCCTTACAATTACCTAGAAGCCCTTCATCATGTGGCCCTCATTTCCTGTCCGACCCAATTTCTTCTGCTTTCCCCATCCGTAACTCTGCTCTAGCCATGCTAGCCTATGAATACTTCCTCAAACATTTCAGGTATGCACCTTCTCCTCTGGTGTATTTAGCACTTATTTTGTTTCTCTCTGCCTAGAGTCATCTTCCCCAAAAAATCTTTATTATTCATTTTGATATTTCCTTTGTTCTCAGCAAAGGCTTCTTCTGCAGCCCTATGTTAAATTGCAATACACCACCTCATTCCACCTCAGCACTCTTGATCCTCCTCCCCTACTTTCCCCTTTAGCCTGAGCATTTTCAAATATTCCATGTACAGTATTTTATTTGTTTATGTTGTTTACTGTCTGTTTCCTCCAAATGTCTGTTTTGTTAATTGTGTATCCTGGGTGCCTAGAAGAAAACCTGGTGTATAATAGATACGCAATAAACATTTGCTGAATGAGTGAATGAATGAATTTCATCAGCTGATCTCAAGACCAATTCAGAAAAGACGTAAAGAATAATCTACTCCTAAATTAAGGGATTTCTAGAGAAAAAGTATAGTGTAAAAAGGCTGAAAGTGTTAGTGGAGTTGAATCAGCAATGAATATGTCAGACAGTGGTGATACTGATAGTACTACATGGTATGTGCACAATTCAAGAGTAGGATCTACATCTCTAAAACAATCTATTTATTTGTTGACCAAGCTTCTGTACCAGAGCAAGGAGGATAAGTATTGTGTGGGATTCCTGGAGCCAGGTGGGACTCAGAGTGGATGGCACCAGTCTGTGAGGTGGGAGCATGGGAAGTAGGACATTAATACATTCTAGTTTACTGGCTACACCTCAGGAAAGCAGGGCAGTCTATCAAATCCAGGTCCAAAGTGAGGAAACCAGATCCAAGTCAGGCAAAGTAGCCTAAGAAAGAAGCAAGAGGGGAAACCAAATGTGAATTCAGAAGTGATCCCTTGAGACTAATGAGGCACAGCAGTCCAGGGACAAGGACTAGAAGGCAGAAGGGGACAGGAAAGCTGGTGATAGGGAACCCAAGGTTGAGTAAGGACAGTGATGATCTGTAGTGGGGTTGTTAATCATTGTCACAGGGCAACATGTGTACTAACTGTTTAATGAGAAACTATTTTGTTCTGTAAACCTTCATCTACAGTGAGAATAGCAACACAACTGGAAGAGCATAGTCGATGTCACTGAACTGTGCATGTAGAAATTTTTGAAATGGTGTATCTTTGGCTATGTATATTTCCAGCAAAAAAAAAAGGTCGAGAAGGGAGAGGGTTGACACATCGTGGGGTTGTTAACCAATGTCATAAAACAGCATGTGTACTACTGTTTAATGAGAAATTATTTGTTCTGTAAACATTCATCTGAAGTACAATAAAACAAAAGTGATCCCTTGAAGCAATGGTTATAGCAAATAAAGAGAGCAATTTATAGGGCATCTATAGCCTCACTTCTGAGTGCATAAGAAGCTTTTAGGTTGCTGATTCCTTCCAGCAATAACAATATCAGTATACAAATCAGAGCAAAAACCAATACCTATTGTTGTGAAGTAGTACTGGTGAAATTTGTACATCCCAAATACTGCTGGAGGTGTTGGGTGGAGGTCAATAGAGGCAGCATTTTTAGAGAGAAAAATGGTAATATAGAAAATCATTAAAGAGCATATACCTTTTGCCTGAGTCTAGCCATACCTCCAAATTTATTCTAAGCAAAAAATAATTGATCAAAAAAGATTAACTATATGCCCTAAGACATATGTCATTTTAGTGCCTGTCAAAACTATAAATTGGACACCCCTTGGAGCCCTGGTGTCACAATGGTTAAGAGCGTGGCTGTTAACCAAAAGGTCAGCAGTTCAAATCCACCTGCCGCTCCTTGGAAACCCTATGGGGCAGGCTACTGTGACATATAGAGTCACTATGAGTTGGAATCACCTTGACGGCAACAGGTTTGGTTTGTTTTTACAGAATTGCATCAACAGATGTTATGTAACCATTAAAAATAATAAATTGTAAAGATTACCTAGAATAGAACTTGGTAAGCTTTTTCTGTAAAGGGTCTAAAAGTAAACATTTTCGGTTTCGTGAACCATAAGATGTTGAGAAAGCAGTCAGATAACACATAAACAAATGGGCATGACTCTGTTCCAATTAAACTTTATTTACAAAAATGAGAACAGGCCAGATTTAACCCAGGGACTGTAGTTTGCTGACCCTTGTGTTCGAAGCATGTTATGTATGCCTTATCTGTGAATTGTCATATTATTTTAAAAGCACCATATGCAAAGGTGCACATTATGACTGTTGTTGCTGTTAGGTGGTCAGTTCCGACTCACAGAGACCCTTTGTACGACAGAAAGAAATGCTGCCCGCTCCTGCGCCATCCTCATAATCGCTGTTATGGTTAGGCCTATTATTTGCAGCCACTGTGTCAATCCATCTCATGGAGGATCTTCCTCTGTTTTGATGACCCTCTACTCTACCAAGCATGATGAACTTCTCCAGGAACTGATCCCTCCTAATAACATGTCTGAAGTATGTGAAATGAAATCTAGCCATCTCTCCTTCTAATGAGCATTCTGGCTGTACACTATGATTACTGCTATAAAAATAAATGTATTTCTTAGGCATCTTGTGTAGTGATGTTTTCTTTTATTTGACTTGTTTATTATTAATGTTCCTACACTGGTAATAGGAAGAGAATAGAGAGGAGTAGAAAAGAGGAGGAGGAGTGGGAAGTAATATTGGGAGTAAAAACAAATGTTTATTGTGTGCTTCTTGTAAATCAGCCACTCTGCTGAAAATCTTTATGATCAATTTCTCATTAACTTCTCACAGCAGAGTTATATATCATTTCCCACCATTTTACAGATGAGAAAATTGAGGCTGACTAAGTTAATTGCCCAGGGTCTAACAACTCATTTGAGATCTTCAGACTTAAGTTTTTCTAACCCCAGAATCTAAATTGTCAACCACCTCTAGTCTCAGCTTACCCGATTATGTGCTATTTTTACAGCAAGAAAATACACTTAAAGAATTATATTCATCTGCAATAAGTACACATGAGCTGAACATTAGACTTGCACTTATGTCACTACAAACGCAGTAGGAAAGCATGGTTATGAGAGGTGGTAGATGGAACCACATGAAACTGATATTTCTGTAAGTCAAAAATGATCAAATGTGGGCAATTTCTTACGGTTCAACTTAATTTTCTACTCAGAGTGAAGGTAGTGGTTGCTCTGGCCTTGGGTGCTGCTCAAGTGGGCTCACCTCATGGAAGATTTTCCAAGGTAAACACCAAGGAATGCACAGGCTAGCAAGGCTGCTCGAGCCTGAACAAGTTACAAAGATTTTCATTTACTGGGCTGCAACAGAGGAGGGTCTTCTAGAGGATTTACACATGCTTTGCATGGGAAGTGCTTCATGTTTGGGTTCAAAATATAAATAGGCTGAAAAATATTTTTTTATTATTATTTTGGAAAATTTAGACCTTGTGAAAAATGCCAAATTTAATAGCCCTAGAGACTGAAACCCTTTATCCATTCACCTGACTGCGTATGTAGTTTGGGGAATAGCATTGCCAGCTTCCTCCCTGGTGGCTACCTCACCAGGGAGCCTGAACTCTGAATGGAAAGGACCACTTCTCACTGCTAAGGAATCGACCATTCTCGGGGATGATTCAGTACTTAGTCTCTGGGCCGAGAGAGAAGGACTAATGCCAAGTCTCATGACCTTTGTTTGATACAAGGCATTGGTCTTTTTAACAACTAGTTTGAAATCACCATGTGTTAAGCACAGAATAGCTGGTAGACAATCATCTCCTGATTCACTGAGTGCTAAGTGGTCTAGGCTCTGTTAGCCAGCAGAAACTATTAACCAGAGAAATTATTAACCAGGATTTCCAGGGGGAACTAGCAGAGAAAGGGTCGCATAGTCCTTCTGAAAGCTAAGGACCCAGGGCTAATTAGTGGGTACAGTCCACTTGGGGTGTTCTGGAGCCCATGATCAATAAACACACCCATCAAAGTTGATGGTTACGAGGTTGAGGAAGGAGGGAGAAGGGAATTCACTGACTAGATAGTAGACGAGGATCATCTTTGGTGAAAGAAAGGACAACACACAATGTAGGGGAAGTCAACACAATTAGACCAAAGCAAAAGCTAAGAATTTTCCTGAACACACCCAAACACTTTGAGGGACAGAGTAGCTGGGGCTGGGGGCTGGGGGCCATAGTTTCAGGGGACATCCAGGTCAATTGACATAACAAAGTTTATTAAGAAAATGTTCTACATCTGGGGTCTTAAAAACTTGTGAGCGGCCATCTAAAATGCATCAATTGGTCCCAACCCACTTGGAGCAAAGGAGAATGAAGAACACCAAAGACACAAGGAAAATATTAGCCCAAGAGACTAAAGGTCCACATAAGCCAGAGACTCCACCAACCTGAGACCAGAAGAAAAAGATAGTGTCCTGCTACCACCAATGACCTCTGTAACTGTGAACACAAGAGAGTCCGGGATGGAGAGGGAGAAAAGTGCGGAGCGGAACTCAAATTCACGTAAAAAGACCAGACTTAATGGTCTGATGGAGACTGGAAGAGCCCCCGAAACTATGACCGCCTGGACGCTCTGTTAATCTAGAACTAAAACAATTCCCGAAGTCCACTCTTCAGACAAAGATTAGACAGGACTATAAAACAAAAAACAATACACACGAGGAGTGTGCTTCTTAGTTCAATCAGATACAGGAGACCAAATGGGCAGCTCCTGTCTGGAGGCAGAATGAGAAGGCAGGAAGGGACAGGAACTGGTTGAATGGACACAAGAAACCCAGAGTGGAAAGGGGAGAGTGCTACCATATTTTGGGGATTGCAGCTAATGTCACAAAACAATATGTGTATAAATTTTTGTATGATAAATTAACTCGAGCTGTAAACTTTCACCTAACGCACAATAAAAATAAAAAATAAACACATCCTCTTGCAGATGTGCTTCCCGGTGCTGGGACTGATATATTCATGGTCTGACTATGGGAGATGGGAACACGCAGAGATCATTGCAGCACCCTAGCCTGTGCTGAATCATGCTTATAAAATCTTGTGGAAATTGGAAACACCTGCTAGCTGAAATTTTACATGCCAGGGTTGAAAATTTCAGATAATTCTCAGACAGACCTATCATTCTGTTGCCCTGCCTGTGTCTCAAGAGTCATGGGGCCTCCAAGAGTCTTCTTCATAGCAGTCCTTGGATCTGACCTCCTGAAAGGAAAACACAATGTTTGATGTCTTCCTAAGGCACATTGTATACGATCAGTAAGCCTGTTCTCTGTCATATTCTCCCCTATATTAGGTTTTATGTAAGGCAGAGAGTTACGTAGCATGGCAGGTGTTTGAAATATGTTAACTCAGGATGCCTAAAGTCAACTTCCTTTGCAAAACTAGGCACCTAATGTGGTGCATGGCTAACGGAGAGCCAGCGTTGATCTGGTGTCTTGTTTGATGTATTTCAAACTAATACAGTTAAAAATACTGGCTTCATATATGTAGAATCAGACCAAAGCACCTTCTATTGTCACCCAGACAAAGAGGGTAGCACTCTTCTACTTCTCTCTCTTTGTATTAATCCTTTATAGCTAATTTTTCCTATCATACCTGCCCTTGACATTCATTAGATCCTGAATTTGTGACTCTAACATAGATCAGTATAGAGGCATGAGAGGTGTAGGGGGATTTTGTTTGATTCTACTCCCACTATGATTGGATTACCTCGTATCTCAAAATTACTGTGTCTAGTAAAGTCAACGGCCTCTATACCTCAATACTCTAATTCACTTCTTTCTCCTTGACCTTCCCTTTCTACTGAAACTACACGTCTTTTTTCCTACTGCAATGACAAAGACCCATGAAGCTTCCAGCATCCATATGTACAGATCACAGCCTTCATCAAACTACATGCTGACTGATTTTTATTTTACTTGAAGTGGAGAGAAAGCACTAGGGGGATATGTAAGATAAACTGCGTGGCGTGATTTATTCTTGAATCCAAACCCCTAAAGACAGTACTCTTGTCCACCTTGCATACCAGCTCTTCTGAGTGTTCCCATGGCTCTGCCATTCAAGGAGAAATTCCCAAATCTGCACCATGCTAGGGACCCTTCCACAACTTCATCACCAGACAACCAATTAGTTCATTAGAAATTTCCATTTTCTCATTGTAGCTCAATAGAGTGCTGTTTCCAAATAATTCCTTCAAGGACCCACTCTTTCAAATATTTTCTAGAAATCAACGTCTTTCACTAATCCCATTCCAAATAAGAGTAAAGCTAGTGTGATTTATAATGTGATATGGGACATGTGGAAACCCTGATGGTGTAGTGGTTAAGAGCTACAGCTGCTAACCAAAAAGTCGGTAGTTCGAATCCACCAGGCCCTTCTTGGAAACTCTGTGGGGTAGGAATTGACTCAGTGGCAATGGGTTTGTCTGGATGTACTCTATGCCAGGCCCTATAACCAGTGCTGGAGATGAATTCGCTCCCTCAGGGATCCTACAATGTAATCTTACTAGAGCTCTTGTATGGGGGCAAAAGATGTTTGTAAATAGGCAAGTTAACAAGGGACAGCTGATAGTCCTAGAGCAATTTTATTTATAAACATTCTGAAAAATTCTGTGCAAGATCAATATTCAAAATGCAGGTAGTTTGGTATCAGAGCAATACTTGGTTATAGATAAGTAACCAGCTCAGAAAAAGGAAGCATAGAAGAGAAATTAACAGATATTTTTCACTACAGGCAATTATAAAATAGAGATACCCAGAGAATGAGTTTTGTGACCAAAATTCTTCTCTTTTCTTTTTAATATTGGGAAGAATGAGAACATTTTTACATCTCCAAATTTGCTGCTGCTGATAAGCTACTCCAAGTAGTGAAATGCTAAATTGATGGCAACGAAATCCCAGAATTGAGTAGAAAAATGTCAGATGAGCTCTATCTAGTATAAGCAAAGACAAGAGAGGGCATACATGGGTGGCAGAGGAATCAGCCAAACTCTACTTCTGTGGATTGCTGTCAGTTTCTTTCCTTTCTGACTATCCAAAAGTTATTCTAGTCTGTTATCTGAATTCTACTCCTATCCAGCCCACCCTTTTCATCTCCCAAAAATACTTCCAAAATATATGCCACAATTAGGAAAATAAGTGGAATCAAAAACAGAAAACATAATTAAATCATTAAACGACCATGTTGTGCTAATGCTGGCACAACTGGGTTTAGATTTACCACTTCATGGTCCAAGAGACATTCAATGGATAAAGAATGCAAAGGAATTGAAGTCTCTCATGTAAGGACAGAGTGAATAAATATTATGCTCAAAATTATAAAACACACTGAGTAGGACTAACGAAAGTTAACTGACAAGGGAGCTGGCTGATCTTCTGTGATTATTCCATGAAATCCTAGGTAGAATTAAAAGGGCTCCTTTGAAAGTTTATTTTTTTGTGTGTGCTGTGTATACATCTTGTGATGGTTAATCATGTATGTCAACCTGGCTAGAGTATGGTTCCCAGCAGTTTTGCCAAACACTAGACTAGTTGTTATTCTGTAATGTGCTGTGCTGCGATGTAATGTAATTACTTTCCATAATGTAATGTAATGTAATCAATCAATCAGTTGAAAAGGAAGTTTCCTTAGGATGTGTTCTGCCTGTAGACTACAAATAGATATTTTAGCAGAATTCATTCCCTTTCTCCCTACTCTGCACTCTTTCTGTTGCCTGACCTATGGATCTTGAGACTCAAGCCTGCAGAAGTCTCCAGCCTGCCACCTGAACTATGGATTTTGAACCTGCCAGCCCTCCCACAAGAGTGTGAGCCAATCCCTTGAAGTAAATGTCTATCTATCCAGCCATCCATCCATTGATCTATCTATTGATTGATCTATCTATCTATCTATCTGTATTACTGTTTCTGTTTTTCTAGAGGCACGTATATACACTATAGCTGTCCAACATATGTTTATTGATTGATTACTAATTGAAAAAATATCACAGAGTAAATAAAAGAAGAGATGCTTCATCAAGCTGGTAGTAAATTTGAGTAACTTATTAATAATAGAGGTGATATAGACTGACCACAGAAATAAACTCAAAAGGGGGTTCAGTTGAATTAGTCTTTATAAATTATTGTGGAAAAAGTCTGGTAGGGGTGGGGAGAAGAAAAGCATTTTCAGGAGTTTGGGGCAGGGAAAAGATGCTGCATTCCTAACAACATTTACTAGTTAACATTTTGAAGATGCACTCTCAAAAAACAAACAACAATGTTTAAAAAAGATCAATGGTCTCACTTATATAGAATCAGTTTTTAGTGAGGATTTTATCTTTTTTTAGTTTTATTTATTTAATTTTTTTGGTGAAAATATACACAGCTAAAGATATACCATTTCAACAATTTCTACATGTATGATTCAGTGACATTCATTGCATTGTTCAAGTTGTACAACCATTATTGTTATCCTTTTCCAAATTATTTTGCCACCATTAACATAAACTCACTGCCCTAAAGCTTTTTGTCTACACTTTGAAACTGCCATTGTCAATTTCATCTCACACAGAAAATTCTTTAAATTAGTACAATGCTCAAGACTACTTTACTCAGTAAGCTAAACTACTGTTTTCTTCAAAAAAGACTTCAGGGTATAGCTTTGGTTTGAGGTTCAAGGTTTAAAGATTATCTCAGGGTAATAGTTTCTGGGGTTCATCCAGCCTCAATGACTCCAGAAAGTCTGGATATAGCATCCTTTTTTAATTTCTTCCTAAAAGCACTATTTTAAACTTTAAAAATTAATTGTTTTAATATTTAATGTGTTCCTATGAGTTCAAGAAATTAAAAAAGCACAAAAGTTATGCACTTATGTCTCTCCCACCTCTCTCCCCCAGGCATATACTCACATACTTGCTTTCCACCAAGTCAACAACCGTTAGTTTTATATATATATATATATATATAAAACACATATATACAGAGAGAGAGAGACACACACACATTTCTCTCTTTTTCACAAAAATGCCCACAATATATTTGGCATACTGCTCTGTATCCTACTTATTTTCACTCGAAGATCTTTCTGTATTTGTGCATAATTTTCACACTTTATATAGCTGTATAGTATTTCATTGTAATAGACACAGTATAATTTATTCAACCAGACCCTAGCGATGGACATTAGCTTATGTTAATTTTTTTTCAAGCAATGTTTCAATGAGTAGCAATGAATAAATGCTTCTGCATGAGTACATCTATAGGAATAAAATTCTTACAAGTGAAATTACTAAATCAATGGATACGTAAATTTTTAATTTTAATAAAATGTGTCAAATTGCCTTCCATAATAGTATATCAATTTATACCAAAGTACCATATTTTTACTCAAATAACACAGGCATTCTACATTTGTTTGCCAATCTCACTCTCCCCTCCACAAGGAATTTTCATAAGTGCACTATGCCAATTTTTTTTACATGTTGTTACCAAAAAAATTAGCATAATGCATTTACAAAAATGCTTCATGGGGGGGTGAGCGTTTGGCAAACGAACATAGAACACACACGTTATTTGTGTGAAAATACGGGAATGTCATATAAAATTTCTTACGTTTCTAAACAAACATCTTACCACCTATTCTGCCACTAAGTCCTGATAAATTCCTGTGGGGATGGCAAAAATCTGATTGTGTACCAGCTTAACTCACTATCTTTAAACAAAATGACGAGACTCTGTAATACACTATGCATTGCATTTGTGGATATTTGTCCACATCATTAACATCTACTGTGAGCTCCTGAAGGGATAGTGTCATCTCTCTTGACCTTGCTTTATAAGAATCCCAGCAGAAAGCCAAGCATGTGTGGTACTTTGGAAATGTTATTTGATGTTGATAATAATGATAAATGGCATTTTAATTTACTGAAAGAGCAATTCGAGTTTCAAAAATCTCAGAGTCTCACTTAAAATAATACTCAACAATAACAACCTACCCTTGCTACCCTTTTCATGGGCAGCTAATGTAAATACTTTTAGTATAACAGTTGTGTTTAAATAGTATTAACTTGGTGGCTTGTTATGTATTTTTATAACCCTCAATTTCCACTGGTTCCTTAGGAAGGAAAACATAGATTTGCATTTGATAAAATACTTCATCCTCTATTTCCTTTGCGTTTTCTGAAATGTAAAGTGTACTAATAAAATCCAAACTTCTGGTTAAAAATAAGAATGAATGGGGTATCCTAAAGTGATTTTATCTCTATTACTTGAGGAGCTGGTACATCATCTGCAGTTATTACAGCAGCCACAGATATCATGATAATATTGTGTGAGATGGCTTTTGACATATAGAACAATCCATGGGAGCCTCTAAGTGAAACTTTATATCAGGTTCTAATAACTCATATGATCATGAGAACTTGTTCTCTAAGATCTCATGGCTCAAACCTGGGCTGCAGAAAAGGCTGGTAAAGCATCTACGTTTCTCCCTTCTGGAAACATGACTTGTCCCAGGCTATGTAGGCTATGCAATCATACACAGTGTAAACACATATAACTGTAGGACAAACAGCTGGTCAAAATGAAGACCCATTGCCACTCAGTCAATTCCTACTCATAGCGATCCTATAGGACAGAGTAGAACAGCCCCATAGGGTTTCAAAAGAGCAGCTGATGGATTCAAACTGCTGACCTTTTGGTTAGCAGCTGGGCTCATAACCACTGCACCACCAGGGCCCCTCAAAATGGAGGGAAACCTACAATTATAGCACTTACATGTGTGGAAATAAAAAGCAGGTATCCAACTTCAGTGATAGCTGAAAGAAACAGAATCAGAATAAAACGTGACATTAGTTTTGAAGGATGTACGAGTCATTGACCCTCCCTCAGCCTGCTACATACAGCAAGACGATAAGCCACAGTAGGACAGTCAGTCAAGATTTCTTTATGTGCCTTTTTCAAAGAGCCCAAACGGAATGAAAGAGATAAGCTGGTTTGACTCAGAATATCTCTGACAGAAGCAGACAAGAAGAGAGAGGTCAGAAAAAGTATACACATGAGAGAAGGCAGGTGGAGAAAAGCAAAGAGATAGGTAAGAAAAGCAATGCTCACGGGAAAGGAAAAAAAAAGAAAAGAAAAGATGTTATGGAAATATCATAGGTTGTAGAATAGAAAGTATATCATATAAATATTAAGAACTAAGATTTAAAATTTTTTAAAAATATTTTAAAAGAGGGGCAATCTAAATGCATGCATACATGAATGAAATCCTAAATCTCATAGAATTACATTAAAAATTAGATTGAAATTAAGATGGAAAGATTCAGGATATTCAAAGAAGAGAATGGAAGCTTTGTAGTACCATCAGTTAAAGAAAATCACCCTCATACCTATTCCTTTTTTTCTTAATTAAATGTAATTGAGGGAATGACTCGTACAAAGTACATTATTTTATGTAGCTTTTCTGATAATGAAGCTTAGATGACTTAAATTAACTGTAAGGAGCATAAGGTGAATGGTTCATAGTTTTCAATTATCTTGCTATGAGCCAGAGGGTGTGATTCGCCAGGAAACACAGGTTGTCGATTGGGGTTCCAGCAGGAAGCAGACGGGTCACACAAAGAGGGCAAGCTGAGGAAATCTGAATGAAGAACTATTGACAAAGGCGTGGGAGGTTAAAGGTAAGAAAACAAGACAGAGTGAAGCACCCTGACACTGGTACTTGCAGGGATACATTACTACACCTAGGCATTCGGGGCAAGGCAAAAACGTAGTTACCTGAATCTGACAGGGAGGGATATTGGACAGGAAGAGCAGCCTTTGTAAAGGTACACCTGCAAGTTGCTGGTGAATGGGTTCCTATTCATAATGACCCCGTGTCTGTTACAAGAGAACTGTGCTCCATAGGGTTTTCAACAGTTGATTTTTCACAAGTAGATTACCAGGCCTTTCTTCTAAGGCTCCTCTGAATGAACTCAAACCTCCAAGCTTTTGGTTAGCAGCCTAGTGTGCTAACCGTTTGCACCACCCAGGGACTCTCAGCACAACACCCGTTGCCATCGAATCGATTTTGACTCAGCCACACTGTATAGAACAGAGAAGAACTGCCCCATAGGGTTTCCAAGGAGCAGCCAGTGGATTCGAACTGCTGTCCTTTTGGTGAGCAGCCGAGCTCTTAACTACTGCACCATTAGGGCTCCCAGCAGAACACAAGCACTGTCAATTTCAGCCCAACCAGAACAACAGAAGAGGACTCGTGACCTGAGCTCACTATCTTCCTCCCCTCTGATCTCCTGTCAGTTCTTCCCTTTGGGCAAGACAACCAGAGCCAAAGGGCAAGGGAGCCATGGTTACACTCCAGAAACATCTTTTTCTCTGGGTGAAGAATTGGGTAAAGGAGGTGCAGAAGAACTGGACAGGCCCATTGAAAACACTTGGCACAATGGCAAACTTCTGCAGAAGTACATTGAAGATAAAACCTACTGATCCTGAAATTTATTCCATCATTTACAGAGTAAGTCAAACTTTCATAGAACAAATTAGACATTTGTGGAAGCTGCATTGTCTTTGCCCTCTAAGATTTTGTATTTAGTCTATAGCTTCTTTAATCTCATTTGTCAGATTTGGGACAATGACCACGATAGTGTCACAGATCCTATCTGTATGGCTGCCATGGAGCACTTAGCTTTTTGCTTTGTGATTCCAGGTCAAACTTGCAGCAGCAATGTGAATTTTGGCAATGTTTCCCCTCAGGATGACTTAAAGAGGGAATATGAATAAATAGGTATAAATTTATTGCTATTGTACTTCAGGAAAAAAAGTTAAATTGAAGTTTAGGTCTTGATAATGGTAGCTTAGTAGAGTTAACTCTCTGATTGAGATTAATTTTAAAATTGTGACTTACAGGACTAAAAAATGTTGCTGATTTCTCCCAGTTGCATAATTAATTATCAAGATTGGCATGTGTATTTATGAAATCTGATTGAATATTTATAGTTTGTGAGCCATTGAAACTATTGCCCTCAGATAATAACCAAAGATATCCCCTGAAGTCTTCTTAAAACCAAACAATACCAAACCCATTTCTGTTGAGTTGATTCCGACTCGTAGCGTAACTAGTAAAAAATGTCTGCCTCGAGCATTATGCTCTTTTAATTATCTATATGGGGTCAGATTGACAACAGGAGTGAGAAAGATTAGATTGGAACCTAAGGGGACAAAGAGTTTATGCTAATGGAGAAGGAATAACTCAGAAAAGGAGGGTGAGAATGGCTACACAACTCAAACAATATAGTCACTGTCATTAAATGGTACGTGTAGAAGCTGTTGAACTGGTGTATGTTTGTTGTGCATATTCTCAACAATAACAAAATAAAGAAAATTATATTAAAAAAAATTTAGAAGACAAAATTTGCCAATTTGTTTCCATCTCTTAACTCTCATTGATCTTATCTTTGATCTCTATGGTTTGAATCACATCCCGCAAAAAACGTGTGTATCAATTTGGCTGGGCCGTGATTCCCAGAATTGTGTGGTTGGCTTCCATTTTGTGATTGTAATTTTATGTTAAAGAGGATTAGGGTGGGATTGTGACACCACCTTTACCCAGGTCACATCCCTGATCCAATGTAAAGGGAGTTTCCCTGGGGTGTGGCCTGCACCACCTTTTATCTCTCAAGAGATAAAAGGAAAGGGAAGCAAGCAGAGAGTTGGGGGCCTCATACCATCAAGAAAGCAGTGCCAGGAGCAGAGCAGGTCCTTTGGACTGGGGTCCCTGCGCAGAGAAGCTCCTAGTCTGGGGCAACACTGAAGAGAAGAAGGCCGACAGAGAGAGAAAGCCTTCCCCTGGAGCTGACCCCCTGAATTTGGACTTTTAGCCTACTTTACTGTGAGGAAATAAACTCCTCTTCGTTAAAACCATCCACTTGTGGTATTTCTGTTATAGCAGCACTAGATGACTAAGATAATCTCTCAGCAGTGTTTGCCTACTCCTTGATGTCTTCACTTTTCTTGGCTTTGTGATAGCACACTTTCTGGCTTTCTCCTGTCTCACCAGTAGCGCCTGAGTCTTTCTGGTTGAGTCCTACTTGACCTGCACTCTCAACAAAGGCACTCCTGACTCCCATTCATCTAAATGTTGGCCCCTCTTTTATCATTATCCGTAGCCCACACATAGGGCTCATCATCATCACCAAGTACTCCTGGAGAAGGCTGTTCCTACCATGACCCCCACCAATAACATTCCCAGGTGGGGTTGTGCAGGTTGTGTTCTGCGTAACTGTGTGTGGTGGGCCTGCCACATTTCCACATTCTACAGCTTTCACAAGGGAAGCATGTTTCTGTGCTTCCAGTAAGAATTCTTCACTTCCCTGAAGTTGTCAGAATACAGCTCACTGATGGAGGAAATAGCAGCCTGAAGTCACCTTACAATTTGGCTAAAGTACTGAAAACTGTAACTCTTAAATGGATCCCTCACTTTCCTCTCAAAAATGTTGGAACTAATAACATTAGGTTTCACTTCCCTGTTCAGTCCAAGCCTGGACATCTATTGCGCCCAAAGGTTATTCCTTTATTGCAGTGTTTATCCTCCTGTCTGACTCACCCAACTCCTCCCCTCACTCCCAAACTCTTCCACTTTACCCTTAGGGATTTTTACCCTGCGATCAGCAAACACTCTAATATCCTCAGTTTCTTTCAGTCTCCATGTTATTAGTAATTGGGCTCTCTTTCGAAACCACCACTTCCACTTTGGCAACTTAAGTGTAGGCAGTTTATTTTGTTTTTGTTGTTTATTATTGTTATTATTACCTTTTCACATTCCTTATCCATTGGGTTTCCCTCCTTCTAAAAATTCCTGACCTCCTTGAAGTTTTTTCAAACCTCCAGCAGCAGCAAGAAATGGCGCTCAATTGGCAAAAGATAAGTACAAGCGTCTAACCTACCACACGGATCAAAAAATAAACCCCTCCTTTTGGGAAGTACCTCTCTCCCATTTACCTGCCCACTCCCCACTGTCCCTGTCTGGCTTCAGTGATTGTGTCACCCCCTGGACCGGAAGTAGAATCTGTCCCATCCTGAGCCATTCTCCTGGCTTTGGAGAGGGAACCATTGGTTCACCATTAGAAAAACAATCAATGTAATCCATCACACAAATAAACAAAAGACAAGAACCACATGATCTTATCAATTGATGCAGAAAAAGCATTGGACAGAGTTCAACACCCATTCACGACAAAAATTCTCAGCAAATAGGAATAAAATGGAAATTCTTCAACATAATAAAGGGCCTTTATACAAAGCCAAGAAGCCAACAGCCAACATCATCCTAAATGGAGAGAGTCTGAAAGCATTCCCCTTGAGAACGAGAACCAGACAAGGATGACCTTTATAATCAAGCTTATTCAACACTGTGCTGGCGGTCATAGCCAGAGCAATTAGGCTAGAAAAAGAAATAAAGGGCATCCAAATAGGTAAAGAAGGAGTAAAAGTATCCCTATTTGGGGATGATAGGATCTTACACACAGAAAACCCCAAAGAATCCACGAGAAAACTACTGGACCTAATAGAAGATTTCAGCAAAGTATCAGGCTACAAGATAAACATACAAAAATCAGTTGGATTCCTCTACACCAACAAAGAGAACTTGGAAGAGGAAATCACCAAATTAATACCTTTTACAACAGCTGCCCAAGAAGACAAAATACTTAGGAAAAAATCTAACCAGAGTCGTAAAAGACCTATACGAAGAAAACACAAGACACTACTGCAGAAACCAAGAGACGTACAGAAGTGGAAACACATACCTTGCTCGTGGATAGAAGACTCAACATTGTGAAAATGTCAATTCTACTCAAAGCAATCTACAGATAGAGTGCAATCCTGATCTAAGTTCTAACAACATCTTTTAATGAGCTTTAGAAACAAATCACCAACTTCATATGGAAATCGAAGAGTGTGTTTCTTAGTTCAAGCAGATACACGAGACTAAAGGGGCAGCTCCTGTCCAGAGGTGAGATGAGAAGGCAGAAAGCTCCTGTCCAAAGGCGAGATGAGAAGGCTGAACGGACTCGGGAAACCCAAGTAGTAATGTGCTATCACAATATAGGGATAGCAACTAGGGTAACTTAACGTGTGTATAAACTTTTGTATGAGAAACTAACTTGAGCTGTAAACTTGCACCTAAAGCACAACAAAACAATTAAAAATAAAAAAGAATAATGATGAGTCCTCAAAACATCTTATAATGTGGATGAATCTGCAGGACATTATGCTGAGTGAAATAGTCAATCACAAAATGACAAATATTGTATGATCTAATTTTTATCAAAAAAAAAA
>NW_004443940.1:27615268-27616558 GCF_000243295.1 Trichechus manatus latirostris | reverse complement strand
TTATAAGCCACCATTATGTGATGTGTACTACAGGGAAGGGGAAAGAAGGGCTGAGAGGAAGGGATGCCAAGTCGAGCACAAAGAGGGTGAGGCTACTCTCTGTCTTTGAGCTTTCTGGTTCCCTCAGGGGAGACGCCGTGGACTTGACATCAACTGGTTTACCATACTAGTAACTTCTTACTGACAACGTCTCAAATAATGGCAACCTTCCGTATTGGGACAACTTCGTGTTTGAATTCACTTAATCAGAACAACAAATATAAAATCAGAACTAGGAAACAAAAAATTCTGGATTCTAATTAGAAAATACGATGTCGAGAAACTTGGTGCCCACTTTTATATTTGCAAAACAACTCTGTAAGTTAAATAGCTCTGTTATTCATCTATATATTGGATATTTAAAGTGGAAAGAAATCCCTAATATAAAGTTTTCCATCTTCTACTTAAAGATGGTATTATTTTAAGGTTTGTGGTTAAATGTCATTCTCCCTGGAAGGTGTCTATGTTTTTAATTTCACCTTCTTTCCTGGATTTGGGACTCAGGTATAAAAAAACAATGGCAACTTTGTTGAAGGTTTCTTTTTTATTTAAATTCATTTTCCAGCCATTTTATAACTACAATATATATTTTATGTTAACATTTGTTAAAGATAGATGGTGGTGACATATACATCAATTGTATTATTTTCTTCATTTTGTGTAGATTAGGACTATTTGACAACTGTAAATAAAATTATTAGATATAATTTATTAAAAATACATCTGAAAGCCTTATGAAAAGGATCATGGAGAGCAACTTTTGTGAAAGGAAAGGAAAAGCACTAGCGGATCTTTACATCATAGACTAACATTTTATAGAATAAATTGTGAAAAAAAACTAATTCATGGAAAGAAATAAATATACAAACTTTCTGCTTTGTTGATTCACCTGGTCACAAAATCCTCAGTCTTTTATTGTAGGTAAAAATAAAATTAGGTCTGGTCCATTTAAGAATAAGCAAAAGGAATCTAACACAAATTTCTGGATTTTCCCCCATTTAAAGATCGATCTACGGGAATTCATGCCACTTAAAAAAATAATATCCAAGTTCACTCAAGGGTACAAGTATGTTCTCTTAGACATTAAGACACTGCATTCACATGGCAGTTGAACCTGTTTGGATACTTTCACTAGGAAACTGATTTCCTTATTTACTTATGCCAGTATTTTTTTCTAGTCATTTGTCATTTACATAACACTGAGAAACCAGTCCTGGGAATGTCGTAAACAACAAAAAAGCTTCTATAATA
>NW_004443940.1:27612035-27614638 GCF_000243295.1 Trichechus manatus latirostris | reverse complement strand
TCATATCAGAGAATAGCCTGTTTTCACATTTAGTATCTTTTTTTAGGTCAAGTCACCATCATAATAGTATAAAATCCAAGCTGACATTTTACTGGTAGTGTACCTTGAACCGATGAATCCTGCATATAAACGTTAACTTCTGGCCTTTGAAATCACTTTCTCTTTCTCTGACTCTCACATTCTGGTCCCCTAAGCTATATGTAATTATCTTCATTGAAGACAGAATGGCTGTGATAAAGAGGGCAGTTCCCTTTTTTGATATCCTATTCATTTTTCTCCTTTCGTTTAAGAGAGAAGTAGTATTTGGAGTAACCTGGTATATAAAATGATCCCTTGCAAGTTTGCTCCTATTTTAAGTCCGTGTGGAGATTAGCACTATTTGATTTATTTTGACAAGGTATGGTATAGTTTTTTAGAACAATAATCTGCCAGAAATATTTTAAGAGCTTTTCACTATGCTAGAAGGATAAACCATGTCAGGTGTTTCATGGGATTGAAAGATGATCTCCAATCCCTTTTTATTCTTGTTTATCCTAATGTTTTTGGAATAATCCTTAAGATAATCAAGATGTTATTAACTGCTATTTAAATACAGTGCACGAGACTGACATTCAAATATAAAAAGCTACTTTAAAAAAATCACAAGGCTGAAAGTGACCTTGGTGTGTTTCTAATACAAGTCAGAGTGCATTTAAACTCTGCCAGAATAGTTTAACCTCATTCTTAAGATCTCTAGGAAACAAAACTATTCAGTTTCCTGGAGAAACCAACTCCAGTGTGTCACATCTTCCCTCAGGGATGCAAGATGTCCAAATTAAACCTTCATACAAAACTTGAACACTTCAGTGGTAAACTCATTTACAATATTTTGACATCAGTGTCACTAACTGGGAATCTGAGGCTGTGTACAGACATACTGATGTTCTGTTCTCTCTGCATGTCCCTCACTTGTCACTGGGATCAAAGCAACACTTTTCCAGTCTTGATATACCTGCATGAACCGGACACTAGGAAGGAAATGGAGAGAAAAGCCATTCACAAGCTAGCCACATGAATTGTTGTTGTTGTTCTTAGGTGCCTTGGAGTTGGTTCCAACTCATAGTCCCCACTGAGTGCAACAGAACTAAACACTGCCCCATCCTACATCATCCTAACGATTGTTGCTATGTTTCAGCCACTGTGCCAATCCATCACACTGAGGGTCTTCCACTCTTTCACTGACCATCTACTTTACCAAGCAGGATGTCGTTCTCCAGGGATTGGTCCCTCCTGATAACATGTGCAAAGCACATCAGACGAAGTCATGCCGTCCTCACTTTTAAGGAGCATTCTGACTGTACTTCTTTCAAGCCAGATTTGTTCATTCTTCTGGCAGTCCATGGTATATTCAATATTTTTTGCCAACACAATAATTTAAATGCTTCGATTCTCCTTGGGTCTTCCTTATTCATTGTCCAGCTTTTGCATGCATAGGAGGTGATTGAAAATACCATGCCTTGGGTCAGGAGCACTTTACTTCTCAAAGTGACATCTTTGCCTTTTAACACCTAAAAGAGGTCTTTCACAACAGATTTACCCAGTGCAATATGTCATTTGATTTCTTGACTGCATCCATAGGCATTGATTGTGGATACAAGTAAAATAAAATCCTCGATAACTTCAATATTTTCCCTGTTTATTATGATGCTGCTTGTTGGTCCAGTTGTGAGGATTTTTGTTTTCTTTATGTTGAGGTGTAATCCATACTGGAGGCTGTGGTTTTGATCTTCATCAGTAAGTGCTTCAAGTCTTCTTCACTTTCGGCAAGCAAGGTTGTGTTATCTGCATATTACAGGTTGTTAAAGATTCTTCCTCCAAACCTGATGCTGTGTTTTTCTTCGTATACTCCAGCTCCTTGGATTACTTGCTCAGCACACAGATGGAATAACTTTAGTGAAAGAATGCAACCCTCAACCACACCTTTTTATGATTTTAAACCATGCAGTATACCCTTGTTCTGTTTGAAGGATTACATCTTAGTCTGTGTACAGTTTCCACATGAACACAATTAAGTGTTCTGGAATTCCTATTCTTTGCAATGTTATCCATAATTTGCTATGATTCACACAGTTGAATGCCTTTGCATAGTCAATAAAACACTGGTAAACATCTTTCTTTTATTCTCTGCTTTCAGCCAAGATCCATCTGACATCAGCAATGATATCCATTGTTCCTCATCCTCTTCTGAATCCAGCTTGAATTTCTGGAAGTTCCCTATAAATGTACTGCTGCAATCATTTTTAATTATCTTCAGCAAAATTTTACTTGTGTGTGATATTAATGCTATTGTTCGATAATTTTCGCATTCCGTTGGATCACTTTTCTTTGCAATGGGGAGAAATATGGATCTCTTCCAGTTGGTTGGCCAGGTAGCTGTCTTCCGAATTTCTTGGCACCCCCTCTCCAATAAAAATAATTAATTATTCTACATTACCAAAGATTAACATTTCAATAGTTAAGATTTCAATCCATGGTGGTGAAGAAATTACAGAATAATTAATAATATTAAAGATATCTCTGTTCATCACTCATTTTAAACATAAACCCTATCCTTTGAAAAAAAA
>NW_004443940.1:27596548-27605412 GCF_000243295.1 Trichechus manatus latirostris | reverse complement strand
TCAAATTATTTTTGACATCCAAATTGTTCTTAATCTGATACAGTAAGGAGATAATATCCTTGAATTTACTTTCTAAAGGCACCACAAAGGTGTGTTGTGTCCTCCCTAACATATTGCATTTTTTTACACCAGGGTTAGCATACTGTGGCCCTCAGGCCAAATCTACCCAGCCACTTGTGTTTGTAAATAAAGTTTATCAGAACACAGCCAGGCACATTTGCTAACATATTGTCTCCGGCTGCTTTTATGCTACAATAGCAACATTGAGTGAGACAGAGACCTACCAACCATCCAGCCCACTAAAATTGAAATACTTACTATCCAGCCCTTTGCAAAGAGAAAAAAAAAAAGTGCCAATTCCTGCTTTACACCATTAATTTTTAATCAAAGTGTGAGGCTTTCCGTTAAAAAGAACTAGATGTAATTCCAAGCTCTTGCTTGTTATGTTACATTTAAAAACCAGTTGCCGTCCAGTCGATTTCAACCCATGGTTGCCCCATGCATTACAGAGTAGAACTGCACCATAGGGTTTTCTTGGCTGTGATCTTTACAGAAGCCAATCACTAGGACTTTCTTCTGTGGAGCCACTGAGTGGGTTCAAACCATCAACCTTTAAGTTATAGGCAAACACAAGCCATTGGCACTACCCAGGGTCTTTTATGTTACATTAGGCAATTGTTTAACTTCTCTGGATATCTTCATTCTGATAGACAGATAGATAGACAGACAGATAGATAGATAGTGATGATGATGATAGATAGACAGACAGACAGACAGATAGGTTAATGAAATAATAAAGTTTCCAAACCATGTTCCCTACTAGATGAATTCATCGTTACATGTGATAATCAATATGTGTATCATGTATAAAATAAAGTGGCTTAAAATAAAAGCATGATAAATAGAAATTTGGAAGATCGTTATAGCTTTTGTTGCTATTGTGCATTATGAATTTCCAGGGAGGAATATGACATGCAGGGTATGAAATCCTATCATCTAACCTCTATTTTCATTGTGGTAGAGATTAGTAATTTAAATCTCAGGTTGTAGAGTTACTTGACTTGTTGAGTTTAAATCTGCCTTCTGCACTTACTAATGGTGTGCACGTGGGCAAGTTATTTAGACTTTATAAACAGTTTTTTTTAACCTATAAAATCGGGTAACAATAGTACACACTTTATACTTTATTATGTTTTGAAGATTAAGTTATGCATACCCGTTGCCTTCGAGTCGATTCTGACTCATAGCAACCCTGTAGGACAGAGTAGAACTGCCCCATAGGGTTTCCAAGGAGCACCTGGTAGATTCGAACTGTGGACCTTTTGGTTAGCAGCTGAACTTTTAACCACTACATCACCAGGGTTTCCAAAGTGAGGCATAGTAGGGCTCATTACAAGTGTTGCCACAAATGAGGGTACTCTTTTCTTCTCCTGCCCAACTCCCCATCCCACGCTTACTCCAATTTTAGCCCCTTATTTATTAATCATTCAAAGTAACCAGCTATTTGGCTTCAAATATTTGTCCTGAGGATATTAACTAACTTGTTGTTGTTAGGTGCCATCAAGTAGGTTCTGACTCATAGCAACCCTACGTACAACAGAATGAAACACTGCCAGGTCTTGTGCCATCCTCACAATAGTTGTTATGCTTGAGCCCATTTTTGCAGCCACTGTGTCAATCCGTCTCATGACTGAAATCTGATGTATTTCACTTTTTTAACTATTAAATATCTCCGAAATACTAGAGGAGAAAAACAAATAATCATTTCATTCTTTGGGCCACAGAAACTAATTTTTTAAAGCTAAACCTTTACCGAGTTTATGAGAACTTCTCTGTTTTTCCACCGTCAAGAAGTTATTTTATTTTTTGATGAAATTCTATCATTATATGCTATATTAGCATATGCCAGGATTTCTATTTTTGAGTTTGGTCTCTAGAAAATCAGATTAAACTCCTCAGACCGAGGATCCATTATTTTGATGAAGGGACGTCTCATATAGGACAACATAATACCCAATAAGAAATCTTGAAATTAAATGCTTTAGAAGGGAATCAATGCAGTTGTAATTCTGTAGAATAGAGTGGTCAGAGCAGGAGTTCTTAGAAAACAATGGGGTTATTTAAATTTCACCTTGAAAACTGAGTGACAGTTTGCCTAGGGAACAATTGTGTTCCAAATTCCATCTCAAGACAAGTCTTGCCTTCCCACAGGCCACTGAAAAGCCTTTTATTTTGTCATCTTCTTCTAAAGCCTCCTTCAAAACCTTCCCAACAAACCAGGATTTTCTGCCAAGAAAGACAAAGGCCATTTATTTTTAAAGAAAAGGAAAATATCTGCTCCCTCAAATTAAGCTTCATGACAATGAAAATTCTAGTATTTTCTCAGCAGATTTCTGAGACTAAACAGACTGAACACTTTTTTTTTATCTCATACCTAATCATTTTAATTTCTTTCCTCTTGACATCTTTATTGTCTAGCCATTCCACAGAATAACTAGCTAATACTATACTATAAAAGTAAATTTAACTGGTTAATAACACCAGTGACATCACTATGAAACTTGCCTAAGAACTGTATGTAAGGACCATCCACCCAATCCGAATTTCCTGATTATTTATATAAATTTTTTTAGAATAATTATACTTTGCAAGACCCTCAAAAATCCACCCCCCCAATAAGAGCAGTCATAGTTTACAAAGAGCCTTGTGTAATATACAACCCTAAATATATATATGCATATCTATACATACACACATACATATATACATATGTATATATATGAATGTGTGTAAACGGTTTGTAAGAATGTTTAGTGCTTTCATATGCATATATATATATATATATATATCCATCCATATCCCAGAAGGATTGTTTCTGAGACCTAGGATGTGCACTAGGATAAACATTAGAACTTAAGAGTAACTGTATTTTGCAAGTCACCTCAAAGAAGAAATGTGAAGCATGAACATTTTCAGAGGGCTGTGGCTTACCGTCTAGACACTAGGTAGAGCCCCCCCACCAAACACACACACTGTAAAAATATGAAATTCAGGGTGAAGTTACTGTTCTCATCAGCATTCTACTCTACTGCCATAGCATCTTTACTCATACTAATTATTAATAAATAATATAGAAAGCAATTTCCTGCAACATAATAATGACAGCAGACATTTTGGGGTCTTCTTAAAAGTCCTTCCCATAAACCATATAAAACAACTAGGACAGTCATGGTGGCACAGTGGTTAAGAGCTCGGCTGCTAACCAAAATGTTGGCAGTTCAAATCCACCAGCCCCTCTTCGGAAACCATATGGGGCAGTTCTATTCTGTCCTATAGGGTCACTATGAGTCAGAATCGACTCAAAGGCAAGGGTTTTTTTTGTTTTTTGCTTTTTTTTAAAATGGAGGATAGTCAAAGAGTTGGGGCAGGGATGGAAGGGGGAGGGGGAGTTGACACAAACAACTTTGTCAACAAAATTAAAAAAAAAAAATCCGTTGCCTTTAAGTCGATTCCGACTCATAGCGACCATATAGGACAGAGTAGAATTGCCCTATAGAGTTTCCCAGGAGCGCTTGGTGGATTCAAACTGCCGACCTTTTGGTTAGCAACTGCAGCACTTAACCACTATACCACCAGGGTTTCCTGTCAACAAAATCAGATGAGTGTAAATTCCCATAATATTGGCAGAGGTGACAAATCACCACCAGCAGCTCTTCATGAAAAAGGAGAGCAGGGGGGCAGGAGCTCTGAGAAGTGAGGGGACCACAAACTGTAATCCAGAAGCTTTGGGGACCAAAAAATCACCGATGAAGTGAGCAAACCCAATCTTGACTGGAGACCTGGGTTGACAGATTTGAAAATGGTCATCAAAACTGGGGGAAATCCTTGCAGTTTTGGAGTAATCTCATACTCCCTTCCAGAAGGTCAGAGCTTCACTGTGAAGAAAAGCCACTGTTAATAAAAACCAAGCTGAGCAGGGCTGAGGTACTAGGGCTGGAACACTAAGAGAGAATCAGGCTTAGGGACCAGCAGCTTCAGGAGGTACATCCCAGAAAACTTGGTAACAACAAAGCACAAAATCTAAAACCAAAACCATCACATTGGGAGGCAAGGCCTGTAAAGCTTTATGGTTGGTTGGAACATAGGGTTGGACATGGAACATAGGGTTGGACACAGGACTTTTTGGAACATACCTAAAAACAAGAATAGATCATGTTTTGAGTCCTGCCAAATAACAGCTGAGTGGGGAGGCCTGGATCAGCAAAGCTGGAAAACTACACTAGCTGACTTCATCCTCCAGCCACCTCCCAACCAGAAACCTTTCCCTACAAACCCAGGAAAATCCACCTCTTTGAAACATAGGCAACAACAACAAAACTATTAAAAGAAAATGGTGCAAATAAACTTAATAATATTCAGACAGACACTGAGAACATACTAGAAAAATGTATTTGAACTCACCTATAATAAGAAAAATATTTTCAGATTGCCCAGGGAAGCACAATCCAAATATTTGCTATATTAAATAAATAATCCTCTAGCAAAATAACTCAGCAAAATTAAAATAAAAGGGTGGGCAAATAATTGCCAAGCAACTAAAGCAAATCGGCCATGTACTTAATATTAGATCAGTTAGAATTCACGTAAAAACATTTTAACAAGAAAAAAAGGCACGTTATAAAGTCTAAAACACACAATGAAATCTAATATTATCAAAACACAGTGCCACGTTTCATGAAGCAGAAAGTACAGAATATAAAAGGACAGACACACATTGAAAATGGGAGAACTAAACAGCCACTTTCAGGCCTAGACAATTATAGATTGTTATCAATTAGGTGGACAACATTATCTTGATTATAGACAATACACTTTCATTGTAAATGCACATGGAAACCTCAGCAATTTAATAAAAAGAAAAAATACAAGTTGTGTTTCATAACTTCTATTCAATAAGGAAGATCAAAGAATTGATGCCTTTGAATTACGGTGTTGGTGAAGAATATTGAATATACCATGGACTGCCAGAAGAACAAACAAATCTGTCTTGGAAGAAGTACAGTCAGAATGCTAATTAGAAGCAAGGATGGTGAGACTTGCTCTCACATACTTTGGCCTTGTGATCAGGAGGGACCAGTCCCTGGAGAAGGACAACATGCTTGGTAAAACAGAGGGTCAGAGAAAAACAGGAAAACCCTCAACGAGATAGACTGACACAGTGGCTGCAACAATGGGCTCAAACATAGCAACGGTTGTGAGGATGGCGCAGGACCAGGCAGTGTTTCATTCTGTTATATATGGGGTTGCTATGAGTCAGAATTGACTCGATGGCACCTAACAATAACAACATGCAATAATACAAGAAATTAATAAAATGATATGAGGATATTAAAAAGAATCATTAAATAATCTATGGCTCTAAAGAAAAAGAAGAAATGAAAATGCAGGATTTCTAGAAATAATGATACTAAATACTTAGCATTACAGAATGTGGGATATAGCTAATACGGTCCTCAGAGGAAAAATCATAGCATGAAATAACTACATTAATAAAAATGTAAATAAAAGAATCAAATATCCAAATGATAGTAATAAACAAGGAAAAGAGCCAAAAAGGGAACCAAAAGAAAGCAGAAAAAGGTAATTCATAAAGATTAAAACAAAAAGTTAAACTTTTGAAAACAAAATGATAAATTCAAAAGATGTTTCAGTTGAAAAAAATTACTGCTGGTCATCTTAAGTGTTTAAAAAAGGAAAAAAAGAGAGTCTAAATATATAAAATAAGAAATGACAAAGGAGAAATCGCAATGGACACAGAGATACTTAAAAACAGGAACTATACTGACTCCTACAAATAATTTCAAACAAAAACAGGAAAAAAAATGAAATAGATTAGTTTTTAAGAAAATATAATTTACCAAATCTGACTCCCAAAGGGGCCAGCAGGCTGACACAGCCCTATTACAGTTGAAGAAATAGGATTATTTATCAAAGATTCCCCCTAAAAACAACAACAAACAAAAAACAGAAAAACAAACGACTGCAAACTGCCCGAGATGGATTCATAGGAGTGTATGTGAAACAAAGTCTTACTATCCTTGCTTCTAATGAGCATTCTGGCTGTACTTTTTCCAAGACAAATGTGTTAATTCTTCTGACAGTCCATGGAATAGTCAATATTCTTTGCCAACACCGTGATTCAAAGGTGTCAATTCTTCTTCAGTCTTCCTTATTCATAGTCCAGGTTTCACATGCATATGACGAGATTGAAGACACCATGGCTTGGTTCAGACTCACCTTAGTCCTTAAAGTGACATCTGTGCTTTTTAACACTTTAAAGAAATCTTTTGCAGAAGATTTTCCCAATGCAATACATCCTTTGATTTCTTGACTGCTGCTTTCATGGGCGTTGATTGTGGATCCAAATAGAATGAAATCCTTGACAACATCAATATTTTCTCCATTTATCATGATGTTGCTTATTGGTCCAGGTGCGAGGATTTTTGCTTTCTTTATGTTGAGGTGTAATCAGTAGTGCAGGCTGTAGTCTCTGATCTTCATCAGTGCTTTAAGTCCTCTTCGCTTTCAGCAGGCAAAACTGTGTCATCTGCATATCGCAGGTTATTAAAGAGTCATCCTCCAATCCTGATGCTGCATTCCTCTTCATATAATTCAGCTTCTTGGATTATTTGCTCAGCATACAGATTAAATAATTATGGTGAAAAAGATTCAACCCCGACCCACACCTGTCCTGATTTTAAACCACGAAGTATCCTCCTCTCCTGTTTGAAAGACTGTCTGTTAGTGTGTGTACAGATTCTGCGTGAGCGCACTTAAAGTGTTTTGGAATTCCCATTCTTCACAACGTTAATCATAATTTGTTATGATCCACAAAAGTGAATGCCTTTGCATGCCTGTGCATAGTCAATAAAACACAGGTAAACATCTTTCTGGTATTCTCTGCTTTTAGCCAAAATCCATCTGACATCAGCAAAAATATCCCTCGTTCCACATCTTCTTCTGAATCCAGCTTGAATTTCTGGCAGTTTCCTGTCGATGTACTACTGCAATCATTTTTTAATTACCTTCAGAAAAATGTTACTTGTGTGCGATATTAATGATATTGTTCGACAATTTTTGCATTCCATTGGATCACCTTTCTTTGGAATGGGCATGATATGGATGTCTTCCAGTTGTTTGGCCAGGTAGCTATCTTCCAAATTTCTTGGCATAAACAAGTGAACGCTTCTAGCATTGCATCTGTTTGCTGAAACTTCTCAGTTGGTATTCCAGCAATTTTTGAAGCCTTGTTTTTCACCTATGCCTTCAGTGCAGCTTGGACTTCTGCATAAATACTTCCTTAACAGTCCTTAAATCAACATCTCATTTAATGAGGAACTATTAACTAAAAGCATTACTATTAAGGTCTTGAGCAGCACAAGGATGTCTAGTATTCCCTCCACTCTTTAGCACAACCATGGAGGTATTTGATAATAGTAAGCTATTAAGAGTGTAAGAGTCATAAAGGAAGAAGTACAACTCTCTTTAATTGCAGATAATTCCATTGTCTCTCAGAAAAATTTAAGAGAATCAAAGGAAAACACTTTAGAAATGTACGAGGATTTAGTAAAATAGCAGTGTATAAAAATTAAAACACTGAAATAGTCATCACATCTACAAAATATAATCAATTAGAAGATAGAAGAGAAATTATTTTCATAGCAACTGAAGATTAGAATATCAAAAAGATATATACAAAATATGCATGAAGAAAATTTTAAAATATTTCTGAGAGGCGAAAAAAAATTGAACAAATGAAAAGACAATTTGTTTTCGTATAGGAAGATTCATATCCTAAACATCTCTACTTTGCTCAGTTAATATAAATTTACTGTGATCACATAAAAAATATCAATAACTTTTTTTTAAGCTAAGGAAGTAGATTGTAACATTCATATGGAAAAATAAACCAGCACAACAGCCATAAAATCTTATAAAAGGAATAGCAATGTGGTACTGGTGCATAATAAGGTGAACAGAGCAATCCCTAATAACCTAATGGTTATCTCATCAAAAAAAGGAGGAGGTCTGGTTGTACAATGTATAAGCACTCAGCTGCTAACAGAAAGGTCAGCATTTTGAATCCACCCAGCTAGAGAAACATCTGGCGATCAGCTCTCGTAAAGAACACAACCTAGAAAACCCTGTGAGACAGTTCTGCTCTGTCATATGGGATCGCTGTGAGTTGAAAATCGATTAGAAGGCACTACCGCTATGGTTGTGCTAAAGAGTGGAGGGAACAGTAGACATCCTTGTGCTATTTCAGACTTTACTACTAATCCTTTTAGTCAATAACTCACCCATTAAATGAGATGCTGATTTAAGCACTGTTAAGGAAGTATTCAATTGTCCTTTTTATTTTTTTTTAAATAAAGATGGATTTTTTAACTGTCAATTTTTTTTTAATTTTACTGTATTGTAGGTGAAAATTTACAGTGCAAATTATTTTTTCATTCAAAAATTTATAAACAAATAGTTTTGTGACATTGGTGGCAATCCCAGCAATGTGTCAGCACTCTCCCCCTTTCCCTCTACACACCAGGTTCCCTGTGTCCTTTTGTCCAGTTTTCCTGCTCCTTCCTGACTTATCGTCTTTGCTTTTGGGCAGGTGTTTCCCATTTGGTCCCGTATTCTTGATTGAACTAAGAAGCACATTCCTCACATGTGTTATTGTGTGTTCTATAGGTCTCTTTAATCTTTGGCTGAAAGGTAGACTTTGGGAGTAGCTTCATTTCTGAGTTAGGAGGATATCCAGGGGCCATAGTCTTGGGATTCTTCCAGTCTCTGTCAGACCAGTAATTCTG
>NW_004443940.1:27593476-27596109 GCF_000243295.1 Trichechus manatus latirostris | reverse complement strand
TATTTATTTAGAACTATTATATATACATTTTTCAGACAATGCAAATAAAAACTTATATCAATGCTATTGGGAGCAAATATCTTAGGGTAAGCGAAATACAAGTAAAATTCTGCATGTTCAATTTTAGTCAGTTAAGTAAAATCCTAATGTTAGAAATATCTGTATAAATTCATGATTTGTTTTAAATGTCTATTTACTAGCTCTACCTTCTAAAAATATCCAGAAATAATTACAGGCCCTTCCCAGGTTACGAACGAGATCCGTTCTTAACTGTCTTCAACTCTGTAAGTTGATTTTGCACGTAAGTTGGAACGAGTGCATATGGTTCTTATTTAGCTTTACTTTAGTCCAAGAAAAGGCTTGAAGCCTTTTCAATTATTTAAAAGTTGTATATGTAGCAAGTGAAGGTCATTGTGATGAAGAATTGTTGTGGGTAGCGGTTGGTGCAATCTTTTCAGAGCGAAGACAAACTTACATATCATTGAAGGGCAAGTAGGAGGTGTCCGTGAGTTAGATGTTCGTAACCCAGTGACTGCCTGAGTAACACAAAGCAATAAGCACCCATAGTGTCCAGATTATGTTTTCCAAATATCATTCTTCTCTGAAATGAATCAGGGCCTCTTAGGGTAATGGTTAATTCCAGATGGAGAGTAGAAAGTATACATGATGAGCTTAGAATATTTTGTGCCAGAAAACAAGAAAGTGGTCACAGACCGATGGATTGAGCCTAAAGGACAAAAGAACCAACGTAAGGGTCTCCCATCAGCCAAAGATGGAAAAATTTTAGCATCAAAAAGAATATTTAAATATTCTGAATATGGAAAAAACCCATAAGTTCACAATTACGTGTGTGTGTGTGTGTGTGTGTGTGTGTGTCTGTGTGTGTCTGTGTGACAGAGAGAGAGAACAGCACCTAGGGATCAAACTCATTACACTGAAAATTGAAAATTAAAGGGAAAAAATAGGTCTTTATTCTGACTCTCCTGTATGCATTCTAATTCATGGTAAATAAATAAGGCTATTTAATGAGATAGTTTTTTTTTTTTCCTATACAGTAGAAATGTAGCTAATAAATGTGTAAGAAATGACAAGAGTAGAAAATCACCATTTTGTAACACCTAATGAAACAATTCAGCTGGAGAGTGATCAATAGGTAAAGCAAAGACTAAAGAGAAATTCAGCAATGAAGAGATCAGGACTTCAACTACTAAACTGAACAGTCTCAACATCTCTAAAAATGGGAAGTTCAGACTCTGGGAAGCATGCAGCAACTGCTTTTGATGGATTTTTGGGAAAAGGAAAAAAAAATGGAACCTAAATGTAATCAAGCCCCTAGAGCCAAGAGGAAATGTTTTTATACAGAAAATTGACGGTGAGGGTAGAAGAGCAAGCTAAATTACAACAAAATGATGGAAAGAGACAGCAGAGAAATTGGGACAATGTACAGGAACAGAATCACTACGTACATTTCTGCAATAAGTCATTGACATAAAATAAATAAAAAGAAGAGAGCGATGGAGGGAGATGGCTTTAGATTAAAAAAGTCTTAAAAGTCATAACTAAAGCCCTGGTGGAGCAGTGGTTAAAGCACTCAGCTGCTAACCAAAAGGTCAGTGGTTCAAACCCGCCAGCCTCTCCAAGGGAGAAAGAAAGTTTGTTTCAGTAAAGATTCCAGCCTTGAAAACCCTGTGAGGCAGTTCTACTCTGTCCTATAGGATTGCTGTGAGTTGGATGGACTCAACAGCAGTGGGTCTGGTTTTCGTTTAAGACTCATAACAAGCAAATGTGATGTGTGGGCTTTTTTTGACCCTGATTTGAACAAAACAGCTTTTACAGACATTTTTCAAACATCTCATACTAAAGAATTATCGTTAATTTTGCTTTGCATAGAAAGGTCAAGTTGTTATATGAGAATAAAATGTTTTTTAATATACACACTGAAATGTATAGGGGTGAAAAAACTTGACATGTGAGATTTGCTCCAAACTTCAGAGCAAAAGGAAAGAAAATGGAAGAGCTACAAAGGAGTAGATGAGGTAAAAGTGGCAGAACTTTGATAAATATGGAATCTGATTGAGGAGTAAATGTCATTCCTTAAACGGTTCTCTGTGATTTTCTGTATGTTTGGAAATGTTCATAATGAATATGTATTTTGAGGATTGTCACCATGAGGCAGCCTGGTATCTCAGAAAGGGCGTTAGGTTTGAAATCAGATCTGAATTCAAATCTAGCGCTACGATTTACTCTTTGTCTCGGAGAAAGTTATTTCTATTTAGACAGTTTCTACTTGTCTGAGTTGTCTCTTCTATAAAATAGACCATAGATTTTCTAATCAAGTCCCGCAATAATGGGGAAAACTTTCTCCTCTTAACAATAGTTAACGGAGACTAAGCAGAAAGTTTCTTTCTGCTCACACCATGTCTAAATTACTTTTTAATCTCAAAGGAGTTGCTAGCTTTCTTTAATCTATGAAGGTTTTATAAAATATACTGCTCCCTTGCAATGCTAGTTTCATTATCATTAACTAGAAACTCTGCTACTGAGGATTTCTTAGAAATAGTGCTGTTATTAGCATGATAACCAAAAAATATTAACAAAATTTCTTGCTAGGTGATTACTTCACTGTACCAACA
>NW_004443940.1:27584554-27592436 GCF_000243295.1 Trichechus manatus latirostris | reverse complement strand
TACAAAAAGACACAGAAGCTTGTGTTCAAGGGAATGTAAGGAGTTCTTTGTATCTAAGAGATGGGTCACCACCACGATCAAGATATAGAATAACCGTCACCACCACTACCAGTTACCATCCAGTCAGTTCCGACTCACAGAGACCCCATGTGTATGCCAGAGTAGAACTATGCTCCACAGGGTTTTCAATGGCTGAATTTTTGTTTGTAGATCACCAGGCCTTTCTTTCAAGATGCATCTGAGTGCATTTGAACATCAAACTTTTCAGGTAGCAGACAAGTCCTCCAACTCTTTGCCCAACTCAGAAACTCCAGTTCCCACATTCTGAAAGTTTCCTGGTGCCCCTTCTCTCTTAGTCTCTGCCCCTTTCAATCCCAGCCCTAGGCAACCACTGATCTTTCTGTCACTATAATCTGGCCACTTCTAGAACTGCATAGAAATGGAATTATACTGTAGGTAATTTTACTGTGATTGACTTATTTCACTTAGCATAATATTTTTTGAATTTATCATGATGTTTCATGCATAATCATTCGTTCCTGTTTATTGCTGAGTAGAATTCTGTGGTATAGACATACTACAATTTGTTTAGCTCTTTACCAGTCATTCAGAGTTTTGGCAATTATAACTAGTGCTACTTTGAACACTCACATACACAGTATTGTCTGGATATACGTTTTCATTTCTTGGGTAAACACCTAGGAGCAAAATTAGGTAAAGATATTTTATCTTTATAATGTACTGACATACTGTTTTCCAAAGTGACCGTACTAGTTTGCATTCTTCCCAACAATGCTTGACAGTTCCAGTCGCTCTATATCCTCGCAAACTTGGTATTTTCAGTCTTTTTAACTTTAGCTAATCTAACCAAAACCAAACCTGTTGCCATCGAGTCAATTCCAACTCATAGCTACCCTGTAGGACAGAGTAGAACTACCCCGTAGGGTTTCCAAGGCTGTAATCTTTATGGATGTAGACTGCCACATCTTTCTCCCTTGGAGCAACTGGTGTGTTCCAATCGCTGACCTTTCAGTTAGCAGCCGAGCTCTTAACCACTGTGCCACCAGGGCTCCTTTAGCTAATCTAGTGAGGGTAAAATTATATATATCATCATGAATTTAGTTTGCATTTCTGTGATGACTGATAATGTTGAGAATCGTTTGATGTGCTGGAAGTCCATTTGTACACCTTGTTTTTAGAAGTTATCTCTTCAAATCTTATGCCCATTTTAATTGGCTCTTTTCCTTCTAAGATTTTCCATTCTCTTCTGTGTTCATAGCTATGAAGCTTCACTTTTCTGGTTCTCCAGGGAAGAAAGACTAGGTTTTTCCATGTGAACCCTCTGCTGCTGCTATTTATGCCCTGACAGCTGTACTCCCTCTCAGGCAAAAGCTGAGAAGACAGGAATTTACTTGTATAGCTCTCCATCTCCCCTCTTCCAAATGTGAATTATTCATCTGAGTCTGTCAGCCTCTAATCATTCTCCAATATCTTTAGATGTGGTTTTTTTAAAATTAAGTCCAGGTTTTCTGCATCAGGAGGTCATTCACAGGGTTTTAGACCATCATATGTGAAAGGGGAAGCGTCACACAAGTTCAGTGTATCATATTTTCACTATCATTCAGTCTAAAAGATTTTCTAAATTTCTTACTTTTCCATATATTTGAGATTTTGAGGTTGGAGGTTTTCCTAGATGTCTAATTATAATTGATTTCTAAAGTGGGAGCAGCGGTTAATAGAGCTGCTAACCAAAATGTCGGCTGTTCGAATCCACCAGCTGCTACTTGGAAACATTATGGGACAGTTGTACTCTGTCCTACAGGCTCGCTGTGAGTCAGAATCAACTCGATGGCAATGGGTTTGGTTTCTGTTTTGGTTTGTGATCAAAAATAGACTCTATATGCCTTCAATCCTTTTACATTTATTGAGGTTTATTTTATGGTTATCATGGCGAATGATCATATGCATGTGAAACAAATGTATATTCTGAAGTTGAGAGTAGTGTACTGTAAATGTCAATTAGGTCAAGGTGATTGATAATATCATCCATAGTCTTGCTGATATTTTGTCTAATTATTCTACCAATTACTGAGAAAAGGGTGTAGAGTATGTCCAGTTATGACTGTGGCATTGTCTATTTCTTCTGTCAATTATGTCAGTTTTCTTCATGTATTTTGAAACTCCGTTAGTAGGCACGTACACGTTTATTATGAAGTGATCCTTTTATTATTGCAAAATATTCTTTTCTATGTGAGATAAAATCTTTATTCTAAAGTCTTCTTTATCTGATATTGACGTAGCTCTTCAGCTTTCTTATGCTTAATATTCATATGGTATATATTTTTCTATCCATTTATTTTCAAATTGTTTTGTCTTTTAAGTGTGTCTTTTCTGGATAGTATACAGTTAGGTCTTGCTTTTTAATGCATTTTGTAAACTTCTGGAAAGTTTAATCCGTTAACATTAAACGTAATTATTGATATGTTTCAACTTATAGCTACCATTTTATTATCTGATGCCAATTTGTCCCCATGTTTGTTGTTGCTCTTCTAGTCCTTCTTTTCTAATCTGTTTTGTATTATTTGAAGTTTTTTTAAATTTCATGTTAATTTATGTATTTGCTTTTTAGCTCTAACCCTTTGCATTATTTTTTCATTGTTTCTCTAGAAATTAAAGTATACATCCTTAACTTTCCACAGTCTATTTAGGGTTAGTATCTTATCATTCAGATAAAATTTAGATATCTTGCAAGTACTTGGGTCCGTTTACCCCTTCTCTCTTCCTTCTAATATGTAGAACATTTACATATGTTATAAAAAACTGTAAGACAATGCTGTGATTTTTGTTTTAAACAGTTGTAAAGAAATTAAGATATTAAAAAATATTTTATACAGATATTTACCATTTTCAACGTTCTTTATTCCTTTCTGCAGATCAGAGTTTATGTCTGATATTATTGTTATTAACATGAGAAACTTTATTTAGCATTTCTTTAAGTGCACCATTTGATGGTGACAGATATAGAATTCTACCCAGCAATTTAAAGATGCTGTTCCAATGTTTTCTGACTTTCATAACTTCTGCTAAGACATGAGCATTCCTTCAAATCTTTATTCCCCTGTATCTAAAGTGTCATTTTTATCTGCTGTTTTCAGTATTTTCTGGTTCATTTTCATTTCCAGCAGTTTGACTATGAAGTGCCTTGATACATGTGGATTTCTTTGCGTATATCATGTTTGGGAGCTGCTAAATTTCTTCCACCTGTACATGTATATATTTCACCAAATTTGGTCAACTACTGGCTTAGTCATTATTTCTTCAAATTAATGTTGTGTGTCATTCTATTCTGCTTTCCTTCTGGTACTCTGTGGTAGCTGAAATAATGCCCTAGCCCCGATGAAGTCCACATCCTGATCTCCAGAATTTGTGAATATGTTACATTACATGGCCAAAATAACAAAAAAAGAAAAAAAGAAAGAAAAATTACTCATAGCAACCCTATAGGACAGAGCAGAAGTTCCCAAGAGGGTTTCCAAGGCTGTAAGTCTTTACAGAAACAGACTGCCACATTTTTCTCCCAAGGAGCAGCTGGTGGGTTTGAACCATAGACCTTTCATTTAGCAGCTGAGCACCTAACCACTGCACCACCGGGGCTCCTCTCAATGGGGATTTAACATAGCAGATGGAATTAGGTTTGCAAATCCAGGTGAAGGGGAACCCTATGTAATTGTAAGAATCTTTAAAAGTGAAAGAGAAATGCAAAAGATAAAGTCAAAGTGATATGATATGAGACAATCTTGACCTGTCCTTCCTGGCTTTGAGGATGAAGGAGCCTTGAATCAAGGAATGCAGGCAGCCTCTACAAGCTGGAAAAAGTAAGAAACCAGATTCTCACGCAGAGTCTCCAAAAGGAACACAGCTCTGCCAATATCTATAGTCCATTGAGATTTGTGTTGGATTTCTAATCTGCAAAAGGAAAATAATAAATTTATGTTGTTTTGAACCACTAAGATTAAGGTAATATGTTATGGCAGCTATAGAAACTACAGATTCTAACCTATGTTAGAGTTTTTGATATCATCCCACAGGTTTTTGATGCTTTATTCATGTTTTTGTTCAATCTGTTTTACTCTCTTTTTTTCAGATTAGATAATTTCTACTACTATATTGTCGAGTTCACAGTCTTTCCTTACTCATCCCCATTCTGCTCTTAGCCCACTCAATGAATTTTTTCTATCATATATTTTATTTTTTAGTTCTAGAATTTTCAGCTGGTTCTTTCTTTTATGAGCTTTCCTATTTGTCCATTCATTGCATTTTTTCCTTTATTTCATTGACAATAGTTATAATACCTGCTTTAAAATTCTGTTCTGCTAATTCTAGGATCTGAGACATCATGCACAATTCTGTTGTTTGCCATTTTTCTTGAGAATGGTAATATTTTCCTCTTTCTTTGTATGTTGATCATTATGGATTGTATCCTATGTATAGTGACTATTATATTGTATAGATATTAAATTCTGTTGTATTTTCCCAAGGAGAAGTTTATTTTGTTTTGTTTAAGCAGGCAGGGCAGGGTGGAACTTCCCCAAAGGGTTTCCAAGGAGTGACTGGTGGATCCTAACTGCCGACATTCTGATTAGCAGCTGCAGCTCCTAACCACTGTGCCACCAGGGCTGCTAAGCAGGCAATTAACTTGGCTTTACTCTAATTGTAAATTCTGTCTCTTGGATGGCTGCTGAAGTCTCAGTACAGTTTTTTAACTTTAGCTGCATGAAGTCTCCCCCATGCATGTATAGTTGAGGAATTATCCAGAGATTTGGGCAGAGATTATATGCAGAATTTGAGTCTCCCTCTCTCTGGCACTCTCTTTCCGTAATTCTTCCCTCACTTTCTAGTGGTTCTGTTTTCCCAGAACTCTGTCTTCTTAAATCAAGAAAAACTGTGGGTTTTCTCTTGAAGTTTTAACTACCTCTCCAAGCCAGACTTGGGTCTGACCTCAGGCTAAAAATAATGGGAAAATGGGAAACTCACCCTATGCTGTTCCCTTCCTGCAAGTATTGACTCCCCTCCTCATTGTGTCTGCTTTTTATCACTCCCTACTATTGATGCCTTTGAATTATGGTGTTGGCGAAGAATAGTGAATATACCATGGACTGCCAAAAGAATGAACAAATCTGTCTTGGAAGAAGTACAGCCAGAATGCCCCTTAGAAGCAAGGATGGTGAGACTTCGTCTCACGTACTTTGGATGTGTTATCAGGAGGGACTGGTCCCTAGAGGAGGACATCATGCCTGATAAAGTAGAGGGTCAGTGAAAAAGAGGAAGACTCTCAATGAGATGGATTGATGCAGTGGCTGAAACAGTGGGCTCAAGCATAACAATGATCATGAGGATGACGCAGGACTGGGCAGTGTTTCATTCAGTTGTACATAGGGTCACTATGAGTCCACAGCACTTAACAAAAACGACACTGCCTTCAGGGTGTTTGTTTTTGGATTTTGTCCAGAGTTTACAGTTATCATCTGTGAGAGTGTTGATTTGGTAAGAGCTTGCTCAGCCGTATGAAAGTGGATCTTGTTTATTTTTTAGTTCTCTTTTGTGTATTTCTTTTTGCTGAAATTTTTTTAAGCTAATTAATAATTCCTTTCTTACTTTCTTCTGAAACTTCCCAAGCTATATTTCAAGGAAGAATATTCTTAGAGATGTTAATAGTTACATTGTTAGTGGAATGGAAGCACTGACTATTTTGGGGACACAAATTTTGGAAACACATCTTCCACATTCTCATCTTGGAGATTTATAAGTTTTGTTAGCAAAGAAGTTCTGAGAAATCTTGCCATAGAGAAATATGTTAAACTGTGTTTAAATCACCAATCTCCTACTTACTTGAATATAGAAAGTTTCTTTCACATACATAAGAATATCATATATAACAAAAGTTGATCGTCTCCTTATCTATTTGATCCAAATCAGTTTCATGTGCTACAGCACATTTCATCACAATGCACTTTCCACATGGCATTTGTTTGAATTCTTGCCCATATTTCTTTGTCTCAGAACTTAATGGAAGGTACATTGAATCTATATAAGCCCTTAACCACTGAAGTGGGTTGGATAGTGTCACTCTAAAATTCATCTCCACTTGGAACTTTCATATGTCACCTTATTTGGGATAAAGGTCTTTGCAGATGTAATAGAGGACCTGGATGGTCTAAACAGTTTGCCCTCAATTACTAACCTAAAGGTTGGTGGCTCAAACTCACGCAGAAGCATCATAAAAGAAAGGCCTGGTTATCTACTTCTGTAAAGATTATAATCAAGAAAACACAACGGAGCACAGTTCTACTCTGTAATCTATGCGGTCACCATGAAATGGAATCAACTCAACAGCAACAGATCTGTTTTTTGTTTTTGTTTTTTTTTTGTTTGTTTGTTTTTATGCAATTGTAACCAATTTAAGATCAGGTTATACTGGATTGGGGTAGGCCCTGAATCCAATAACCAGTGTCCTTATAAGAAGAGGAAAGAACACACAAAAACACACACATACACAGAGACACACACAAAGAGGAAAGCTTCATGACAATGGAGGTGGAGATTAGAGTGATGTAGCTGCAAGCAAAGGATTGCTAGGAGCCACAAGAAGCCAGGAAGAGGCCAGGGTATTTATCTAGAGGTTTCAGATGGAGAATGACCCTGCCAATACATTGATTTCAGATTTCTAGCCTGCAGAATTGTGAGACAATAAATTTCTCTTGTTTTAGCCACTAACTTTGTGGTAATATGTTAGGACGGCCCTGGCAAGCAACGCACTTGCTGTTAGACACACACCTTTGTCATAAAGCCAAATTTTAAGGAGCTATATAGTTACAGGGTTGCTATGAGTCGATTCCGATGGCAATGGGTTTGGTTTTGGTTTATAGTTCAAAGGCCCCATTTACTATTTGATCTCTTACTGTTTGGGGCTTATAAGCAGTTAGCTTTTCTAACATTGCAAGGACCCAAATTTATGCATCTATGTCCTCCTTTTTTATTGTTTTTGCAAACTGGCCAGTTCTTTCTAGGGCTCATCTCTTCCTTATTACACTTTGCCAAAGACAGCTAATAGCAGCCTAAACCCACAATTAACAATTTTCTACAATCTTTTCCCCTTGAGCATAAACATCTTAATCTAAAGATCTGTCTCCCAAATATTTTGCAATGACTTACTAACTTTCCAGTGTACAATATCATTTTCCTCACCACCCACACGTAGTAGTAGTAAGCCAATGCCAGATACTTTGAGGTTTTTCTGATGTAGAATCCCATGTTCAATACCAATTTAAATGTTTTATGGTCCTTTTTTTTTAACCTTTAAACCATGCTTACGTGTAAAGCTGCATAGAGTTTTCACATACATCCTTAGCATTATCATCAAGTTTGTTCTGTAGGATTTTCTAACTCTAACATTTTGAAAGATTATAGTGCCCTAGTGATGCAGTGGTTATTAAACACTTGGCTACTAACTGAAAAGTTGGTAGTTAGAACCTACCAGAGGCGGGGCCAAAATGGTGGAGTAGTCAGACACTTCCCGTGGACCCTTTTACAACAAAGACCAAAAAAAACAAGTGAATTGATTATATATGACAATCTGGGAGCCCTGAACATCAAAGGCAGAGTTGAGGAACTAGACTGAGTGGCAGGGGGAGGGAGAGATGGTTCGGAAGCAGAGAGGAGTTGCCAGACCTGACCTGGCAAGAGCCTGAGCCCTTCAGGCCTGATCAGCTTGGGCGTGACCAGTGAGGCAGGCAAGCAGCCATGCTAGGGAGGCACGTTTTCCACACTGGGAGAGACCCAGCCACTGAGAGTCTACATGACCACCCAGAACCAGTGAGAAGCA
>NW_004443940.1:27582857-27584454 GCF_000243295.1 Trichechus manatus latirostris | reverse complement strand
GTGCCTCTTAGCTCAAGTAGATACAAGAGACTAAATGGGCAGCTTCTGTCTGGAGGTGAGATGGGAAGGCAGAGAGGATTAGAGCTGGTTGAATGGACATGTGGAATCAGGGGTGGAAAGGAGGAGTGTGCTGTCACAGTAGGGCGAAAGCAATTAGGGTCACATTACTATGTATGTACAAATTTTTGTATGGGAAAAATAAAAAAAATTAAAACAAAGTTAACACTGGCCACTATACAACAGATGACCTGCTTACTAAAAAGAAATAAAAGAAAGAAAAAGAACCTACCAGCTGCTCTGCATAAGAAAGATGTGGCAGTCTGCTTCTGTAAAGATTACAACCTTGGAAATCCCATGGGGCAGTTCTACTCTGTTCTATAGAGTCACTATAAGTCACAATCAACTTGGGTTTTTGGCTTAATGTCTTACTAGACCACACTACTATTATCTTCTATTAGTTCTAGCAGATTTTCATTTTGGGTTTAGATCTTCTAGGTAATCATTAGTTGGGGCCCTGGTGGCACAGTGGTTAAAAGCTCAGGCTGCTAATCAAAAAGATGGTCGCTCAAATCCACCAGCCACTCCTTGGAAACTCTATAGGGCATTTTTACTCTGTCCTATAGGGTCTTTATGAGTCAGAATGAACAGGACGGTAATGGGTTTGTTTGTTTTTAGCTAATAATTTGATTTACGAAAACCAATTTGTCTTTTCTCCCTCGCCATATTGACTATCTCTAAGCAATTTTAAGAAATATTGGTAATAGAAGCATCCATATTTTATTCTTGATTTTAATGCCGCCAAGATTTCATCATTAGATATGATGCTGGCTGTTGGATTTATATAAGTAGTATTTATAATATAAGAATGTAATTTTCAAAATATACTGAGAATGGATTTTGAATTTGTCAAAGGCCCATTTGCCTCTATAGAGATTAATTATAAAATTAATTAATTCAAAAAGTATTTATTGTCACTTACGTTCCATCACGGTGTCTGGCAGTGGTGAATAAGAGATGCAGCCCCTGTCCTTACTGATTTTCCAGTCTAGAGATGAAAATTATGTTTACAGCTTTGATTTATTTATGCTATATTCTAATATCATTCTTACAGTACTGGCAGAAATAGTACATTGTAATTAATAATATTCTTTTTTAAATGGCTAAATTCTACTATTTTAAAGTATTTTGCATCTATACCAAAAAACAAAGTAGAATTAGTTTTTATGTTATTTTTTCAAAAGAATATTGTGCCATGATAATTCTCACTTGCTTAAATAGAGTAAAACTTTTTTCTTCACTTCTATTTTCTGGAATAGTTCTGAATATTTGTTTCTTTTCTTCCTTGATGGTTTACAAGAAAGTACCCTTAAAACCATTTGCAGGCAGCCTTTTTAAAAGTAAAGTTTCAACATCTTTTGCTTAAATTTCTTATTTTCTAGCTTATAAACTTTTCTCCTAATTCTAGAGTCAATTTTAATTATTTGTGCTTTTAAGATAATTGTCACTGTGAGACTTTTTAATTCTGCCATTTTGACCTAGTAGACGTGTTGTTGGCATTATTCTGTTTTTTATAACCATATGCATTTAAATCCGAATT
>NW_004443940.1:27581687-27582757 GCF_000243295.1 Trichechus manatus latirostris | reverse complement strand
ATATATATATATACACACACACATATATATGGAGCCCTGGTGGCATAGTGGTTAAAGCACTGTGCTGCAAACCTTAGGGTCAGCAGTTTGAACCCACCAGCTGCTCTGCGGGAGAAAGATGCAGCAATCTGCTTCCGTAAAAATTTACAGCCTTGGAAGCCTTATACGGTCACTATGAGTAGGAATCGACTCAATGGCAGTAGGTTTTGAGTATATATATATATTTTTTAATATTTTAATATATAGACAGATCAATCAATAGATATATAATAATAAAAGTAGTCCAATTTATGACACATTCAATTTATGACAAATCCCACTTCCTACCATCAGTGTATCTGGGAAATTACATCTTCCTGGAAGGAAGTTACAGGAAAATGAATGCAGGGGATATGAAAAAAATTGCTGAGTCATGTGAACATGCCCTAAGCATTTGATCAGGATAATCTGATGGAAGAGATCAGTGGAAAAATCGTCCATATGGCAAGAATGCTAAATTTAGAACATCCTATCAACAATGTGGAACAGCTAATAGATCATGAAGAAGAGGAATTGACAGATCAAGACTTAATGGATTTTGAAGAGGAAAAAGTGCTGAAGAAGAAAGAAATAATGAGGAAGAGCAAGGAGAGAGGTTGTCAAAAAATTTTACAGTGAAAGAAAAAAACAAACCTATTGTTATCCAGTCAATTCCTACTCATAGCAGTTTTTTCTAAACTAAATCAGGGGATTCAGTTTCTTGAAAACATTGCCCCAAAAGCTGATCACTTTGCTAAAGTCTATGGGCAGATTCAGGAAATAGTGAGATGTTACTTCGAAATATAAGAAGATAAAAAGCAAAGGACCATACAGATAACGCTCACTAATTTTTTGACCGAAAACACCATGCCCATTCCCAGGTATAATCTAGATTATCCAGAAGTGGAGTTATTATCACAACAGTGTCATCCAACTTTTCTTCATTGCTGTAGTAAATTTTTATGATTTGTGTATTTTTTAATGTATGTATAAATTAAAATATATCTGTAAGTTTATGTGTCATGTTTCCAACCCCCAAAGACAGATAAAGA
>NW_004443940.1:27580459-27581587 GCF_000243295.1 Trichechus manatus latirostris | reverse complement strand
GCCCCCCAGTCCTTACAGCCAACAGCATTAGGTGCTCATAGTCCAGCTGCAAAACCCACTCACCTACACACTTTAGGGAACAGGGACATGCCTTCCTCCTGGACACTCGGGGGCAGACGTCAGCTTCCTGCCTTGCTCAGAGTGTATCCCTCTGCTGCAGCCAGATACCTGTGCCTACACCAATCACACATGCCTGTCTAGGACTCTAAGTGAGAGCCTACATCACACATTTGGTGGCTACCTACCTGAGCACCTGAACTGAGTTCATACAGGAGGAGTGGGCAGACTCCTGAGCTCACATAGGTAGTAACAGATCTAACCACCTGGTGACAAGACGTTAGAGCTTCAAAGGTGCCAATAATCAAACTAGCTCATACGAGCAGCTTATTTTGGCATATCAAAACAAAACAAGAAGTTATGATACAGTAAGCAAACATAAAATAAGTGAATATAACAACTTATTAATGGCTTGGAGACAGCAGTCAATATCAAATCACATAAAGAGGCAATCTATGATGGCTTCAGCAAGCTCCCAAAATAAAGAATCTAGAAATTTTTCAGAGGAGGAAAATTTCTTGGAATTACCGGAGGCAGAGTACAAAAGATTAATATACAGAATTCTTCAAGAAATTAGGAAGGAAATTAAGCAAAACACAGAATACATAATAGAAGAAACTAAAAAGATTAGAGAAGAGCATAATGACAAATTTAACAGGCTGAAAGAATTCATAGAGAGACAGCAATCAGAAATCCAGAAGATTAGCAATAAAATTTCAGAATTTGACAACTCAATAGAAAGTCATAGGAGCAGAACTGAGGCAACAGAAGTCAGAATTAGTGAGATTGAAGAGAAAGCACTTGACACCAACTTATTTGAGGAAAAATCAGATAAAAGGATTTTAAAAAATGAAGAAACTCTAAGAATTATGTGGGATCTACCAAGAGGAATAACCTAAGAGTGATTGGAGTACCACAACAGGGGGGATAACAGAAAATACAGAGAGAATTGTTGAAGATTTGTTGGCAGAAAACTTCCCTGATATCATGAAAGATGACAAGATATCTATCCAAGATACTCATCGAACCCCACATAGGTAGATCCCAAAAGAAAGTCACCAAGATGCATTA
>NW_004443940.1:27578862-27580349 GCF_000243295.1 Trichechus manatus latirostris | reverse complement strand
TCGCCTCAGAAGACAGACCTGGCAATCTGATTCCAAAAGATCATGGCCTTGAAAATCCTATGGAACAGTTCTACTCTACACACATGGGATCACTAAGTGTTGGAATCAATTTGACAGCAACTAACAACAACGCATTTACTAATTCAAAACTTCTTAATTCCTTGATGACAAGGAATATGTATAGCTATTCCAGATGTCTAATGAGTTTCTGGCACATAGTAACCCCACAGCAGTGGTGGAATCAAACAGAATCAATAACTAATTATTCACTTAATGAATATGGTACTAGTTAATGCTGGAGGAAACTACTAAATCCTCCCTCAAAAGCAACAGATTGGCATGAACTATGATAGGCGCTAAGATCTTTTCCAAAAGTATGGAACCAAAGCTTTATTTGAAAAATATTGCTGTATGACATGTTGTTGGACAAAACTTGGGTGTTAGATAAAGAAAGGGATTATCTATTTCAAGGAAACAACTAAAATTGTAGAGTTTTAGATACTGGTTAAAAATAAGATCTAGACAGAAGTCTCCTGAGAGACTCTTCCAAGGTATTGCTAAAATAAACACGATGACACAGAAGATAAATACACACCACATTTTTATGTGGAGGTTGAGGAGCAAGGAGATATATAGATTTCGCTTTGGACACGAAGAGCCTCAGGGTTTTATGGATTTCATGTTCCAGGGAAAGGTATAGGTTCAATTTGATAGTTCTCTAAGTTGGGAGATGTCTAGTTGTCAAAAACAGAAAATGCACTCACAAAGACATAGAATAAAATCAATCACCTTTCAATGGCCCATATTATGTTGCCTCATCTGTCTTCTGTCTATGATTCTTGTGCTGTTTTCCTTCTCAGCCATTTTGTTCCATGAACATTTCGTTCTTCTAAGTCCACAAACAGATCAAGCTCCTTCCTTACTCTTTGTCTTGCGTTGTTGTTCTCTCTTCCCAGAACTCTTTCTATTTTCTCTTTCCAAAGGCACTCATCTTGTAAACCTCAGGTCACAGCTTAAAAATCATTACATCTTAGAGGCTTCTCCTTATTGCTCTTTCTTAAGAGGTATTCCCTACCCAGCTGGTTTTTCTCAGTCACAGCACTCTGTGTATATTAATCTGAACGCTTTCCATGATCTGTAAGTATTTTAATTATTTATTGCAGTATTTTTATATCGCTCATTTCCTGCTCTAAAATGTAGTCTCTTAAAAGGAAGGAACCCTCTCTCTTTGGGTCACCAATTATTTCCTTATCCTTGGCACAATGCCTGGCATATGGTAATTAATATTTGTACATATTAATGTTTTTAACTGGGCTAATTATGAAGATCCACCACTCGTCTGTCAGTTTGTCCTACTGTGGTGGCTTGCATATTGCTGTGATGCTGGAAGCTATGACACAGGTATTTCAAATACCAGCAGGGTTACCCACAGTGGACAGGTTTCAGAGGAGCTCCCAGAATAAGACAGACTAGGAGGAAGGACCTGC
>NW_004443940.1:27575928-27577261 GCF_000243295.1 Trichechus manatus latirostris | reverse complement strand
CCATTCTACCGTGGTATGACCTCATTAACTTAACTGATAACATCTGCAAAGAGAAACACTATCTCCCCAAACAATGTCATATTCACAGGTACAGGGGTTAGGACTTCGGCATATCTTAGATTTGGGGGACACAACTCAATCCATAACACCATCCCTCTTGCCCCACCCCTACCGCTTCTTCTCTCTTCCCGCTTCTCTTTTTTCTTCTCCCTGTCACTGTACATGTGATCCAAGACTGAACAATCAGAGAAGTCTATTCTCCTGGCCACAGTGGTTTGTATGGGGTGGACACAGGACCCAAAGGGACACATAGAGTCCTCTCCAGAGCATTTCTAACGAAAGTATCAGAAAATATCCTTTCATCCTCTGAGATCACATGTCATAGGAAAAAAAAAAGTAAATTGCAGCTGACTTTATTCTTCATTGGCAGAAGAGAATGAGAACAGCACACAAAAATCCAAAGAATCAAGAAAGAAAACGAGAGATCATAATGACCTTACCTGAGCCCCAGATTTCTGTTCTGACTGAGCCAACACTGAGCCTAGATTTTCTATTTATAGAAACCAATCATCAGCCAGTTTACTTAAGCTAATATGAGTTGGATTTTATAATTTACAGCTCATGCATTCCTTATCAACATAGATAAAATATCTACAAAATAAAAATGTTTTTTCCTGATTGTACAGAATGCATATGAAGGTAGATGCCAGCATTTTGGGGGAACATTTCTTGCCAGTCGTCAGTCAACAGCAAAACACACCAAAACAAATCACAAACAAAAAAGCAAAAGAAAAGCAGAGAGAGAGAGATCAAGAGTGAGAGAGAGGGCATAAATAATACCTGGCTGCCAATAATACAGTTAAGACTGAGTGAGTTTAGAGAAACCACTTATTCTCTGTGATGACATATTAAGACTCATTATTAATGTAGGCAGATGTAACCCTTTAAAGTTAACATGAAAAAATAATTAATGCTAACATGTAAAATAACAAATTACATAATTAGCATAAAAAATTAACACTCTTCTGGTACTTTAATAATAAAGAGAATAGGATATTTACATAAGTTATCCAAGTCTTGAATAAAACATAACTTGTGTGGTGTCATGGATTGAATTATGTCTCCTAAAAAAATGTGTATATCTATTTGGCTGGGCTATGATTCCCGGTATTGTGTGATTTTCGTATATGTTGTAAATCCTGCCTCTATGATGTTAATTAGGGAGGATGGGCAGCAGTTGTATTAGTGAGGCAGGACTCAATCTGCAAGACTGGATTGTGTCTTGAGGCAATCTCTTGAGACAAAAAAGAGAGAAACAAGCAGAGAGACAGGG
>NW_004443940.1:27570796-27574151 GCF_000243295.1 Trichechus manatus latirostris | reverse complement strand
CAGCACATGCATTATATAAATATATTCATATATTTTGTTTCTCTGTTCTTTTTTTCCTTTGAATATATTAGAAGATCAGTTGCTTTTCTATTCAGTCTTGCTCTTCTATATTGTATAACTTAAATTATTATAAATTAAAATCTGTTTGTGAAATGTTGTTTCTTTTCACCAAAAGAAAACTTTCTTAGAAGCAAGTATTATTTCTGGATGCAATGTCTGCTGGACTATATTTGACAGGATGAATAAGAACCTTCTATTCACAAGAGAGCCAGCACTTCTTTGCTGACTACTTAAGCAGATGATACCCTAGAGGAATTGGTAAGAGCTGTTCGCTGTCTCTGCCAAATCCCAGGAACCAAAAGGTTTCCCACTCTCTGACAATCGAGTTCTCTGATACTTGCAAACTGCCAGCATTCTCTTCACACACACACACACACACACACACACACACACACACACAAATACCATCTTTTACAAATTATAACTGCTCCAGACCGAAGAACAGATTCACAATATTCAGTGGGAAGATAGAAGAGGCAAGTAAGAGCTCCGAAGGAAAAAGTTTTAAAAATTTTAGTCAAACTCCTTTATCAGAAAACATCTATATATTTTACAGAAAAAATAAAGAAAAAGATTAAAAAAACAACTTGCAACTATGCTTTGAATTATATTAATAACAAGTGGAAAATTTCCAGCCATTTCAGATATCTTACACAATAATATTCAAGGTTAAGAGAATTGAATGGTTAGATCTTTTGAAGTAAATAAGGCAAATTTGAGATCATTTTTTTAAGTAAATATTTTCTTGCAGTCAGACTGTTAGTCAGTTGAGTGGCTGGGATGACACTGAGCATTTTTCTCATTCCCAACCTGTATGGTGACCATCCAAGGAATAAATGGCCTTGATATGTGTTGAACTGTGTAGAGTTCAAGTATTCACCCCTCTCTTCATTTAGACAATGTTTAATCCTTTTGAGAGTAGCTCCATGGACGGCTGCATTCAGCCATGCTGTGGAAGAATGATGAACTCTAGATAATCTGTCTGGACCCTGGTAGTCAAGACACCCCTGTGTCAGGAAAAATGTAGCACTCCATCTTCACAGCTTTTGATGACTCATTACCACTTTCGTTGAGGAAATCAAAAAAGTTAAACTCACAATCTTTGAGATCTAGATTAAATATTATTAATGGAAAAGCTTTGAACTGCAAGATAAATCAAACTGCAATGCATATGATAAAAGTAGAAATGTTATAGGTTTGAGATAATTACCCCCACTACCTCTCCAGGGGCCCTCATACTAATCTATGAGGCCCATCACAAAACCTAAAAAATAATTTTACAAAGGAAGGAAGAAAAAGAAAGACAATAAAAGAAACCACAAGGCAAGACAAGACAGGAAAGCGCAAGCCAAGAAGAAGAAAGAAACAACAAGGTCATCCAAACATAAAATGAACTATCACAATCCTGTATTGCACAACCCAGGCTGCACACGAGAATCACCGGGGGGCTTTTAAACTTCTGATTCTTGAGCCCTACTAGACCAGCTGAATCAGAAACTCCACAAGCGGGCATTGATTTGGGTATTTTTTTAAGGTCCCTCAGGTGATTCTAATGGACTTGAGCACCACTGTCTTCTTCTCGTGTACCCTCGAGTCATTTCTGACTCATAGAGACTCTGTATAGGACAGAGTAGAACTGCCCTATGACTGGATGGTTACATGTGACTTAACACTGTGTGTGTGTGTGTGATATAAATATATAAATATAATGTGTATATATAATTTTACTATCTTATCTCTTCTAGATTTCAAATTACTGAAAATCCTAACTCTTGTGTTTTATTATTTTATTTGCTTATGCTTTGTTGGAATTTTATTAATAATTATATTATATTAATAATTATAGTTGTATGTTCTATACTTTCTATATTTCCTTTTTAAAAATTAACAGGTTCTTTATTATTCTTACTAATGAAACATCAACAGCAAAAAAAGACTAATTTTATAAGATTGTGCCAACAGAACATCATTTTATAAAATGTGATGCCCTCTCTGAAGAGGACAAAAGTTAGGAGCAACTTCAAAAAAGAAAAAATATAAAATAAGATGAAGCAAAGGGCCTATGCATGTGTTGATCTTTTAACCAAAGAATTGTTCTGTATTATTTTTCTCTTAAGCTCACAAACCACTTGTCACTGATGTTTTGATAACTTAAAAGCCATTAACACCATAGTGTTTAGACTGGACTCTAACAATAATAAAACTGATAGGCAGTAAAGAGTTATGAGAAAAACCAAACAAGAAAATGCTACCTCCAGACCTCTATTCAATAAGTAACTTATGAGAGACACTTGCCTGTAAATTTCCATGGCTCTTGCCTTCAGGGAATTTCCCTATTGAAGAGCTCTACTGCAATACAAAATGTGGGCTTGTAGAAAATGCTGCTGCTTAGTGAACTGTAGGAAGATCCTTCCTTCCTTCCTTAATAACCAATTTTCTCCTAACAAGAAAGGAATGGGCTTTAATGTGAATCATCTTTATAGATTTACTGTCCTCCACGATACTTGTATAACGTCTCCAGCTTGCCACAAAATACTGTCAAACTGCATTATACACTAGGATCACAGGTACCATTGAAAGTGGAAGTTCCAATATCACACATACCAAGGTTTTGATAGCATATGATGGTGTAAAATTTAACAATGTATTTTTCTGGCTGGTGAACATTAACTTCTACTGAGCCCAGGGCTAAAATACAAACAGCATGGCTAAGTCTTTAATTGCCCAGTTAAAGGCTGCTCACATATTCCACATATTCTTAAACGTAGAAACATTTTGAAGAGCTTTTGCTTTTGTGTAAAATTAGGAATTTCCCTCCTTGGAGGATGCCTAAATACTGAAAAGATGCAAATGGCATCCAAGCCTGCCCACGTGATAAAAAACCATTAGGTTCTGCCCTTCAGTTAGTCAGCTTCCAAGGAGCAAGTGTCAAATGCCTTAAGGGACTGTAAAACTGCAAAATGTTTTTGGGTCAACTGGAAGCCTTTGACACTGCTGTTCTCCAACTTTGGGGGAAATTATTTGCTTGATGATTAAAGGCAAGGCATTGCCTTCATTAGAAGACAAGCTATCTGTTTATGATGCTGTCTTATTTTTAATTCCAAATCCAATTGTTTCCTCCTTTTATATTTTTAGAAGAGATTTTGCAGTAAGAATAAGTGGTGAACTCTTCAAGTCTAGCCTCAGAAGCAGGATAGGAGGGTAACCCTTGATTTTCATTTGGCATGCTTATAAATTAGGGAAAGTAATTTATAGTACTGGCAAATTTGACTTTGGGCATGGATATATAAAAAAA
>NW_004443940.1:27563410-27569570 GCF_000243295.1 Trichechus manatus latirostris | reverse complement strand
CCTCAGGGTTCAGCCAGAGGTTTAGGGAGAGTTTACACACAGAGTTTGGAGCTCCATATCTGTGATTTTATCTTTCTAGGATCACCCCCTTCCCTTTTTAGCTGTTGTGATTGCTACAAACTCTGTTCTCTGGGTTTTCAGGTCAGTAATAGTGAATGTCTCTATTCTAGTTTAGGCTGACCACATGTTGAAGGCTGGGGCCTACCCTAAGACTAAATTCCATCAAATTTGGTAAAGTCTCTCAGTGGCATGCCCTGGGATTTCCACCTGGTTTTGGTTACTTTCTAGGTTATGGTTGTTTTCTGAGGGCGGATTTGTTTGACAAGAGCTATTTGACCATTACATGAAGCAGAACTGTGTTAGAATGAACTTTTTTCTTTTATTTGCTTATTTTATATTCTAATTCTTGTGATAGTTTAGGCATATCACTTAATGGTTAAGAGCAAAGCCAGACTGCTTGGGTTTGAATACCAGCTCTTTGCTAACTATGGGATCTCTTCATTTCTCATTTATAAAAGATACTTATAATAGTGCCAATCTCATAGGGTTGTTTGAGAGCCTAAATGAGAAGCTAATTCTAGTTAGGATAGTGACTGATACATAATAGACGTTTGAATGTTAGCTATTATGGTATCATTAACATGATTTTAATTACAGATGACATAATCCCAACCTCTGGAACTCTGGCCACTAATATGCACAAAGATCTCTCACTAGTCATTTTTAAAGCCAACTTGTATACCATTCCCAACTTACAACCTTGCTTTGAAGGTTTAAAGAAAAAGTGTTAACATATAAATGTGCTTAGAGACACCTGCCTTTGGGAAATTACTGAATTTTTACAAACTAGAAATCCATTCCTGACATTTCATAACGCTCATCCCCTCTGGCCAATCATTTTATGTGACTGCCTACACTGACCTGTTGCTCTCTAACTGACTAGACAGAAAGTAAGGACACTAATCAGGTCACTAGTTATTCAGAAGGAGCAACGCATCCTTTAATCAGAAAAGCGAACTTATTTTCATGCTTCTGGCCACATGCCTTTCCACCATCCTGTTTTCATTTGCACAAGTCAATCTTATAGCTACTGGTGAACTACTAAAAAATATTTTAAAACAATTTAATAGTTTTGAAGGTTGCTTTTTCCACTCAAAAATAAATTAAAAATCAATCAAATAAAGAATCTCTTCTTTCTCTTTACTTGGACCACTTCCAACTGCCAACATGCAGGTGGGCTCTTTTTGCAAACATGTTAATAGAAAATACTGACTGGAGAAGGGAAAGCAGGCCTGTCGCCTTTTTTCGTCTTCTGCAGCTGCCTCTAGCTGCCAGATCCAGAGCTTTTAAAATTTAGGGATATTATGGAAATTATAGAACTTGTGAAGGGGTGCCTCAGGAAAAAAAAAGTTATAAACTTCACAAGACTCATGAATCATAGACAAAATTTATTCAGAGTAGAAGCTTCCATGATTTTCAAAGATCACATCAACAGTGTTTCTTTTGCAGAGCTATTCTAGCCTGAAATCCATCCCATTGCTGAAACTGTATTATGTCACCGTCATTTTTCCTGGATTGTATTCATCTAATTTATATCACGTCCTTCGGGCAAAGATCAAATGGGGTTTTTTGAATATTGGTAAAGGATTTTTACATGTTGTCCTCTTACACATATACAATAATAATAATAATCTTCCTCTATTACAAATCAGATATTTACAGTAAGGCATTAAAAGCAATTTAACAGAAAGTGCCAAGATTTAGCATGAAGCAATGCTTAGCAAAATATTATAAAAGCTACCAATGCCTCTAGCTATAATATTTTATTCAGTTCCACAAGTTTGAATGTTTTTTTTTTCCAATAAGAATTGCAAAGTGCTGTTGAATCACTTCACCCCATTTCTATTGGTTTCCTTTTTATATACTATTAGGATTGAGGAATGGAATGTTCCTTCATTCATAACTGAATATTTATACTCAATATTTTATATTTGTTTCTTTCAAATAGTTGTAGCTAAACTTCCCTTGAACTAAATTTAAAAGCAAGATGCAAATTGTCTGTATATTGTGGTTGTAATTATGTAAAAATATGACTGCATATGGATAAAGGACTGGAAGGGAATATACAGAAATTACTTTAATTATATGAGTATGATGGAAATTACAGAAGTTTCCCCCACACACCATTTAAATTTTATGTAATGTTCTGTTATTGTTTTTACAGTAATATTTTATTTTTTTAAAGTTTCCCTGCTGACAAATATGTCTGTCAACTTGAAATAAATTACAAGATTTTTAAATTGCACCATTTTTTCTATTTGTCAGGAGCTCCTCCTCCTAGCTTCCAGCACATTCCTCTTCCAGCACATTCAGTCAATAATTCATTGGACTAAGGTTTATTGATGCCTAAAATAAGCCTGGTCATGTGGATACAGTGGGTACCATGATATGTCACGTCAGTTGATGTTACCTTCATATCTTTAGTCTCTCTGCTCACTTTCAGTGAGTCCTCCAAATGTATTATTCCTTTTGATTATCATTCTTGCTCTTTCTTGTCTCTACCAAATTTCTGAAACGAACAATCTTTAAAGCAAGTCCATATAACCAAAACATAACTCCTATTCTCTTCCAATCTTTTCACCACTTGGGCAAACCACAAAACACTACTCTCTTTTCTCTGCGTTGAAGATCTGCTTTACAAGTTCGGTGACATTTTCTCATTCACCATCACCTCTCACTACTTGAAACCAAACCTGTTGCCAATGAGTTGATTCCAAATCATAGTGACCATATAGGACAGAGCAGAACTGCCCCATAGGGTTTCCAAGGCTGTAATCTTTACAGAAGCAGACTGCTACATCTTTTTCCCGTGGAGAAACTGGTGGATTTGAACCACCAACTTCTCAGTAAGCAGAGCACTTAACTATTGCACCTCTAGGGCTCCTCTCTCTCACTACAGAGGAGCATTTAACAAGAGTTAACCGACTACTTCTTCTTAAACCTCATTGTCTCCACTCCTTCTGCCACACCAAAAATTACTTCTCTGTTTTCATTTGTAATGATGCCTGCCCTTATTTCTTTATTCCCTCCTCTTTTTCTTTCATTTATCCCCTAGTTTTGGATGCACTCCTCCTCAAAATTCATCAATGTTATTTTATTCTCACTCTCTCCATCTTCTCTTAATAATTTCATGTCCTGAAAGGATGCTTACAATACTCATGATAATTATAATAGCTAACCTTTGTTGAGGGCTTATACGCCTGTTTCTTTACGAATAAGTAAGAACTTTGTCCCCTTTATTTCATTTAATCCTTACAACTATAAAAGGTAGAAATTCTTTTTTTTTTCTTTTTATTGTGCTTTAGATGAAGGTTTACAAAGCAAATTAGTTTCTCATTAGACAATTAATACACATATTGTTTTGTGACATTGGTTGCCACTTGGGATGTGGGGTTCCCCATTTCCATTTGTCCAGCTTTCCTGTCCCCTCCTGCCTTCTCCTCCTTGCCCCTGGGCTGGCGTGCCCACTTGGTCTTGTATACATGGTTAAGCTACGTGTATTATTATGTGTTTTATGGACCTGTCTAATAATTGGCTAAAGGGTGAACCTCAGGAGTGACCTCAGTACTGAGTTAAAAAGGTGTCAGGAGGCCATAGTCTCGAGTTTTCTCCAGTCTCTGTCAAACCAGTAAGTCGGGTCCTTTTTAGTGAGTTTAAATTTTGTTCTACATTTTTCTCCTGCTCCATCCAGGACCCTGTCAGAGCAGTGAGTGGTCGTAGCCGGGTACTATCTAGCTGTGCCAGATTCAGTCTGTTGGAGGCTTTGGTAGTTGTGGTCCGTTAGTCCTTTAGACTAATCTTTCCCTTGTGTTTGGTTTTCTTCATTCTCCCTTGCTCCAGACAGGGTGGGACCAGTGGAGTATCTTAGATGGCTGCTCTTTCTTATTATCTTTTTGTTTATTTTTTTTTAAACAGAGGAAACCTCTAAGCTTTAGAGGGTTTAAGACTTTTTCTTAGGAGGATATTGTTGTAAGTGGAGGAACTAGGCTCGAACTGCACATGTATCTGAATGCAGAGTCCAGGCTCTTAACTACTGGCCTATGCCCCTGCCCCATGTCATTCCAGTAACTCTGAAATCTGATCTGACCTCTCTGCTAAATTCTTTTCCCATCATTCCCATCCCATCGAATGTCTGCTAGTCATTTCTGCAAAGACGACACACCAGGATCTTAAACTCAACTTTTAAGACAAATGCTTTCCCTAAAATACTTACTTCTTCTGACTTCTTTATTTTAATGCCATCATCACTGTCATCTGTATTCAAAACACTGCTATTCATCTTCGTTTTTTCCTTCCTTTCTGTCACTCACATCTTCAAAGTTACCAAGATTCATTGATTTTTTTTTTCTTCAAAATATCTGTATATAAGAACACACGCAAACACATATACACAGGCACACACACAACAGTAAAAATCACATACCAAAGATGTTTCTAAAATAAAGTAATAAATTATACATAAAAACATGATAAATATCTTTCATATCAATATATTTAGCCAGAAAAAAGTTACAAACTGAAAGGAAAAATAATCTCAAATTATTTCAGAAAACAAACCAAAGTGTGTGTGTGTAAATATCTACCTGTCTTGGTCACCTAGTGCTGCTCCAGCAGAAATGCCACAGGCGGATGGCTTTAACAAAGAGAAATCTATTTCTTCACAGTAAAGGAGGCTAAAAGTCCAAATTCAGGGCGTCAGCTCCAGAGGAAGGCTTTCTCTCTCTGTCGTCCTTCTCATCAATGTTCCCCTGGACCAGGAGCTTCTCTACCCAGGGACCCCAGGTCTAAAGGACACGCTTTATTCCTGGCACTGCTTTCTTGGTGGTTTGAGGTCCCCCCTGTCTCTCTGCTCACTTCTCTCTTTTATATCTCAAGAGATTGCCTCAGGACACAATCCAATCTTGTAGACTGAGTCCTGCCTTACTAACACAACTGCAGTCCATCCCTCTTCATTAATATCATAGAGGCAGGATATATAACATATAGGAAAATCACATAATACCAGGAATCATGGCCCAGCCAAATTGATAAACATATTTCTGGGGGGACATAATTCAATCCATGACTCTATCTATCTATCTATCTGTCTATCCGTGAATATATGTATACATATACATAAAAAAGCTATATCTAAAACAAAATTACTTAGAAAGATTAAAAATTAAAGAGTGTGCAAAAGCATACTAGACAAACACAAAAGAAAACAAAGCAGTAACTGTTTATTCAAGGCAAAAATTCTAGGCAAAAAGTATGCAATTAAACAAAAAAAGGTATTTTGTAATAAGAAAATGTACAATTCTCAATGAAAATGACTTCTATGGCTAGCAGTCCATCTCATTTGGATTTTAAGGACTTAGTGAGTAGACAATTGTCAGATTCTTTTTTAATTGTTGTGCTTTAAGTGAAAAGTTTACAATTCAAGTTGGTCTCTCATGCAAAAATTTATACATACATTGTTATGTGACCCTAGTTGCTTTCCCTATGCTGTGACAGTACACTCTTCCTTTCCACCCTGGATTTCCCTTGTCCATTCAACCAGCTCCGGACCTCTCTGCCTTCTCATCTCACCTGCAGACAGGAGCTGCCCATTTAGTCTCAAGTATGTCAGAGATTTTTTAACTTCCCTGATTCCAGTCTTCCCAGTTTGCAGTGCAGCCTTCACATAATCACCACATTTGATGTCCTGTAACACTGATTCCCACCTTAAAGGCAGAACAGCAGAGCGGTTATGAGCACAAACTCGTAAGTCAGAGTGCCTGGGTTCACATCCCAGCTCCATTACCTTGTACTCAGCTCTCTTATCTCTGTAACCTTGGATAGGTTATTTAACCTTTCTGTGCCTCAGTTTCCTTGTAGTTATCCATGTCTAGTATTTGTGCCTAACTCAGTAGGGCTTATAAACGTTAAATAAATTAATATTTGTATAGTGCTTAGAATAAAACCTGTTGCCAGTCCATTCCGCCTCATAACAACCCTATCAAGCATAGTAGAACTGCCCCACAGAGTTTCCAAGCAGAGGCAGGTGGATTGGAATTGATGACCTTTTGGTTAGCAGCGGAGCTCTTAACCACTGCACCACCAGGGCTCCTGTGTTAGAATG
>NW_004443940.1:27561177-27562408 GCF_000243295.1 Trichechus manatus latirostris | reverse complement strand
GCTACTAAATCAGATGACTCAGCCCAGTAGACTTGGCATTTCCTCTCCTGCGTCCATTCAGAATGAAGTGTCTCTGCCCACACATCTTTCAAACTCTAGTTCAAGTACCACTCCCATCTGAGAGCCACTCCCTGATCATGCCAGTCTGAGATGACCTAGACCTCCTTTTAAATCTTATAGCTCTATGTTACCATTTTATGGAATTTATGGACTAAGTGATAAATGACAAGAGGGTCACATTTTTATTTCTCCACATTTTAGGTTCAGTGAGAGAGAGGATGTGCTCATTATTCCTTTTTAAACTCACCATACCTTATGCTGGTCTTTCAATTACTACAAGTTCAGAAATATAGTTTGAGTAAATGGAGGAAAATACATTTACATTTACTGAAATGGAAAATGCACATTTTTACACCAAATAAGTTTCTAATCACCAGTCAAATAATGCAGCTCAATATTAATCAGCCACGCGTCTTCACTTGTTATTTAGAAAAATTTTGTTATAGTATGTGTCCAATTTCTTTTTTTCTTTTGCATAGATCAAAAATGTCTTAGCTTTCTTCTTTATGTGATAGCAAGCAGGTAGTCTGAGCAACTTTGTTTGAATCCTGTCTGTTCCACATGGTAGCCCTGTGAATTTGAATGCAATATAACTTCTGTGACCCTCTTTCCCCATGTGTAAAATAAAGGTAATAACATCTACCATGCAAGATGAATGGCAAGATTAAGAAGACTTCTGTCATGTGTTTGATCCATAGTAGGAATGCAATAAAATATAGCTAATAATAATAATTGAAATATTAGTTTTTCCTAACGCCTCTGTTATTTCACTCTTTTATTTTCATTTTATTATATTTGGAATTTTACATTATCAAAGGCATGATTTATCTTCACAGTATTAGCAATTAAGGTTAGGGCTAATGCTGTGCCTACTTTCACATCAGATTCCTTATTTATAAAATCATCCTAAAAAAGTAGTTGGTATTTTGGGAGCTATTACTTAGTCCACCCATCTTCTTAATGGTCTAGAGCATCGTATATCACTAATACATTTCTTCTTGTGCTAATACTATTCTTCTCCTGTAAATATCCTAAACATTCCATAGAATCAACCGCCTGATGAAGAGAATGGTATCTGATAATATAAGCAGCTTCCAAGACAATATATGTTTGTGTTATTCAACATTAATGTATTAATGCATGATGTTTCAGTAATACCTTGCAAGTAATT
>NW_004443940.1:27559378-27560008 GCF_000243295.1 Trichechus manatus latirostris | reverse complement strand
ATTGTGTGCCAATAATATATGTGATATAAAATAAACTGTTAACGTTCTTATTATTTTCCTTAATTTTAAGAACAATTTGAGTATTCAAACGAGCTGTAGGAATACAGGTGGTTACTGAAGTAAAAAAAATTAATTATTCACTTAGTTTTCCCTAAGGAAAACAAGAGAGCTGTTCTTGGTAAACATTTACTAATGGGTCTTTGGACTCAAGAGTGTGAAGATACATTACATTACACAGGGCTTACCCTTTACTAGCGGAAAAAAAAGTGAAATGTTGATTTTTCTCACCTACAAGACTGGGGAGGCCTATTTTTGTAGTAGAAGACACTTTGTACAACCTCATATATCACAGAAATTTTTATTAGACTATAAATTTGACATTTACTTTCACAGACTTGAGAAAGGAGATGTTTATACCTACCCATTGACATCAATATAAGTGAGCAAACTAACTGAAGAAAGAACAAAAGGCATGTTTTCTCACAGGCAAAGAAAAACCACGAATGAGGTAATATGTAGAGCAGTTGGTAAATTGCAGCGCAGCATATTCATTCATTCTTTAATTTAACAAAATAGATATTGTGCACCTACTATGTGCAAGGCACTGTGCTAGGTACTCAATTTTTTTTT
>NW_004443940.1:27548090-27549170 GCF_000243295.1 Trichechus manatus latirostris | reverse complement strand
GTAGGTGGATGGATTTACATCTGGGTTCTCAATTCTGTTCCATTGGTCAACGTATCTGTCGTTGTACCAGTACCAGGCTGTTCTGACTACTGTAGCTGTATAGTAGGTTCTGAGGCCAGGTAGTGCGAGTCGTCCTACTTTATTCCTCTTCAACAGTGCTTTACTTATTTGTGGCCTCTTCCCTTTCCATATAAATTTTCAGCATCAATTTGTGATAGTTTGGGTAGGTAATGTGTTTCTAGAAATTTGTCCATTTCCGCTAGGTTTTCAAATTTGTTGGAGTATAGTTTTTCATAATACCCTTGTTATGAGCCTTTTTATTTCAGTTGGGTCAGTTGTAATGTCCCCCATTTCATTTCTTATCTGAGTGATTTGCATCCTCTCCTGTTTTTCTTTTTTCATTTTGGCTAGTGGTTTGTTGATTTTGTTGATACTTTCAAAGAACCAACTTTTGGTTTTGAAGATTCTTTCTATTATTTTTCTATTCTCTATTTCATTTATTTCTGCTCTGATCTTTATTATTTCCTTTCTTCTGGTGGCTGTAGGCTTCTTTTACTGTTCTCTTTCTATTTGTTCAAGTCATGTAGTTAATGTTTTGATTTTGTCCCTTTCTTTTTTTTTGATGTATGCATCTATTGCTATAAATTGACATCTGAGCATTGCCTTTGCTGCGTCCCAAAGGTTTTTGTATGATGTGTTTTCATTTTCATTTGATTCTAAGAATTTTTGATCCCATCTTTGATTTCTTCTATTACCCAGTGGTTTTCAAGCAAGGTGTTATTCAGTTTCCATGTAATTGATTTTTTTTTTCTTTGCTCTTTCTATTCTTAATTTCTACTTTGATGGTGTGGTGATCAGAGAAGATACTTTGTATTATCTCAATATTTTGGATTTTGTTGATGGTAGCTTTTTGGCCTAAGATGTGGTCTATTCATTCCACTTGTGTTGGAAAAGAATGTGTGTTTTGCAGCTGTTGGATGAAGTGTTCTATATATGTTGATGAGTTCAAGTTGGCTGAATGTAGCTTTTAGATCTTCTGTATCTTTGTTGAATTTCTTTCTAGGTGTTCCGTCTTTCACT
>NW_004443940.1:27545101-27547427 GCF_000243295.1 Trichechus manatus latirostris | reverse complement strand
TTTGTTAACTTTCTTTGTGGTTACCATGGAATTTACCCTTACCTTCTTAGGTTTGAACCAGTCTATTACTACTTGCCTTCCTCCCCATTAAAAAGTTCTATACCTACTCTGTTTATTCCCTCTTTTATTGTTCTGCCATTGTTGTCATTTGCAGATTAACCTCTTTTGTTCCCTGTTGTAAATCTTTTGGTTTTGGACAGTTTTTGAGAATTCATTTCTTAGATTGGTTTCTGGCTGGTGTGATCTTGGGTCCTAGATTCAGACTGTCATCTGACGTTGTTTGTTCTCAGACTGAAGGACTCCCTTTAATAATGCTTGTAAGTTTGGTTTTTATATATTCCCTTAATTTCTGTTTATCTGGAAATGTCTTAATTTCACCATCATAGTTGGATGAGAGTTTTGCAGGATATATCATTCTTGGTTGGCAATTTTTTTCTTTCATGGTTTTGTATATATTATCCCTTTTCCTTCTTACGTGCATGGTTTCTGCCAAGTAATCAGAGCTTACTCTTATTGTTTCCCCTCTGTATGTGACTGTTCTTCTCGAGCTGCTCCAGTATTCTTTCTTTGTCTTTAGTTTTAGCAAGTGTGATTAGGGTATGCCTTGGTGATTTTCTTTTGGGAACTATGCTATATGGGGTTCGTTGAGCTTCTTGAATGGTCAGCTTTGCATCTTTCATGATATTAGGGAAGTTTTCTGTCAGCATTTCTTCAATGATCCTCTCTCCCCCTGTTCTGGAACTCCAATCACTGCCAATTTTTTGGTTTTGATTGTATCCCACATAATTGTCAGGATTTCTTCATTTTTCTTCATTCTTTTTTCTGACTTTTCATCAAACAAAGTTGTATCTAAGTGTTTGTCTTCAATTTTGCTGATCCTGTCTTCCCATCATTTCACAGCCTGTCAGTAAGAAGCAAAGACGGCACACAGAATCATGTGTTTGGCAGAAAGTAGAGGAGGAGGTGAGAGGCAGGGAAAAAAACAAAAGAGACTGAAAAAAGTAACACCAGCAACAAAGAAATGGCACTGAAGAAGCCAGCTGGTGTGTGCGGGGTGAATCCGGGAGGCACGGAACTGGCGCCTCATGTGCCGCGGCCATGGCCCACTGGGAAGTGGCAGATCAACCCACCAGGAAGCTTTGGATCAGCCTGCCAGGAATCAGTGAATCAGCCCACCAGGAAGTGGTAGAAGGCTGAGCAGGGGGTGGCAGGGTGGTGGGTGGGAAAGCATGTATTGCTGATTATCAGATGCTCTGTCTCCTGCTGAGAGCTTCATGAATCTGTTTTCTTGTACTCCCTGTCTGCTAGTCTCTGACAGGAGTTCATGATAGTGCATCCATACTGCATTAGCTGCTAGAAGGCCTCCACTCTTAACTCTCCTTGCTCTCTGTTCTCTAACAGTTTCTTATTCCATTCGGTGCTTAGTTGAGTTCTTTATCTCTTCATTTGATGCTTAAGTTTCCAAGATTGATGTTTGTCTCTGTTTTACTTAGTTTTTCAGGTCTTGCTGTGGAGGGACAGTGTGGTGCTTCTGTCTATAGTGCCATGTTGGCTCTGCTTCAGTACTCAAAATTTTTAAGAAGACGCACCAGTTCTCTGTCTTCAGAGAGCTTAAGAACAAGTGAGAAATGCAGAGATAAATAAGCATACAATTGGCATACAGCCGTTTAAATTCTATGACAGAGAAAGATTTGTTTTGGTAGCATAAGAAAGGGTGATCAATCCAGAAATCCAAAAGATAGCTAAGGATGGAGGTGGTAAATGACTGAATGCTGGCCACACACACCTGCTGACAGGCAGCAGAGATCCAAGATGGCTTTCATCAAAACTTTGAAGTAGGAACAGTCTGCCTTTCCTTCTTGTCCTCCTCAGGTAGGCATCACATCCACAGCTCACCTCCAAGTGCTCATCAAAACTTTATCTCGGAACATTTTTACCTAATAATGTAAAAATGAGCATTTATACTAAAGTTACTAATTCCTCAGAGTGGATTAAATGTTCACTGAATAAAATCCCTAAATAAGGAGATAGTGAGTGTGGAACTTCACTGGAGAATCACTAGGTCAGACAAGAGAGAGTAAAGGTGATCTGGACTTTTTAGTGGCCACTGTTAGTAGTGGGGAGTCCCTGGCTGGTACAAACCATTAATGAGTGGGGCTGCTAACCAAAAGTCTGGAGGTTTGAGTCCACCCAGAGGCACCTAGCGATCTATTTCTGAAACATCAGTCATTAAAAACCCTACGGAGCACAGTTCCTCTCTAACACACATGAGGTCACCATGAGTCAGAATCCACTAGACGGCAATTGACTGTGGCAGTAGTTGACT
>NW_004443940.1:27543064-27544659 GCF_000243295.1 Trichechus manatus latirostris | reverse complement strand
ATGTCAGTGAAGACAAATCTTCCCAGTGTCTAGGCCAATATTTGTTTTAACCTAATGATTAAGGTTCTTGTTAAGGGAACTGGATTCCACTTTAATTTGTTCTAAACCCATGTCTTTTTTTGTTTTGTTTTGGTGACCGAATCATTATAAAACATTACGTTTTGGTAAAACTAATCAGCATGACTCACAGTGGCTTACAGTGACAATTATTCTAATTATGTTGCCTTAGAGATAGTTTGTACTATTTGGTTTGACTAAAACAATACTTGAATGAGTGACTCTTAAACTAATTAACTTTGAAGGGAAGACCTAATATAGTGGTAGCCAGTTATAGAAAATGTCCAAATTACAGAAAAGAAATAATTTAGGCACAGATACGGTGCAGCTCAATGAAGTAATAGAAATGATCATACCTAAAAATATTTAATCTCCAGAACATTGTTTGTAGTTAATAAGATCTATGCCTGCTCTTAAAGACCTTACATGCAAAGGCAGTAAAATGAACTAATCCATATGTTGCACATTTATTAAAACCACACAGTGTCTTGTAATTACAGATTAAATTGGTACATCTGGAAAAAGGAATACTGGGATTTACAGGTTGTGATTTTTTTCCTTATCATAAAATAATGGAAATTCTGGTTCTGATTTTTATTTGATTAAAGGAATTATTTCATTGTTCTAACTGGAAAGGTATGTAAAAGTTTTAGAATATAGACATATGGATCAGTTTTGTTAATGGTGTCTTTTAATTTGGCATTGTTAACCGTCTACTTTTTCACCCTGTGTACATATTTTTAGTAAGAAAGAATTTAAGTGAACAGTTTTTCTTTAATTTCCACTTTTTTTTCCCAGAAGGCTTTTTACTTAAAATGTATTGAGAATTTTTTTTGCTTTTATGTCTGTCTAAACTTTCTCAAGTAACAGAGTTTTTATGTATTATTTGGTTAAAGACATTTTAGAATCCCTCTAGAATAGTTCAGTCTGGAAAACATCCTATAAACATGATTTGCTGGAGGCAAGCTAACATTACAGATTAAAAGCTTATACAAAGACAATAGAAAAAAAAAATCACAGTTTCTTTAAATCAAAAAGGAATGATTTCTTTTTTTTAATCTCTTTTCACTGAGCCCTGAAAGACCTATTTAGAACTTTTTGGAAACCAAAGCATACCATCACAAGCACAGGAAGATATCATTCTCCACCCATTTGTTGTATTCTTCATTTGTACAAATGTCCCAGTTGCAGGTGTGTAGTGGGGATTTACAGAAATTCTTTCCACAGCAGATTGGCTGATTTATGCTAAGTGACTGTAGTGATGGTCCAGGCAAATAAGGAACGAAACAAAAGCAAAATATCCACATCCCCAACATGGACGTTTACCAACTCTCACTGGTTGGAAAATATTCCGTATCATTTACTTACCTTCTGTAACTGATTTCCTGCTTATTTACGAACAAACGTAGAGAAAGCAAAATCCAGTGTTGTGAAAAATAAACAAATGTGAATAATACCCTGCTTACACTTCAGTGGGTAATAGAAGAAATCAGAGATGGAATCCAAAAATTCCTAGAATCAAATGAGAATGAAAACAC
>NW_004443940.1:27536215-27537771 GCF_000243295.1 Trichechus manatus latirostris | reverse complement strand
AGTAAGAAAAAGTTTTATTAGTTGCTAAAGCTCATGTATTTGCATCATCACATAATTCAGATTAGTAGATGCAGAAAATAATTGTAATGGATTAATACTCGCGTGCCTCAACTGCACTTAAGAGTCATTTGTTTGGCTTGGGTTAAAAAACATAGGTTTCATATAATGTTTTTTATTTTCAAGTTGAGGAACATCTTTTTACTTTTTTTATATTGTTACAGATGCTAACATTTCTAATGCATTCCTTTAATAAATATTCATCTTTCTTGTGTTTCATACTGATACCATACATTATTTTTATAAAAGATTCCTTTAATGACCGCATAAATCAGGGATCACGGTCCAATAGAGGCATCTGCTCTTTCCAGGAGAAATACTTAATTTTTGAGTAGAATAAAAGGTAAATAGTGACTGCGAAAGTGCTCCGGAGCAAAGCCAAAATATCTTTGTAACTTGGGAAATGTTTTTATAATCTGACAACATTATTGATCTAAGACCTGAAAAACAAAGTGAATCCAATAACGACTTGCTAGTGACACCTTTCTACATCGTTGTCTGTGTTTTGGGGAAGAGGCTAAAGAAGAGAGGAAAGGGGAGGAGAACCAGAGAGCATACTCTAAAATGTTGCCTGAACCAGCCTTTATGACATTAACTTCTTTGGTGGTTAACTTTATGTGTCGACTTCACTAAGCTATGGTATCCAGTTGTTTGGTCAAACACTAGTCTAGATGATGAGATGAAGTATTTACATATGATTAACATTTACTTCAGTTGACTTTAAGTAGACTGAGTTAGCCTCATCTAATCAGTTGACGGTTTTAAGAGCAAAAACTGAGGTTTACCAAGGTAGAAAGATCCTGCATCAAGACTGTAACAGAAATCCTGCCTGTCACCTGATTTATGGATTTTGGACTTACAAGTCCCCACAATCACGTGGATCAGTTCCTTAATCTCCCTCTCTCTCTGTGTCTCTCTCCCTCTGTTTCTCTCTGTCTCTCTCCCCATCTCTCTCTCTGTTTCTCTCTCTCTCTCTCTCTCTCTATATATATATACATATATATGTATGCACAAATATATATGTAAAATAAATCAGGGTTTTATGTCTCTGGGAACCTTAACTAATATACCTTCCCTTTCTAATTCCCTTGAATTTTTCAATATTAAAGTCAAAATGTCAAGGTTTTTATTTCCTTATTTAGTAAGAATGTCAAATTATTTATTTACCATGAATACATAGTTGAATCAAGTGCTAAACACCATTATAAGGCTAAACCAAACAACCAAACCCATTGCCATAGAGTCAATTCCTATTCTTAGCGACCCTATAAGACAGAGTAGAATGGCCCCCATAGGATTTCCAAGGCTGCAAATATTTACAGAAGCAGACTGCTTGTCTTAGTTATCTAGTGCGACTATAATATAAATACCACAAGTGGATGGCTTTAACAACAGAAATTTATTCTCTCACAGTTTAGGAGGCTGGAAGTCTGAATTCAGGGCACCAGCTCAAGGTGAAGGCTTTCTCTCTGTGTAGGCTCTGGGAGAAGGTTCTTGTC
>NW_004443940.1:27532903-27534262 GCF_000243295.1 Trichechus manatus latirostris | reverse complement strand
CTTAGCTTTCTTAGAAACATGTTCTCAACAGTATTATTAAATTCCTCTGTGATCTTATTGACATTTGAATTTGCCCAAACAAAAATGTAAAGGTGATTCACTCAGCAAGGTGTTGTCATTTAATCTTTGCTATGTTTTCACAAATACAGGATTAGGTGAAAATAAATGACGGCAGTATTACGATATATGTATAGGTACTCGATGCTGCCTTTGCACTAAGCTATCCCACTGAGCTGAGCAAGACCTTCAGCGGAAGGGAAGGAAACCCAGTGGTCTTTGTAAGTGTTTTTTAAAAAATAAACCAAAGAGAGCCTCTTGTTCTAGCTTAGCAGGATACAACACACCTTTTAAAATATTACGGGAAAATACCTCTTCCTTTCTCTTACTTCTGGAGAGTGAGATCTGAATTTTTCCACCACCAGATAAACTTCTAGAAGAGTCTTCTCCTATATGCCTTGTCCTATGAAGGACAAGGAGTCCCTGGGTTGTACAAACAGTTAAACACTCTACTACTCACTGAAGAGTTGGCTGTTTGGGCCTACCCAGAGCACCTCCAAAGAAAGGCCTGGAGATCTGCTTCCAAAAGGTCACAGCCTTGAAAACCCTATGGAGCAGTTCTACTTGCACACATGGAGTCACCATGAGTTGGAATCAACTTGAAAACAACTAACAACGATAACATGAAGGACAAGTGGATAAAACAGGAATGGAAAGTCTATACCCTCATGTAATGAGGTAAGGAAGCTTTGGTTGCTAATGGACACTCCCATGAGGGAAGAGTAGGTTTGCCTTTCTAAAGCCCTGTACCTGCCTGGCTGCTTCCAGCTGAACAGGAGCTCCAAAAAGCATGCCCCTTGCTCTGCGCAAGAGCTGCCCACATCATTCAAAGACAGATGCAGAATTATGCATGCAGGACAGGTTTATGTAGGTTCTAAGGCAGCGTTATCAAAATGTATGGCATGGAGTAGTGGTTCCAGGGAACACTCCTGAGGCCCCTTGGTCAAAGGAACTTGGCAATTTTGTACTGATCATAAGCCCAATAAAGGCTCTGAGAAGTCCGGCAGCAAAGACGGCTGTTGAATCCTAATTAAGCTGGTATTTATCAAAAGGAACTCTTTCTTTATATAGCACTAATTAACATCCCACAGAGCTAGCATGCCACAGAACTCTATTTAGAAAAGATTTTTCTGAGGAATGTCATTGAGTCCTTTTTCTAGATTGTCACTACTTGTAGGACCAGAAATGAAGGGAGTGGTAATCACAGGGACATGTTCAATTGTTGTTATTTTACAAATGAGGAAACTGAAGTAAAAGGGAAACAGAAACAGCTCTAGTGCAAGGAATGACTGCAATGTATAT
>NW_004443940.1:27531796-27532803 GCF_000243295.1 Trichechus manatus latirostris | reverse complement strand
CTAGCATGCCACAGAACTCTATTTAGAAAAGATTTTTCTGAGGAATGTCATTGAGTCCTTTTTCTAGATTGTCACTACTTGTAGGACCAGAAATGAAGGGAGTGGTAATCACAGGGACATGTTCAATTGTTGTTATTTTACAAATGAGGAAACTGAAGTAAAAGGGAAACAGAAACAGCTCTAGTGCAAGGAATGACTGCAATGTATATTTTTCACATGCAGGGACTATGTCATATACACCCCAGCCCCTTGCCTAGAAGAATACCCAGCACATACCCACCCATTGCCATCCAGTCGATTCCGACTCACAGCAACCCCATAGGATTTCCAAGGCTGTACTCTTTACGGAAGCAGACTGCCACATCTTTCCTCCATGGAGCCGCTTGTGGTTTCCAACCACTGACTTTCAGTTAGCATTCCATAGTTTTAACCACTGTGCCACTGCCTGTAAAATAAATGCTAGAAGAAAAGTGGGAGCTCAATACATGTCTGAATAAAGAAATAAGACCTGTATTTTTTATTTAGAATTTTTAAAATATTTGATTTCAATTTTTAGTGGTTTTTAGAATATAACTGGAGCTAAAAGGCTCAGGAACTTTAAATTCTTTAAAATCTTGACTTAGTTATAATGGAACTGAATTTAAGTTCGTCTTTCTTCATTGCGAAAATAATCCAGATATCCTTTGCATGGGGGTTCTGGGTGAGTCAGGGCTTAATTCACACACACATACACACACACACATTAGTCATGTAATTACGATGTATTTCAACATGACTTAGAATAATATTTTTTTCAAGAAGTGTGATTTTAAAAATGTGCCCTTTAATGCTAAGATTGCCAGTCGTGATTACCTATTTAACAAGTGAAAAATAGTGTAGGTAAACCGTGATTGCCTGAATCCCCCATATAACTAAGGAAAACTGTCTGGAAGTATGTATTTCTCTTTGGGGGATTGGTTTGGGAAGGGTTGAAATGTGTCAAGGGGTATCCAAATGTCCGTTTACCC
>NW_004443940.1:27528596-27529406 GCF_000243295.1 Trichechus manatus latirostris | reverse complement strand
AAGACAGAAAAAGGTATGTTAAAATCTTCCTTTAATTTTCAGTTTTTAATATTTCAATTATCCTCTGTGGAGTTATTTTGCAGATAAATGTTCATGACCATTCTAATCTTGAGAGTGTAATACTTTTTTTCTTTGTATTCTTCTTTACTTGAGATCAACAATGCCGTGTCTGTTTTCTCTTTATTTGCAATTTCCTGGTAGGTAATTTCTCATTTTGTGTTTCCCCCCATTGGAGGTGTTTCTTTTCATCTGACTTGAACAACTGAATATATTCAAAGTCCAATGATACTTCTTTTTTTTTCCACTTTCTTGGTTGATAGAAAAGGAAGTCCCTATTTTGACATGTGTTGTAACTTGAAAAAGGATTCTACATCAGGTTGGCTGGCTAACTGATCAAATTTCCCAGGACTCCAGGCAGAGACTAGAGACAAGGAAAAATCCTATTTTCCAAGGATTAGTGGCCTTTCAGGAGTTAGCACAGAGATAAGTATCATTTATTCTTGCCGTTTGTCGTGGCAGCCTGGTATTGTCGGCTAGTTCTCTCTGGCTTGACTGTCTGCCCTTTAAGTCAGCCACAGCTGTGCTTCTGTGTTCCTGATGCGCTTCCCATACCAAGTGCATCCAAGGAGTAAATGCTGTTGCAGACCCTGGTCCTTAGTGGCTGCAGGGTTACCTGGGGGAACCCGTAGGGTTTAGGTATGACCCCCTTGCTGTCTTTCATTCCAATAGGGGTCTCTTCCACCCACTCCCCTGGCCAACATTTGCTCCACCTGAATATAAAATTGAAATTGGTCAGTTTTTCCTTCAGTC
>NW_004443940.1:27516347-27526941 GCF_000243295.1 Trichechus manatus latirostris | reverse complement strand
TGTCTGACCAAAGTAAAGAGAACATGGCTAACTACAGAAATGATCACATTATTTATTTTCGAGTAATAGTTTATTGAACTTCATCCTTCTTTCCTTCTCATAAACTCTCATAGGAATTTGCTTATATCTCTATTATAGTAATTATCACAACCCACCTTATATTAAAGCTATTTATGAATGTTACTGCACTTGACTATCATCTCATGAAGGGTCTAGTATTCTCCATGGTACCTAATACATTATTTAATCAAAGTAGGTGGCCTCTGTACTTGGAATTGAGTTGAATCTTCTATAAAGTTCAAAAACTTATTTTTCACTGTTGTAGAAATTATTCACTCATATATTGTTAGTGGGAATGTAAAATGGTTCACCACTTTGAAAAACAATTTCTCAGTTCCTTAAAAAGTTAAACATACTGACCATGTGAGCTACAAATCCCACTCCTAGATATTTACCCAATACAAATAAACATGCATGTCCACAAAAAGATTAGTATAAACATGCTCATGGAAGTTCATATCATAATTACATAATATTCAATGTCCAATGATATTTATTTTTTTTCCCCACTTTCTTGGTTGATAGAAAAGGAAGTCCATATTTTGACATGTGTTGTAACTTGAAAAAGGATTCTACACCAGGTTGGCTGGCTAACTGATCAAATTTTCTAGGACTCCAGGCAGAGACTAGAGACAAGGAAAAAATCCTATTTTCCAAGGATTAGTGGCCTTTCAGGAGTTAGCACAGAGGTAGGTATCATTTCTGGAAATAACCCAAAATTGCATTTATTGGTGAATAGATAAACAAACTGTAGTATATTCATACAATGGAATACTGCTCAGCAATTAAAAGCAAAGAACTACTAATATATACAACAACTCAGATGAATTTCCAAAGCATTACACTAAGTGAAAAAAGCCAAATACAAAAGATCACATACTTTATGACTTCATTTGTCTGAAAGTCTAGGAATGACAAAACTGTATTAACAGAAAGCCCACCGGTGGTTGCCCGATCCAGAAGTGGAGGAAGAGAATAACTGCAAATGGACACAAGGAACTTTTTAGAGTGATGAGATTGTTCTATATCTTGATTGCAGAAAAGGTTTCACACTGTATATACTTTTCAAAATATCCAGTTGTATGCTTAAAAACGAGTGACTTTTATGGATAACATTGTGAAGAATGGGAATTTCAGAACACTTCATTGTGCTCACGAGGAACCTGTACATAGACGAAGAGGCAGTTGCTCAAACAGAACAAGGGGATGCTGCATGATTTAAAATCAGGAAGGGTTTGTGTCAGGGTTGTATCCTTTCACCATACTTATTCAATCTGCATGTTAAGCAAATAATCTGAGATCCTGGATTGTATGAAGAAGAAAGTGGCATCAGGATTGGAGGAAGACTCATTAATAACCTGTCATATGCAGATGACACAACCTAACTTGCTGAAAGTGAAGAGGACTTGAAGCACTTACTGATAAAGATCAAAGACTACAGCCTTCAATACGGATTACACCTCAACGTAAAGAAGGCAAAAATCCTCAAAACTGGACTAATAAGCAACATCATGATAAAGGGACAAAAGATTGAAGTTGTCAAGGATTTCATTTTACCTGGATCTACAATCTACGCCCATGGAAGCAGCTGTCAAGAAATCAAATGACGCATTGCATTGGGCAAATATGTTGGAAAAGGCCTCTTTAAAGTGTTAAAAAGCAAAGATGCCACTTTAAGGACTAAAGTGTGCCTAACCCAAGCCATGGTACTTTCAATAGCATCATGTATATGAGTAAACTGGACAATGAATAAGGAAGGCCGAAGAAGAACTGATACCTTTGAATTATGGAGTTAGTGAAGAACACTGAATATATCGTGGACTGTCAGAAGAATGAACAGGTCTGTCTTGAAAGAAGAACAGCCAGAATACTCCTTAGAAGGAAGGATGGTGAGACTTCATCTCATATACTTTGGACATGTGATCAGGAGGGACCAGTCCCTGAAGAAGGACGTCATGTTTGGTAAAATAGAGGATCATAGAAAAAGAGGAAGACCCTCAGTGAGATGGGTTTACACACTGGCTGCAACAATGAGCTCAAACATAGCAACAATTGTGAGCATGGCACAGGACAGGGCAGTGTTTTGTTCTGTTGTACCTAGGGTCTCTATGAGTTGAAACTGACTTGATGGCACTTAATAACAACAACAAGAATTTGGTGAGTAGCACCTGGGACCTTAAAAACTTGCATGTTTAATGGCCCCCATGAACTACTACTATATCCTTTGCTATGAGACTAGAAATAATGGAAGGTTCCTGGATACCATTACTGAATGTTATGATCAAGGGCCCAATAGATGGATCATAACCAAAAGGAGGAAAAATGTGGAAGAGAATATCAAATTTCTATAGAAACCAGACTAAGTAGATCCAGTGAGATTCGGGAGACCCTCAAACCTGTTGTCCTGAAATAATCTTTAATCCTTGAACCAACACTAGCCCATGAAGTCATCTGTAAACAAAACAACAGTTTATCTCAATTAATAAAGAATGTCAGACATGAACATACCAGTCTTTTAAAGAATTATCTGTATGTGATCAAAGTGACAACAGTAACTCTAAAGCACAAATGAGAACTTTACAGAACATACAGAGTAAAAGTTAATGGTGGTGAAACAATATGGGTAGAGATAATAAGAACGGTGACACAAGGTAAAGAATGTAACTAATATCACTCATCTATGCATGTAGAAATCATTGAACGGCTTACGTTTTGTTGTGTGTATTTTCACCAAAAAACTAAGTAAAGCATTGGTGGTCCAGAGAGAAAAGGAGAAAAGAAATCCAGTCCGCAGGGAAGAGTATGAAAGAAACACTGAATCAGACTCATGGGCCACTCTTGATACCTACCACTCACTGAGCAGGAACATATAAATGAGGATCAGTTGTGCTAACTTTGCCAAGTTTTGGGCTACTATTCTTCACTGATTGTGGAGTTGCTTTATATAATGCCATCTTTTAGAATGTTACCTGTCTCAATCAATCCTACCCAACTCAATTATTTTCTTGAACTCCCAAATATTCAACCTAGCAGGTGATGAATAAACATGTATTGAGTAAATTAATGAATTAATGAATCTATATTAACTACTAACAGTTATTGAGCATTCAGTCTATGTCATGCGTCATAATTCAAGGGCTTTATGAGATTTAGCTAACTTAATCTTCGCAAGAACTCTCTGAGACAAGTACTACTACCATCTTCATTTTATGAGCAAAAGAGACTCAGTGAGGTTAAATAACGTGCTTAGGGTCAAACAACCGGGCAGATCTGGGCAACTCACACCCAAGCACTGAACGTGTCACTATTCTACCACACGGTCCTCAGTGCAGGACAGAAGGGAAGGGACCCTCCCCAGACAGCGCTCCACTGTGGGCTTGAGGAGGCCATTTTTATCATATCGATCTCTGTAAGTAAGCTATGAAAACTTCAAAATCACCTGGTCTGTAACTATTAAATATAATAAAGCCTTATTGTATAGGAGAACACGCGAACATTTTATTTCCAAAAGGCAATCCACCTAGAAAGGACTAAAATAATAAGTTTTTGTTTCCTTTGCCATGTCATTTCTTTAAGCAGTCTTCTTAACTTGCCGCCCTCGTGACCCCCTTAGTAGCAGATACAATTCATTTCTTATGCAGACTGACAAAAAGACGCATGCTATATGGCACTGCATATCTCGACTTCATTATTTCCTCATAGCAAAGACTTGAAACTGTAATGTGTGAGAAGGAGAAGGTGCCAGCATGACATTTACTCCTGCTAATATGAATCTGATTAATTCTACAAGAAACATCATCTTAACTCTTTGTTTTCTCCAATAAGTGAGACTGTGCAAATCAAACAGGAGACTTTTCCCGAATCCCACATATCATAGAGGACTCTGGGGACAAAATAACAATGTAAACACTTCCTTTGCAAGAAGTGTCTGCAAATTCTGATACAAACGGGACCTCTTCCACAGAGAAAACTCCGAGAGAGACACAGGCACCTCTCAGCTTTGTGCTCAGTTCTGGGTTCCTTCAGCTTCAAGGGTGGTTCTGCTCCTGATGGGAGAACAGGGCAAGGTGAGGTCAAGTCCACTAAGAGCAGTATTATTGCTTTCCAAAGAATGGCTGTGCTGATTTTATTTTTATGTTATTGACTCCCTTGAAATGTTCTTCATTGTCCTGTGGCCTCAGGGTGCGTGTTCAAAAATGATTCTACATTTCAGCAATCCTGTACTTGAAATTGCTATTAAAAAGAAAATGCCAGAAGACTCCTCATACTTTTCACTTAGGGACGGCTAGACTAAGGAAACGTGCTTGAAACCATACCTTAAGTTTAAAACAGATTTAAAAAAAATAAAAACCTCAGGTAAAGCTGAAGATTTTGTGAGAAATCTAGAGTCTAAGGAAAAGAACAAATAGATTACGCGAGACCTGTTTTCTACAAAATATTTCTGATTATAAGAAACTGATTTCTGTGAGGCTTATTCTTGTTTAACTTCTTTTCCTTTCCTCTTCTCCTCATAGCTCCCATGTCTCAAAATGTTTATATATTTTTAAAAAATTATTTTATTTTCTATCATGAACTAGTGGTAGAAACTTTGTGATTTATTAAGAATTACATTTTTTAAAAAATCCACCCAAAACTTTTCTTTAACTGTTATATTGGCATTGGTTATTGAAAATAATTATTGTAGTTCCACATTCTTCAGTTTGATTCCCCCTCCTAACAGGTTTGGCTAAAATGTCAAACGTAGCAGCTGTGAAAAAATACCATAGAATGTGCAGAATAATGCCCTGTAAGAAAAATGTTTTCCATCAACCCAAAAAGAAAAAAAAATGTTTAAAGAAAAACTGGGTCAGAGGAATAAAAAATGCATTTGATCATGTATATATAATTTTTTCCTTATGTATATAGCGTGTATGTACTTGAAAATTCTGGCAATTTTACAGATATAAAGGTACGTTGTTTTGCATCGGGTTAAAAATACGATTTCCGAAGCTTTGTCTTTTTTAGTGAAAGGAAAAAGAGCTGTTTTAGGGTGTTGTAAATAGCATTCATCTTAGAATATTTATGCATCTTATCAGTACTTTATCATTTTGGGGAGAAAACAAAAGTTTAAATGTTCGTGGCAATGCTGAGATGGTGAAAACACCGAAGCTCTCCGCATAAATCATATACAGGGTCAGGAGAAGCAGAAATTTGGAGCTGGGAGAAATACTCATTTTGGAAGGTAAATCGTACTTGCTGCCCTTTACAGGCTATTGGTGACCAAGTGAAGTGAAGTCCTGGCGGCTGTCGCTTTGCAAATCCAAAGAATACAAATAAGTTTGAATGCAGGCATATGTCACATGGGGCAGCGTTTTAAATGTGAACACATGCTCTAGAGGAGCCCATGCAGGAATAAAAATTGTTCCTGTTTTGTTAGTTTAGATTCTGAAAGAAGCTTTTGTGTGTAAAGATGTAACGAGATCCCAGAGGTGGAGCCCTGCCCTATGGCATTTGGGTCACTAGTCCGTCCCAGCGAACCAGATCTAGGGAAGCGAACACGCCTTCGCGCTCCCGCCTGGCACTCGCTTTTGTAAGACTTAATTTGCTTTTGCCAGAATGATTAAGAAAGGGACCCTTTTTTGCCCCTCTATGGAGGTCTTTAATAGGGAGACCAGGAGACTGGAAAGAGGTGTTTCTTGACTATCAATACTCAAAAAAAGTAAAGAGCAGTTCTGTTTCAGTATTATAAAACGGCACTCATTGAACACAGTCCAGAAATCTGCTAGTTTAATTTCTTAGTCCCATCTGTTTCCCTCTCACTGGCTATATTTGTTAATATTTCCTCAAGCAGCATGTTGTACTGCCCTTACTGTGATGGAGGAAAAGGGCATAGATTGATCATTTTTGCAGGGCAGGGAAATGTTTATTTTGGGCAAGAGAGCAGTGCATTTACTTGTTTCCTGTCCAGAGTCAGAGACAAACTTCTTCAAGAAAAAGGCAAAAAAAAAAAAAACCTACAGAGGTTGTTTTGGTATTGGAGGATGAGGGTAGGGGTGGAGAGGGGAAAGCGTCAGCAATGCCGGGAGAACCATCAGCCTGCTTATCTGTCTTTCTCCTTTGGCACGCGAATGCTCCCAGCTCAGCACGCCATGTGTCAAATCTATCATTTTGTATGTCAGCAACCATTATTCCCTCTTTTGTCACCAGTTTTGACCAAAGGATGAAAAATTGCTGTCTTACCCAGACAAAATTATTGCCGGGAGGAAAAAAAAAAAGGACAACTCCAGCAAAGAGGAGTAGGCCAAGGTGAAAGGCAGGGAAACTCTCCTTAGATTACGTCTGGGTTAAGAAAGTATTGATCTGTGCGCTAAAAACTGTTGATCTCTCTGAGCAGAGGATGACAAATGGTGGCAAACAAACAAACAAACAAAAACATGAGTGTCTCCAAGGACATTTGAGCCTCTCTGTGTTTTCCGTTAGTATTTGTTGGGTTTGTGGGTTTCTGCACTGGGGATTTCAACAAAAATAAGCTAATATTAAACAGAAATGAAGCAGCCACAAAAATGATACAGAAGAAAACTTAGGGGAAGAACCTCAGCTCAGAAACTGGGCAAGGTACAGATATTAAATAGTGGGAACATTAAAAATATAAAGTACTGCTTGTCTAAGCTCATAGGCTATGAATTTTTTTTTTTTTTTTTTTTTTTTTTTTTGGTATGTTTAGAACTGGAGTGTTACAAATAGGAGAGAAATGTCTTTGTCCAAAGTAGGTATCTTTAATTACGGCATGTTAGGTATTTAAAAAAATCAAGCCACGTATAAACAATGATGCTGATGTTCATAAGCCCACAAATCAAAGGAAATATAGAGGCTTGCATTCATTAAGCAAATACAGTATGACAAGACATAAATTCAAATTGTTTGGGGGTTTGAGTAATTTTTCCCAACTGTAGAAACTGAACTCCAGGTATGGAGAAGGAATAAAAGGGCATAACACACCCATTACTGGCTTTACCAATGTGGAATTGTGGGTAAGGGCAGGATGGTGACTCTGTACACCCTGGATTGAATCCTAGTCCTTCAATCCACGATACACGATTTCTGGTTGGATCTTTAACTTCTGTAAGTCTCAGAATCCCCTTCAGCAAAAAAAATGCTAACAATACTCCCTTACCTCATAGTACTGGTGTGAAGGTTAAATAAATTAGTATATATGCAAAGCATTTAGAATACATTGACACAAAGTAAGCACAGAATAAAGATTATCATTATTTATATCTTCACATGTTTATGAATTTCCATTAAAAAGTTGCTTCTTTCAGTTCCTTCATAATATCAAGTTCTGGGCCTTAGCACATTATCCTGCTTGTATCTGAAACACGGTCGCTGACCCTCATCCCATTTTTCCCCTCACCAGCTCTTACACATCTTTCAGTTTTTTTTACTCAGCTTTACATCCACAGTGAATCCTTACCCAGCTTGCCACTTCGCAAACTATACTAGAAAATCCTTGTTATTCTCTCTCATGACTTCCTATTATATTCCTGAATTCGCAGTTTGCTACAATTTATCCTATACTGTTGGTGAAACTATTTATTTAATGAATTGCTTTAGAGTTACTTAATATCTTCTTATTAATGAATATTTTACATAGATCTAGCGTTTAACTCAACTGAATCAAGCGCCACCATGTTAGGTCATGCCTATTTTATTCACAGTGTACACCCAATGCCTAGCCCAGCGCCTGGCCTGGAGAAGATACTCAATGAGTGTTTGTTAATTGGATCGTCAGGGAAGATCAATTGCTAGAAAAGAACATCATGTTTGGTAAAGCAGAGGATCGGTGAAAACAAGGGAAACCCTCCATGAGATGGAATGACAAAATAGCCAGAACAGTGGACTCAAACATACCCACGGTCATGCAGAGGATGCAGACAAGGCAACTTTTCATTCTATTGCACATGGGATCACCATGAGTCGGAGTCTACTCACCAGCAACTGGGTAAGCTAATGGACGGATGAATGAATGAATGAGTAAAATAAAATGAATGACTCCCTATTAATCCTGTGCAGGCCAGTATCCTATTTGAGAACAGATCTGGGAGCACGGGAAAGGGTCCAATCCTTGTTTTGGTTCTTTGGCCTTGAGAAGCCCATCATCTCACCAGCGCTCAGGCCCCTGCAGCATCCCAGGATGAAGTCCCACTGGAAGATTCCAGGAGGCCTTCTCAGCTTAATCTTCTAAGAGTCTAGGTGCCATTCACAGCTTCTCTTGGAGATGTGTACAAGTTTTTCAAATTCCTATCCCAAATATTTCAACATTCTTAACATAGTTGCGTACTATGAACTGGTAGTGACTAAACACAACATGTGTTTGTATAGAGCATGGTCGTCTCTGTGGCCGAAGAACCTGCTAGAGCACCTAACACGTGAAAATATGTATTGAGATATAATACTCAAAAATATTTGTTGAATGAATGAAAGAAAGAAAAAGAACTCTTTTACAACTGGTTAATAAACAAACCATCATTTAAATTAGAGTAGTGGGAGTTGGCCAAGATGGAGTCTTTGTTAACACTGATACTCAAAGCCCTCTGCGAGTGCTCACAGGGCCAGTATGCTCATTAGAGGCTTTCCTTGGATAAAAACAGCGTGTCTCCATTCTCTTTCGCTAGGCAAAAGTGGAATCAGGTTAAATAAACTACCACGGTTCAAAAACTCAGAAGGAGAAAAATACATCTTGTTTATTTATTTCTTGTTCCCACAGATAGAATTTTGACTGTTGTTTTCTTCAAAACGAAACCAAAACTAAAAACTTTGACACCGAAAGATAGTCAAAACCAGGAATGCATGTTTGAGCAAGTTGTTCTGTCTTGTTCTATAATATGAGCATTCTAGTAATAGACTATTTTACTTTGTGCGTTTTCAAGAGAAGAAAGTTTTCGCTTATTTCAAAGCCAGTACATAGAGTAAAAGCATTTTCAATACTAAGTAAAAATGTAGTGTAAAATGTAAAACGAAGCCTACACAGAAATTGATTATCATGTTTCAGTGCAAGCATTGCATTGTTCTGAATTAATTGTCCCCAAAAGAGTAATGCTAATATTAATTAATGATATTAGTAAAAGTGCATGAGATTTATAGTTAGGAGGATACATATTCCATCTCAGGCATGTTATTCCTTGTCTGTGTAATTTTTAGCAAATACCTCTCTCTTTGTGTCCAGTTTAAAAGCCAGTTGCCATTGAGTTCAATCTAACTCATGGCAACCCCATACGTTGCATAATAGAACCATCCTCCATAGGGTTTTCAAGGGCTGTGACCTTTTGGAAGCAGATTGCCAGACCTTTCTTCTAAGGTGCTGCTGGGTGCATTGGAACCACCATTCTTTCTGCTAGTAGCCCAGCGCTTAACCATTTGAACCAGCCAAGGCACTTTACTCATCTATAAATACTCAAAATTCTATCATAGTGGATTGATTTGAAAATTAAATAAAGTAGTATCTATTAGTTGCCTAGCTACACAGTTAGCATCCAATAATCGATATACTCATAGGTTGTTACAGGTAGTTAATTATGTCTGTATTCCAATATTTCTCAAAAGTCTTATAATGCAATGCAAGCATGCTAAACAAATTGGAGACTCAAAATTCTTTTAACCAACAGCACATATCTATCATATTTATAGCAAAATGTAAAGAATTATCTGTGGTGAGATATCTTCCTTCATCAAGAAGAATATATCCAAGGTAATGCAAATATAAAACCTCATATGCAGAAATATGAAGCTTGCACGGTTGTTCTTTACTCGTAAGAAATGTTTGCTTTTACTCTACTTGAGAATTTGGAGTCTAACACATTGTCAGGATACCATGAGAGTTATTAACAATAAGACTACATATTAAAATTATGAGCTCTAGAGTGAAATTCAAAACTAAAAATGCCTAGCCACATGAACCTAAAATTATTACTTAGGGTGAGAGGAATAAGAGTACAATAAGAAGCCTGTCCTCTGCCATTGATCCTAAGCATTTTCCTCCAAGTTATCATAAAACATATTTGAATGTTCTGATCACTTTTGCTTAGTCACTGTCTTCATTATTCAGTACTGCTATAATAGGAATACCACAAATGGGTGGCTTTAACAAACAGAAATTTACTTTTTCACAGTTTGGGAGGCTGGAAGTCTTAATTAGGGTGCTGCTTCTAGGGGAAGGTTTTCTCTCTGTGTTGGCTCTGGGGGAAGACCTTTGTCTCTTTTGAGCTTCTGCTCCTGGGCAATCTTCATGTGCCTTGGCATCTTTCTTCCCCCATCTTAGCTAGCTAATTTGCTTTTTTAATCTTTTTTGTATCCCAAAAGAGACTGACTTAAAACAGCCTACAGTAACCCTGCCTTATTAACATAACAGGGACAACCTGTTCCCAAATGGAATTATAACCATAGGCATAGAGGTTAGGATGTGCAACACATATTTTGGGAGGGACACAATTCAATCCAGAACAGCCTCTTTCTCTCTCCCTGTCTCTCACTCTCTCTGTCTCTCTCCTACCTCTCT
>NW_004443940.1:27506161-27510208 GCF_000243295.1 Trichechus manatus latirostris | reverse complement strand
TTTGTTTTGATATGCCCAGATAGGCTGCTCGTATGAGCTAGTTTGATTATTGGCACCTTTGAAGCTCTAACGTCTCTTCACTTGGTGGTTAGAACTGTTGCTAGGTATGTGAGCTAATGAGTCCTCCCACTCTTCCTGCATGGATTCAGCTCAGATGTCCAGGTAGATAGCCACCAAGTGTGTGGTGTAGGCTCTCATTTATAGTCCTAGACAGGCATGGGTGATTGGTTTAGGCACAGGCATCTGGCTGCAGCAGGGGGACAAACTCTGAGCAAGGCAGGGAGCTGATGTCTGCCCCCAAGTGTCCAGGAGGGAGGCATGACCCTTTTCCCTCCAGTGCGTAGGTGGGTGGGTTTTGCAGCCGGACTATGAGCACCTAATGCTGCTGGCTGTAAGGACTGGGGCTCACCTCTTGTTCATGGGCCCCTATCACAGGTGGCTAGGTGGAGCAACCAGTCCTCAGGTCCCTGATGTGGGTAGGTAAATATTCTGCTTAATGGGCAGAGCAGTGTCATATATCAAGAACCTGCCACTTCACAGCTGAAACAGTTGAAGTGAGACTTCTGGTATATACCCTGTTGTACTACAGTAATGAGGGCCTAGACTGTTGAAATGGGCCTATACAAGTCTATGCAGTGGGAATGGCACTCAAAGTCCATGGATCCCTTATGCCCGTGCCTAGGCAAAGAGCTGTGCCTACCCTGGGTTCCCAGCTTAGAGGAGCCGGCAGTTTATTTTTTCCCCTGTTTGTTAATTAGTTCACTCTCCAAGGCGAGGAGAATGGCTTCAGGTGTGTGACTGACTCTACTTCCGGCCCAGGGGTCTCAGCAATTGCTGAAGCTAGTCCGGGACCCAGTGCCGAGCAGGGAGCGGGGAGGTAGCTGGGAGAGAGTTTCTTCCCTAAGGGGGCTGTTTTTGATCCGCGTGGTAGGCTGTACACAAGTACTTATCTTTTGCCGGTCCAGGACTGCTTCTCCCGGGTTCTGGTTGCCCAAATAGACTTTCTGGTGCTGGGTCTCTCCCGGTGCAGAAAACACACCTCTTGAACACTGCTGCTTGTTAGCCTCACCGCTCACCCACGAGCTGCTTAGGCTCTCGCTGGGTCAGGTCTGGCAGCTCCTCTCTGCTTCTGAACCATCTCTCCCTCCCCTTGCCATTCAGTCCAGTTCCTCAACTCTGCCTTTGATGTTCAGGGTTCCCAGATTGCCATGTATAATTGATTCACTTTTTTTTTCAGGTCTTTGTTGTAAGAAGCGTCTGACTACTCCACCATCTTGGCCCCCCCCCTTGTCTGTAATCTTTATGGAAGTAGATCACCAGGACTTTCTTCTACAGCACCACTGGGCAGATTCAAACCACTAACCTTTCAGTTAGTAGCTGAGAGCAAGTCATTTGTACCAACCAGGACCTTTCTTAAACATACTCTTACCATATTCCAAAAATATCTGGAAAATATCCCAGCAGAGAAGAGAATACAAAGTCAAATTAAGAGAGTTTAGAAATTAGACTGTTTAGAAAAGTAAGGGCTGGGTGGAGAGAAACTAAAAGAGCCAGGGCAGTGCCTCTGGGATAGCAGCAGAAGAGCTGTTTTATACCTACACTGGAGAGGGCCAAAGCAGAGCTGGAGAACCGGAAACAGGGCTGTGTGGGAAGGACTGCTGGGTGTGAGCAAAGACCTTAGGTAAGGAATAGTCAGCCCCGGCAGGGCCTACTGCCAGGAAGTGAATGAGGAATAAACAGCCCAGACTCACTACCCTCTTCTGCTGCCTTCCACCTTCTGCTGGTGCACCCCATTATCAGTGACCAGTTGTAAGCCCAGAGAAAAGGTATTCTTTATTAGTCAAAACAAGCTTGCCTCCACAGGCTCAGAGCAGGATGGAGAAGGTAGAGAATGGACCTGAAGAGGTAAATGGAAGTTTTTCACAGTATAAAATAAATTTAAAATGAGTACAGACGTCCCCCCTTATCTGCAGTTTCCCTTTCTGTGGTTTCCATTACCAGGTCAAGGGTGATCTGAAAATGTTAAATGAGTAGCTGATGACATCTCCACCATCTCACTCCCTCCTGCCTGGGAACACCATTCACATAACTTTTATTACAATATATTGCTATAATTGTTCTATTTTGTTATTGTTGTTAATCTCTTACTGTGCCTAATTTATAAATTAATCTTTATCATTGGTATGTATATACAGGACAAAACATAGTATATATAGGATTCTGCACTATCTGCAGTTTCAGACATCTAAGGGAGGTCTTGGAACGTATCCCCCTGTTGTTAAAGGTAGACTATGGAGCCCTGGCAGCTTAGTGGTTAACAGCTCGGCTGCTAACCAGAAGGTTGGTCCTTCAAAGCCACCAGTCACTCCTTGGAAACCCTATGGGGGCAGTTCTAATCTGTCCCATAGGATCGCTATGAGTTGGAACCGACTCTATGGCACCTAACAACACAACAACAAAAGTATATGAATGGTGAGTCAGTATTCTAGGACTGGGGCAGGATATATGCAAGATGAGCCTGGAACATCTTGTGGTACCAGAAAATAAGGAAGTGTGGAAAACACAAAACAAAAACAAACCACAGTTAAGGGGTATGTCAAAGGACACAGAAGCCAATAGGAGTTCCCAATGGCCAAAAAGGAACAATATGAGCAACATAGTAAAGAAAGTAGCATTGGATTATAATGCAAAGTATAAAATAAATATTCATGAGTCCATAGTGATAAATATATGACTGAATAAAGAACTAAATGAGAGATAAAAGACAAATCTCTTTTGAACAGAATTCCAAGTAATTTATGCAGATATGCCCCCCTCAAGGAGGTGAAGCATAACTCCCCACTCCTTAAGTGTGAGCTGCATGTACTGACTTCCTTCCAAAGAGTACAGTATGGGAAGGGATGAGGAGTAACTTTATAGTGGAAAAACCTGGCACACTACCTCATCCAGGTGATCAGGGTCAACATCAACAGTGATAAGACATGTTGATAGTATGTATCCTCCACATGATGTGATATAAATGTCACTTCACCTCTGTAGTCTTTCCCCCCAGAACACATAACACCTGTCTAACAATGAGAAAAACATCAGAAAAATCCCAGTTGAGGGACATTCTACAAAATACCTGACCGAGAACTCCTCAAAACTGTCAAAGTCATCAAAAATGAGGACAGTCTGAGAAAGTGTCACAGCCAAGAAGAGCCTAAGGTGATGGGATGAGTAAACGTAATGTGGTCTCCTGGATGGGATCTGGGGACAGAAAAAGGACACTAGGTAAAAACTAAGAAAGTCTGAACAATGTATGGACTTTGGGCAATGTGAAAGTATCAATATTGGTTTATTAATTGTGACATATGTACCATACTAATCTGTCAATAATAGAGAAAACTGGATGTGGAGTATATGGGAACTCTCTGTAATATCTAAACAATTTTTCTGTAAATATAAAAATGCTCTAAAAAATAAAGTTAACAAAAGGTGAGTCATTGGAAATAAAGATAAGAAAGTAAGATGAAGCCAAAAGTGAGACTGATGCCCACAGTGAATGCCATAATAAAGTTGGTAACCCTTGCTATTGGTTCTGATCATTTGCAGTTTTGAAAACTATAGTCGCTCCATTGTTATCGTTGTTGTTGTTGTTAGGTGCCATCGAGTCTTTCCCATGCCTATGAGGCGATTGAAAACACAAGAGTACAGAAGAATCAAATAGACTACATCTGTGGAAAGAGATGATGGAAAAGCTCAATATCATCTGTCAGAACAAGGCCAGAGGCCAACTGTGGAACAGACCATTGGTTGCTCATAAGCAAGTTCAAGTTGAAAATGAAGAAAATTAGAACAAGTCCACAAAAGCCAAAGTATGAACTTGAGTATATCCTACCTGAATTTAGAGACCATCTCAAGAATACTTTTGACAGGTTGAACACTAATGACTGAATACCAGACGAATTGTGGAATGACGTCAAGGACATCATACATGAAGAAAGTAAGAGGTCATTAAAAAGACAGGAAAGAAATAAAGGACCAAAATGGATGTCAGAAGAAACT
>NW_004443940.1:27502634-27506043 GCF_000243295.1 Trichechus manatus latirostris | reverse complement strand
GCTCGGCATTTCTCAAGCTGAAAGAACTGAAGAAAAAATTCTAGCCTCTGGTTGCAATAGTGAAGAATTCTATGGGGAAAATATTAAATGAATCAGGAAATATCAAAAGAGGATGGAAGGAATACACAGAGTCAATGTACCAAAAAGAATTTCAAACATTTCAGGAGGTAGCATATGATTGGGAACTGATGGTACTGAAGGAAGAAGTCCAAGCTGCACTGGAAGCTTTGGCAAAAAACAAGGCTCCAGGAATTGATGGAATACCAACTGAGATATTTCAACAAACAGACATAGCGCTGGACGTGCTTGCTTGTCCATGCCAAGAAAATTGGAAGACAGCTACCTGGGCAACCAACTGGAAGAGATCCCTATTTATACCTATTCCCAAGAAAGGTGACCCAATAGAATGTGGAAATTATCAAACAATATCATTAACATCACACACTAGTAAAATTTTGCTGAAGAGCATTCAAAAGCAGTGGCAGCAGTATATCTACAGGGAACTGCCAGAAGTTCAAGCCAGATTCCGAAGAGGACGTGGAACCAGGGATATCTTTGCTGATGTCAGATGGTTCCTGGCTGAAAGCAGAGAATACCAGAAACACGTCTATCTGTGTTTTATTGACTATGCAAAGCCATTCACCTGTGTGGATCATAACAAATCATGCATAACATGGTGAAGAGAGGGAATTCCAGAACACTTAATTGTGCTCTTGAGGAACCTGTACATAGATCAAGAGGCAATTGTTCTAAGAGAACAAGAGGATACTGTGTGGTTTAAAGTCAGGAAAGGTGTGCTTCAGGGTTGTACCCTTTCACTATACTTATTCAATGTGTATGCTGAGCAAATAATCTGGGAAACTGGACTATATGAAGAAGAACGGGACACCAGGATTGGAGGAAAATGCATTAACAGCAGCCTGCGATATGCAGATGACACAACCTTACTTGCTGAAAGGGAAGAGAACTTGAAGCACTTACTAATGAAGATCAAAGACTATAGCCTTCAGTATGGATTACATCTCAACATACAGAAAACAAAAATCCTCACAACTGGACCAATAGGCAACATCATGATAAATAGAGAAAAGATCGAAGTTGTCAAGGATTTCATTTTACTTGGATCCACAATCAACACTCATGGAAGCAGCAGTCAAGAAAACAAATGATGCATTGCATTAGGCAAATCTGATGCAAAAGACCTCTCTAAATTGTTAAAAAGTAAAGATGTCATCTTGAAGACTAAGGTGAGCCTGACCCAAGCCATGGTGTTTTTAATCGCCTCACATCGTGCAAAAGCTGGACAATGAATAAGAAGACCAAAGAATTGTGGTGTTGGCAAAGAATATTGAATATACCATCGACTGCCAAAGGAATGAAAAAATCTGTCTTGGAAGAAGTACAACAAGAATGCTCCTTAGAAGCAAGAATGACAAGACTGTGCCTCACATACTTTGGACATGTTATCAGGAGGGATCAGTCCCTGGAGAAGGACATTATACCTTACTAGAGAGTCAGAAAAATAGAGGAAGATCCTCAGCGAGATGCGATGACACAGTAGCTGCAACAATGGGCTCAAGCATAACAACAATTGTGAGGATGGCACAGGACCGGGCCGTGTTTCGTTCTGTTGTACATGGGGTCACCATGAGTTGGAACTGACTCGATGACACCTAACAACAACAGCATATTTATTTATATATATATGTATTTATAAGACAATATATATTATATATAATTATATACATTATATATAATATATTATAATAAATATATAATTATTATAATTATATAAATAATTATATATTAATATACATATAATATACCTATATATGTTATATATTATATATATGTATATAGATATAACTAGGACTTCTTTAAAACAGTATGTTTAATTCACTCGTTTATTTATTCAGAACATATTTTAGTGTAAAGGGCGTATCAGGAGCTTTATTTCACTAACAGACTTAGAAAAATTTGGATTTTTTCATGTTATTTCTTTATCTGAAATATACCTAGAATTTTATTTCTTTCAGAAAATTTAAAATTTCAACCCTTTTAAATTTTATGTAACTGAAGGTTTAAAGTTATAAAACATGAAAATATACTAAATACTGTAATTCAAAGAGCTGGTTTTCATTTTAATTAACCAACTATTCTGAGACAATGTATCTAAAAACTGATTGTATCAAGGTTGTGACAATGTTGCCTTGCACCAAGGAGATTGCCAAGCAGCCTGGCAGAGTTCAGGGTGGGGCCTAAGGGCTGTAACACCAGGGAGTGTTGGTGTACAAATGAGTGCTCTTGCTTTGCCATTGAAGTTGGCGTGTGAACTCTTACATGCTTAATATGGGCTACCTTTTGCCTGCACCTTCTCACACCCACACCTCTGACCACTCACATTAGCCATCTCCTGTCCCCACATAAGTACTCCACTGTGCCCTACGGAATGTACAAACATGCTTCTTGAGGCCAGGGTGGAGAATCGGTCCCAACTATTACCATACACAATAGTGTTATACTGGGCATTGGGTGCTATATAGCAGACTTAAAAGGTGCCTCAAAACAGTGCAAAGAATTATGACAGGATAAATATATTCCGACTTTACTGGATTAACAACTGTCAACAGTGTGTTATATTTCTGCCATCTTTGTACAGAAGTGAAGGATTGTAGGTGAAGGTTTGTTGTGTTGTTGTTGTTAGTGCCTTCAAGTTGGTTCCGACTCACAGTGACCCTATGTGCAACAGAAGGAAACACTTCCTGGTCCTGCGCCATCCTCACTATCGTTGTTAAGCTTGAGCCCATTGTGGCAGCCACTGTGTCAACCCATCTCATTGAGGGTCTTCCTCTTTTTCGCTGGCCCTCCACCTTACCAAGCATAATGTTCTTCTCCAGGGACTGATCCCTACTGATAACATCTCCAAAGTATGCAAGACATAGTGTCGCCATGCTTTCTTCCAAGGAGCATTCTGGCTATACTTCTTCCAAGACAGATTTGTTCGTTCTTTTGGCAGCCCATGATATATTCAATACTTTTTGCCAACACCAAAATTGAAAGGTGTCAATTCTTCTTCAGTCTTCCTTATTCATTGTCCAGCTTTCGCATACATAAGAAGCAATTCAAAATACCATGGCTTGGGTCAGGCTCACCTTAGTCTTCAAGGTGATATCTTTGCTTTTCAACACTTTAAGAGGTCTTTTGCAGCAGATTTGTCCAATGCAATACGTGTTTTGATTTCTTGACTGATGCTTCCATGGGTGTTGATTGTGGGTCCAAGTAAAATGAAACCCTTGACAACTTAAATCTTTTCTCCATTTACTATGATGTTGCTTATTCATCCAGTTGTGAGGATTTTTGTTTTCTGTATGTTGAGGTGTAATCCATACTGAAGGCTGTGGTCTTTGAT
>NW_004443940.1:27500128-27501293 GCF_000243295.1 Trichechus manatus latirostris | reverse complement strand
TCTGTGGCAATGGAAAAGCAAGAACCCAGGGTCTTCTGCCACAGTGAGTCCTGCACCTCTGGCTAAATTGTTCAAACTTCTTTTCATCTCATTTTTCACTTGTAAAATTACCAGATAGGACAAGATTGCATCCTGCCCATTCTACCTGTAAAATTCTTTTTCTGAAAGGAGCAGAATGATTTATTCGAGTGAGAGAAGCTCTTTTTCAAAGCTCTTTTTCAGCAATTAAGAAAGAAAAATAGAAGGTGAATATCTGATACCACTTGATTGCTTCCAGACTAATAGAGTCTAATAGCTCAATAAGTACAGCTGTATCTGTGTTCTCCTCCAAGGCTTCCAAAACATAAATTCTGAAAGCACATTTGTTACATGCTTGTTATATCCTCCCAACTGGCCAATAAGTCTATGGCCTAAAAATTGAAGCAATGAAGTGCCTAACATTTGTATAAATGTCTTCTGCATCATGCTTCCAGAATCAAAGCTTCAGATTCTCCTGTGCCAGCTAGTTCTGGGGAATAAAGAGAAAGAACTTTAACTTGCAGGCCCACATCCAAATGTCTCACGAAGACTTAAAAGGAAGAGCCTATCTCTTCTTCTTCCTCCACCAAAATTGACCTTTGAAATTCTTCCTGACACTTTAATGACCTTGAATTTGAAATAGTGATCATATATAAGTCCTTTCAGTTCTCTGGGCCGAGCTTCCCTCATCTGTAAAATGAGGAGGTTAGTCTAGGTATTTTCTGTGAATAATTAAAAGGTCACTGTACCAACTGCTTATTTGATCTTTGAGTTCCCTGTATAAGATCCCAGCTAATGGAGCCCTCCTATTTCTAAAATTCTAACATGTAATAACTGATATAATTATTACATTTTGTGCATTAAATGTTTCTATGTGGCTCTTTAAATGTCTAGTTAAATAAAACTGAAGCTATATTTGTGATGAAAAATACATTATTTATGTTGTTTCTAACACAGGAAATGTCATCACAGCCTCCTTTTTTAATTATTTATCCAACTGATTTTTACCTCAGTTATAGTACTGAAATTAATTAGGGGTTTAAACCATGGTTCCAAAATTGAGAATCTGATGAAAGCTATGGAGCATCTAACCAGGTATAATATATGTAAATATACCTATAAACACACACGCACACATACATATACA
>NW_004443940.1:27497181-27498558 GCF_000243295.1 Trichechus manatus latirostris | reverse complement strand
AAACCCACTGCCATCAAGTAGATTTCGACTCATAGTGACCATATAGGACAAAGTAGAGCTGCCCCTAGGGTTTCCAAGGCTGTAAGCTTTTGTTTTCGTTTAAGAATTTACATGCCAAATTGCTTGAGAGTAATTTCATTAAAAATTTTTATATTGAGTATGTACCATGTGGCTCTTACTGTGCTAGCTGTTGGAATAGAATTAGCCAACCTGAACAAATTTACAAAATCATTATTTACAGAAGGCTATAATAAACAATAAAACTAACTTTCTCTTCCAGAGTTACAGCAATTCTGATATTAAAGATGAAGTTTTAAGATGAATTATAAACTGTCATAATTCATGATTATGAAAAGGGATCTCCAGATATTTCTAATGACTTCGAATTTGTGTTTAACCTAACAAACCACATTGACTATTGAATTTGTGTGTGTGTGTGTGAATATAAAGATTTATTGTCCCTGTAGGTAATTATTGACTTCAACATCTTATCAGTCAATATTTACCTCTTGGGCCAATAAATCTTGATATAACCTCATGAAAGTCAGTATCTGTTTAATAGTATACATGGAAGTCTGTAATAGTTTGATTACAAGCTTCAATGTCATACTGGCTAGTGTGCCTCTTCACATCTAAGAGACATTGAATCGTTCTTCTCAACATAGACAGAACACCTCTGATTGTTGTGATTCACTTGTTTTCAATTTAATACTGGATTGGAAATTTTTTGTATGATTCTTTAATTCTCTTTTTACATATAAATCTTGTCTCTTCAATCAACTTGAAAGTCTTCTTGAAGTCTGAAACCGTGATGGTTAATTTTATGTGTCAATTTGTCTAGGCTATGGTACAGACTTGTTGGATCAAATACTAGTTTAGATGTTGCTGTGAAGGTATTTTGTAGATGTGATTGACATTTACAGTCAGTTGACACTAAGTAAAGGAGATGACCCTCAATAATGTGGGTAGGTCTGATCCAACCAGTTGCAGGTCTGGGTCATCATTGCCCTTTCATGCTAAGATAGCCCCTGAGATCTAGCAGGACTGATATCACTGAGGAGGGAACTTGACCCTTGAGCTGTGCAGCTTTTATGATGTATGATTAGGGGAGTACCTGCCCCATCCCTGATAGGATAGGGAGCCAGGATACAAAAGTCATATGACATGGCAGAACCTTGTCTCCTGCCCTATCCTGATAGCTCAATGGTTGTGGTTTGGGGTAGCATTAATTCCTACCATGGCCCTGGGTGGGTATAATGGGTGGGAGGGAAGAACTGGCATCTAAACCTTGCAGTAGACTAGGATTGACTGCCATAAGCACTGAACAAGAGGCAGTTTACATGGAGATTTGCAGAAGGGCAACTCTTTTCTGCAGTA
>NW_004443940.1:27494614-27495697 GCF_000243295.1 Trichechus manatus latirostris | reverse complement strand
TCTTTTTTTTTTTCTTAATACAATCAGGTGTGCTGGTGTAGCCTTACTCTGACTGGAGTCTCAGCTCTTCAGGGTAAATTCTTTTATGACATTAATAGCTAAGAAGTGATTCTGCTTGGTGTTCAAGACTTCAAGACTCTAGTTCCCAAGAGCAGTCAGTGTCCAGCTATGCCAATGGCTCACAATTCTGCCTTAGTAAACTTTTCCCACCCCCAAGATAGGCCTTTGATCTCTAGTTCCTCAATTTGCTTCCAAATTGCCATGATGGTTATCTGGCCTTATGACCAGCTCACAGTACTGCCTGCCATGCAGACAAGGTAAATGGCCTGATGGCACCACTCCAGACCCCCTACAGTAATGTGTGCTGGACAAAATCCATGGAGTCGGATTGGTAACAGCTATAAAGGTTGTCAGAGTCCATTCATTCTAGGGCATCTCCCAGAGTCAGATCTTAGATTATGGGACTTTGAAGCTTCATGGCTCCTCCTATGGTGTGATCATGGTGCTGAAGTCCAAGCCTTGTGGTTGACCAGGATTGATGGCTTCAAGGCTTTGGCCATAGTCAGTTTCCATAGAGATTTGAAGGAAGCCAACTCCTTTTGAGACCAGAATGCTGGGGATAATTATTGGATACTTTTCATATTAGTTCTGAAAAATTACTGACACCTCTAGGTATGGCCCAAATTTTTGCTTTGTTTAACAAATTACGATTTGGCAAATTCAGTGGGTACAGTTTCTACTTTAGAAAGAGATCTGAAAATAATCCTGTAAAAAAATAATGCCCTCAAATTAATTTATTCATTTTTTTATCTAATTCTGTCATCCAAATATTTATGAAACAGTAACTATTATGTTCAGTACATACTTTTGGCCATATAAAAATATATAAAAGCATCTCCCAACTTCAGAGCTTTTGCCATATAGTTGAGTAGAAAAAATATGTTTGCATGACTAGATAAAGCAATGAATTTAATGATAAATCAAGCCACAAAAATATGAGATGTTACAAAGTGGTGTGGGCTTAAGTGTGTAATCAATGTTGAGGTATCTAAATTCATTCAGCATTACAAATGCTCCTTACCA
>NW_004443940.1:27488682-27489826 GCF_000243295.1 Trichechus manatus latirostris | reverse complement strand
AAAAGCATAGATAAAATCCTGTAGCATACAGGATTGTTAAGCATATAATGGCAGTGTGTGAGAAGAAGCAAACAAAGTGATGGATTTGAATAAGAAATGAAAGCAGGCATTATATAACAGTAAAATCATCTATCTAACTGGCATAAGGGTGGCTTTTAATTAAAGTAATTAGTACCTTAATTTGATTTCCAAGCACCAAATAGTATTACCCCGTTGCACGTAAGCTATGACTCCAGTTTGACCTAAGAGAGTTAGATAAACTGAGTTAAATTCCGGGAGAAACTCATACTAAATTAAATTAAATATAATTTAATAATTATATTTGTTGCTCATTATATTTTTACTCTAGTGGTAATTTTCAATCCAATGACATGATGCATATTTGTTTTTGTGTGTTCATACATAGTGACAATGATATAAAACAGTAAGGGAGACGTCAATAAATGTTGACGGCAAGTGAATAAATGAATGATATCTGCCATTGATTTCTCCTCCAGAGAACCCAAGAAAAGGAAGAAAAGTGAATAAAAGAGAGAGAGCGGATTCCTGAAAATGACTCTGGAGATACAAAACTCCAGGAAAGTCAGCTCATTTTCATTGTTGGTGTAAATCAGATCATCCCATCCGTTTCACTTATTACCTGAAATAATCTTTCATTTCAGTATGCGGCTGCCGTAGAGAAGACAAGAGCAAATGATACGAAAATAAAATTATAAACTTCACCTCCTGGACATTTTATGTGTATCTCATTTAAACTCATTCGAGCACTATTAAACGCATTAGGCAAAGCAACAAGCTTGGAATTTGAATAAGCTCCAGGTAACTGTTCTGCAATTTCTGGGAAGAATAAAATCATGAGTTTGCATTTTTTTTAAATAAGTAGATAATGAGATGTGAAATCATTACAATAATGTCTTTCTAAGTAAAAGCAGCCAACTAGCTGACGTTGAAATTGTGCCACTCATACTTAAAGGAGAGTCGGTGTATCTCCTAAGCTCGGTCGCCTTGTTCTCACTTTAATGTGTCTCTTTAAAGTGAAGGTTCGTGCCACCTCTGAAAAGTAATTGCAGGCTGAGAAGTCACCACTGTGGTCTCTACCTACTTTGCATTTAAACTTCTGGTTCTCCAGCACTTCACTGGCAGG
>NW_004443940.1:27481223-27487592 GCF_000243295.1 Trichechus manatus latirostris | reverse complement strand
TGTCCAAGTCTCTCTGCTTCTTTTCCTCAGGGTTTTTTCTTGTGTAACAGGAGCTTGCTGAGCCCATATACACGGCAGTCAGAAAGTGCCTGAAGTTTAATGCCGTGACAGCCTTCAGCCACTGAGGAATAGGATGGAAATCAATGGATAAATACCCCAGCCACCCACCACCTCTCATGGTACACACTTCTTCAGAAAGTCCCTAGAAGGGAGAGGGGCTACGTGGTAGACAGAATAATGGCTCCCAAAGATGTCCACATTCAAATTCCCAGAACCTGTGAGTGTGTCACCTTATATGGCACAAGAGACTTTTAAGATATGATTAACTTAAGCGTTTTGTGATGGGACATTATCCTGGATAATCTGTGTGGGCCCAATGCCCAATGTAGTCACAAGAATCCTTACAAGGGAAAGAGGGAGGCAGGAGATTAAGAGTCAGAGGAGACGTGATGACAAAAGCAGAGGGTCAGAATCAGAGACATTTGAAGACGTTGTGCTGCTGGCTTTGAAGATGGAGGAAGGGTTCAAGAGCCAAGGAATGCAGGAAGCCTCTAGGAGCTGGAAAAGGCAAGAAAATGTAGAGACTCCAGGGGGGACGCAGCCCCACTGACACCTTGCTTTCATGCTGGTGAAGTCTATTTTGGACTTCTGACCTCCAGAACTGTAAGACAATAAATCTGTATTGTTTTAAACCACAAAGGTAGTAGTAACTTGCTATAGCAGCAATAGGAAAGTAATACAGATAAGGCGTATAACTCAGACACATACGGAGAGAGGTTTGGAGGAATGGGAAATAACCCTTTGAAACTGGCACAGACTTTCTCTTAGGGAGAGAATGATTTTTATTGTGAAAAGATAGGCCTAAGATTATGGTTGAGAAACAAAACAGAAGGAAGAGAGAGCCTAATATTGCATAAACAAATAATTACAAAAACAGTAATTTGTTATTATTGAGGAAAGCCATGAGTGGTTAAAGTAAGGGGAAAGGTTAGAAGGTAGAGAGAAAGGTCCAAATACGTGTCAGGTGACTGTGGGATAAGAGTCTGGCCAACGTCCTTTTAACAGTAAAGATATGCAATATTAAAATTGAAATAGTTTTTGTTGTACAGTGATGGTATTGCACTCCATGACCACAGAACATAAATAAAAATATTCAATAAACATGACCCTCATATCAGAGACACTGAAGGGGAAATGACCTTCAAGTCATGCTTGCCTCTGTTGAGTCAGAGAGGACAGGAGATGGGGAGCTCAAAGAAGTTGAGAAGTAAGGAGAAAAATCAAAGTAGGAGAAAGATTGTTTCCCCCAATCTTCAAAGTTATTGGTGGTATGGATAGTTAAGCCTTCCACCTTAGGATGGGGCCCAAGCCAGCTTTTTAAATATATCAGTGGGAAGAAGGGTCACCCTGAATGTAAGAGGATTGAGAACTTTTTAGTTATCTAATGCTTGGTTACAAGTCAATCCAAGATGCTGGAAACTCTAATCTCAGCCTGATTCATTTATCTGGGGGAATGGAAGATATCTTACTTTGTTCACCCTTCCAATACCACCTAAAAGGAGAGAGGAAAAAGGATGGGAGAGGTAAGTCCTGTATACCTCCATCAGAACCTTCCAAATATGACCCCACTCTTTCCAGTTGTACGTGCAAGCAATCTCACTAACCAGCCAACGTTTTTCCTCTCCCCAGCTTGCTCTATCCGAGGGCAGACAGCCACAGTCAGTTACACTCACAAGGACACAAAATCACCAAGTCCTTGTGATAGCATTAACTCCTATAGCAATATGTACAATGTGTAAAGTCCTTGTGTAGATTTTTTTATTGTGTTAAAAACCTTATTTCAATGGTCTTCATATGTACAATTCAGTGACATTAATTATATTTATCATATTCTTAAGCCATCACCATTATTTGTGTCTTAGGGTCCTCTAGAGAAACAGAACCAGTGAGACGGTGTGTGTGTGGGGTGTGTGTGTGTGTGTAGAGAAAGGGAGAGAGAGCGAGCCAACTCTGCCAGAATATCCTTTTATATTCTGGAGGAAGACCACACCCCTCAAGGAGACTCCCCTTTCAACTGATTGGTTGATTATGTAAGATCACATCATGTAAAGTGATTACATTACATTACATTACATTACAGAACAGCAACCAGACCAGTAACTATTCAAACCACTGACACTCATAGTCTAGCCAAGTTGACACATAAAATTAACCATCACAATTTGTTTCCAAATTTTTCCATCATCCTTAGCAGAAGCTCGGTATCCCTTAATCAATGAGTCCCCCTTTCTTCTGCCTACCCCTGGTGACCACTAGTAACTTTGACCTCTATACACTTGCCTATTACAGATATTTCATGTAAGTGGAGTCATACAATATTTGTCCTTTTATAACTGATTTGCTTTTGTCAGCATAATGTTTTCCAGGTTCATTCATGTTGTAGCATTTACCAAGAATTCATTTCTGTTTATGGCACGTAATTTTCCATTGTATATATGCACCACATTTTCTTTATCCATTAATTTGGTGATGGACTTTCAGATTATTTACACCTTTTGGCTACTGTGAATAGTGTTGCAATGAATATTGGTATACAAGTGTCTTTTTGCATTCCTGCTTTCAATTCTTTGGGGTATATAAAAACAAACGGAATTGTTGGATCATATGGTAATTCTATGTTTAATTTTGGGGGGAACTGTCAGTTTCCCACAGCAGCTGTACCATTTTACAATCCTACGGCAACGAATGAGAGTTCCACTATCTCCACTTCCTCTCCAACACCTGTTGTTTCCATTCTTTTAATCACAGCCTTCTGTCCAGTCTTCAATAGAAGCTGGGTTATTGTAATAGAACTTTGGACACCAAAGAAGGGAACAGTATTTTGTCCCTGGGATGGTGGGTAGAAAAACACAGAAGTTCTGTAGATACACACATTAAGGGTTGATACCATGCAGTGTCAGAAAAGAAGGCCGTAGTCAAACTACTGATTTTACAGTTTTGAAGTTAATATTATTTACTTTCAACTGTCCATGGACAAATTGAAAGCATAGTTAAAGCAATATTGGAGGAAGCAGTGTAGTGGAACTTTGAAACTGAGCTGCAGAATACAAATTAATACAATTTTTAAAAATTCACTCATGTGCGTTCATTTTTTTAAACTTTTTAACATGTCATTTTACTTATAAAGGAAATTTATTCTTCAAAAATTCATGATTGAAAGTTTTACAGTGGTCACTCCCAGGTTCCTACCCACTTCCCCCCAACACACACACACAGGCACACATAGATTATGATCCTCATCCATCCCGGGACTTCTCCAGACATCTGGCATCCCTCTCTCAGGCCTATGTTCACAAACCCTGTAGTGGCTCACACTGCTCCTCAAGTCAAGACTTTACAAGTCCCCAGTTTCTCTGAAAAGAGAGACCTCCTTTCTCTGACTCTCAAGTTATTTCCAAGTCTGATCTCAGTTAAATTCCCATCTGAAACAAATCCACTTCTTTAACCAGACTGGCTGGCAGCCTACCTTCTAAGTATCATTTGCTTTTCTTCACGTTGTCCACCCCGTCCTTCATTCAAGTATATTGCTGGGTGACGTAAAGTCATTTTCAACTCATAGCAACCCCATGTGGCAGAGTAGAATTGCCCCATAGGGTTTTCCAAGCTGTAATCTTTACAAAAGCAGATCACCAGGTCTTTATCCCATAGAGCCATTGAGTGGGTTTGAACCACCAACCTTTAGGTGAGTAGCTGAGCACTTAACCGCTTGTGCCACCAGGGCCCCTAGCATTCAAACATACCTGTCCTAAAGCTACAACCTTTAAGAAACTTTCTCTCATGAGCCCGACACACAGCGACCACTTTCACTTCCTCTTCTAAATCCCTGCAGTTATTTTCCTTCCCAGTCACGGACACTTACTGATGTGCGGTCCTGTATTCTAGCATCTTTTTCGTGTGTGTTTGTAATATCTCTTCAGGTAGTTCTTAGTCCTGAAAGAAAGATGTCATCTTCCTTTTTCACAGTCACCAGTGCACCCAGCACAAAACCTCGTACATAATTTTAGCACTACTTGATGAACTGATACGATGCAAAATTCAGCAAAATCACTCAGGATATTTTTCTTAAATATATCCTGGAATATAATTTTTGTTTTAATGCCAAGTTGATCTGAACAAATTACTCTATTGTAATCAAACCTAGGAGCTATTCAAAATAAAGTTACTAAGCTCTGTAATTTGACATTCCACTGAATAAGCAAGCCTCTTTGTCGATTTCTTTAACTGAAACTAAAATATTATCCCTGCCTATACCATCGGCTGCTAATCAAAAGTTTGGCTGTTCAAAAGTACCAAGAAGTGCTGCAAGAGAAAGTCCTGGTGATCTGCTTCCATAAAGATTACAGCAAGGAAAACCCTACGGGGCAGTTCTACTCTGTTACACGGGGGATGGTCATCAGTCAGAATCAACTCAACAGCAATGGAAAAAGAAATACATATATATACACACACATGTATGTATGTATTTATGTGTGTATATGAAATGGTATATGTCTTAACATTTGAGAACTGCAACACTGAAGATCAAGGTCATTGTTATGAGTGGCAGCTTGCAGTGGTTGAAGCATGCTGCCTCCCGGAGAGCACCCTATCCATGCAAAATTGAGACCTGCAGTCATGGGTGGCGGGGCCATTAAGATGGGAGGACTCTCGTTTTCTTTGGCTGAAGAGTCCTTTTGTAACCAAAAAAACCAAACTCACTGCTGTCGAGTGGATTCCGACTCTTAGCGAGCCTTTGATAACATAAGGTTATGATTCCTAGCCCCTAAATCTTACAACCTTCTGTATAATTCTTAATGTACCACTGCATATGCTCTGATTAAGGGAATTATTTTAGCACACATTGCCAAACAGTTGACTGATAATACAAGTTCATAATAATGATATTTATTACTACCACTCATCCCACAGCTAAAGTGACCATTTTGCTAACTCATCTGCTAATTGAACATGAAAAATAAGCATTACTATAAACTTTGCAAAAGCAATTTGACTTCTGGTCCAGACAAGACAGTGTAAACTCATTTCTCCTGGCTCTTCCCCTGTTAAATAAAACTATAAACCAGGAACGTAACACAAGAGGAAACCAAAGGAGTGGCTGGCATGTTATGGCCAGGCAACAAATGTGAGTTCTTCCACATTAACTGTAAATTATAGTTCTTCCCCAGATTCTATAACTTCGGAATAAAGAGAAATCTATTATTTTATTATGTTTCACATTTTTAATTTCTCTGAAAACTTAGAATTTATCTCTAATTTTCTCCTTTTTTTTTTTTTTTACTCTTTCTTCAGCTGGTATACTCAGGAGGAAGAGCATTACTCATATATTTACACCAGAAACCTGGGATAAAGTGCACAGAACACAGGTCCTTCAGTCTAGGAAATTACAGAAGGCAACAGGATTTACCCTTCTTAGAACTCTCCAAGTGAAAACATACCTTACATGTTGATAAATATGTTGAGTTCTCCTTGAACAGTACACTCAAGGGTCTAAATTTGTCAGAACCCTCTCTGGCCTTTCTGCTTCAGCTTTCAACCTTACTGTGTTCAAGTCCAATGTTCTCATTACTGAAATCACCCGAGGAGCTTTTAAACCATGTAGATATTCAGGCCCACCCAAAGAGACTCTCATTTAAATGGTCTAGGGTGTGTCCCAGGTGGTTCTAAGGTGCAGCCAGGGTTGAAAATCCATGGTGGGTAGTGAAGAATGATCCTCCTCAAATGCAGTTGTGATTCTATCTCTCACCTGCCAAAGCATGCAATGACTTCTCCTCACCTCCCTAATTCGTAGCCTAGGCTATGTGACAGGCTCCTTTCCGTGGATTTCTAAATGTGCAGGTGCTTTTTCTGGAGCTATTGTATCTGAGTCAGAGGGCACTGTTTAAAGCTTCACAAATACTTATAGTGCCCCTCCCCGACCCCCCAGCTAAGAACAGTTGATACTAGAATCTACAATATAGGCTGCCAGACCCTCCATGAACTGACCTTGGCCTATTTCACACTCCATCACTGCCTCATATGCATGCTCGTTTCCCACCTTGTTCAATGAATTGCGCTTCTCTCTTCCCTTGATTTTCACCATCGCTCTCTCTCCTCATTTTCCCTCTACCTCTCTGGCCGCTCCTTGTCTGTCTCTTTTGCAACCTCCTCTTCCTCTCAAAAGAAATTAAATAAGTACTCAGTGCTCTTATTTGTCGTTTGTAATTTACCATTTATTTTTAATGAGTTAATAAATACACACATCTTTTAACTATTTCATTCTCTGTTGTTGTTAGGTGCTGTTGAGTCCCTTTCCAACTCATAACAACCCTA
>NW_004443940.1:27478849-27480085 GCF_000243295.1 Trichechus manatus latirostris | reverse complement strand
CATTTCAAAACACAGAGATAGAAGTCAACATAGTACTATTTCTTGCTAGAAGAAAGGAAGTGCCCTGCAGGATTACAGGTTTAAAGACTAAATAAGCACTCAATTTAGAGAAATGAAAGTTGTAATGGACATTAATAATAATGACAAAATTACTTCAGATAATATCTGAAAATCCTAGAGAGTCACACGACATTTCTCTCGCCCACCAACAAACCAATGAGATTGTAAACCCTGGTATGGAATGATAATAGTGAAAACGACAACAGTAACTTACTGTAAGAGAAAAGAAAGGAGTAGAAATTCTCCAGAGACGAAATTTACCAAAAAATCAGAGGCCGTATACCAAAAAAGAGAGAGGGACTGAGACAGATAGAGAGGGGAAAAAAAAAAAAAAACGCTTTCAGATATCTAGATTTATTCCAGTTTTACAGACCAGCTATATATTAAATGATGAGGGAGTATGATTTTTTTTTCACCCATCAGCCATTTTTGTGTGTTTACTAATGGCAATGCCCTGTAGTAGGGACTTTGAGTATTCAAAACCAAATAAATACCATTCCTGTCCTCAAGGAATGTGACGCATAACCAAATAGTATATAAAACAAAATGTTTGAATAGAAACAAAATGAGGTGGGCATTCAGAGGAGAGAGATGGAGACTGTTTCATAAAAAGACTTGATGAGATTAGATATGATTTGGACCCGGGAATGTGAGTGGAGGGCATGTTTGTTTTAGATATACTTACCACAGTTAAGCTTAAAATTACAAAAGGAATGGCAGCCAGAGGGAAGCGTGGAGTATTTGGGGAATGGTAAAGTGTCATTTTTGACTACTACGTTGTTGTTGTTAGCTGCCATCAAGTCAACTCCTACTCATGGCGACCTTTTCTATAGCAGAACAAAATGTTTCCTGATCCTGCACTATCCTCGCAATTGTTGGTATGTTTGAGCTCATTGCTGTGGCTATTGTGTCAATCCACCACATGGAGGTTTTCCCTCATTTTCACTGACCCACCACTTTTTCAAGCATGATGCCCTTTTCTAGTGATTGGTCTTTCCTGATGATATGTCCCAAGTAAGCAAGACAAAGTCTTGCCACCATCGCTTCTAAGGAACATTCTGGACGTCCTTCCTACAAAACTGATTGTTCTTCTAGCAGTCTGTGGTATATTCAATATGCTTGGCCCATATTTGATAGGGGTTAAAATTAGGTTGGAGTAGGTAAAATCTTTAAAAA
>NW_004443940.1:27445474-27478292 GCF_000243295.1 Trichechus manatus latirostris | reverse complement strand
TAGAGGGTCCTGGACAGAGATGGAGAAAAATGTAGAAAAAATTCAAACTCACATAAGAAGACCAGACTTACTGGTCTGACAGACTGGAGAAACCCAAGAGCATGGCCCCTGGACAACTTTTTAACTCAGTACTGAGGTCACTACTGAGGTTCACCCTTCAGCCAAAGATTAGACAGGCCCATAAAACAAACAATAATACATGTAGCTCAACCACGTATATGAGACTAAATGCGAACACCATCTCAGGGGCAAGGACAAGAAGGCAGAAGGGGACAGGAAAGAGGGACGAATGGAAATGCGGAACCCAGGTTCGAGAACGGGAGAGTGTAGACACGTCACGGGGTTGGCAACCAATGTCTCAAAACCATATGTGTTATTAATTGTTTAATCAGAAACTAATTTGCTCTGTAAACCTTCATCTAAAGCACAACTTAAAAAAAATAAGCTAGTTACAGATGTTTTACAATAGTCTGTTAGGGAAAGAGTTCTGGGTAGGAGAATAACAGGATCAGATGTGGGTTTGGGAATAATAGATCTGACCAATGGGTATAGAATGGATCAGAATAGTCAGAAGTTAGCTACTAAAACACCAGAAAGAGGGCTGTTGTGATGGCGTAGAAATTGTCTAATTAGGACTTGAGATGGGCAAGCAGATGCCTTTTGGGTTGGTCAGGAGGGAAGAAAGAATTAAAGAGATAATTTGAGCCTACATGACTTGAGGAAAAGGTGGGATATTAGCATGAGCTTTTGGGGAGGCAAAGAGGGAGGGAAGGAAAGAGGAAGGCAGGCAAGGAGGGAAAGTGGGTCTTTCAGGAGTCAGCAGAGTTGAGGGAAGGTATTTAGTTTTTAGGTCCCTGGTTGGTACAAACAGTTAAGTGTTCAACTATCAGCCAAGAGGTTGTTGGTTCAAACCCAGCTAGTGACACCTCGGAAGACAGGCCTAATGACCTGCTTCAAAAAGGTTTCAATCTTGAGAACTCTATGAGGGGAGCAGTTCTACTCTGCACACATGGGGTCACCAGGAGTCAGAATCAACTCACATAGGTGGAACAAACCAATTGCACTCAACTGCTAACCTAAAGTTTGGCAGACCAAACCCACCCAATGGTGCCACGGAAGAAAAGGTCTGGCAATCTGCTTCTGTTAAGATTACAGCCAAGGAAACCCTATGGAGCTGTTCTACTCTGTAACAGTGAGTCAAAATTGACTTAACGGCAGCTAACAACAATTTGGCTTTTACTTTAATAGGGTGGTATAAGTTGGCCTTTTGCCACACAGAGGGGAAGGAACCAGTTAAAAGATTCAAGAAGGAAAGGAATTAAGGGAAATGATCTTAGAGGAGGCAGGAAGAAATGAGATCAAGAATCCAGGTGGAGGGCATTAGAGTTGGCAAAAGAAAGAATGCTTCCTTCTCCAAGATAGAAAGGAGGAAGGAGAGAATGCATAAAGATATACCTTAGGCATTTAAGTGATTGAAATTTAATGAAATAATTGAGCTCTTGTGACTTAAGGCAATAGCTATAGATTTACAGGATTGAAAAGAGAGACCAAAAAGAAATAGAATTTCTAATCAAGAAAAAACAAAATCCTCATCTTGTGCGGTTTCCTCTGTTATTGCAGATTTTAAAAATATACTAAAGGACATTTTGCCCAAACAAAAAACATCTATACCACTGTGGGACTGAGTAAGGCAAATGAGTAGAGCTTTGTTTCATTACATTTCAAGACCTAGAGCTGAAAAAGGTGCAAGTATAGGACGAGCCAACTTCCCGTTGTCGAAGTGAGCTAATTGCAATTCTGAAGGGGGAGAAAAAAGCAAAGTTATAAACCCATAAAAAAAAAATATATGTGTGAAGAAACCTTGTGTCACGATCCCTTTTCCTCATCGGACTTCTTTATCTTCCAATTTTCCATTTCAAAGGGGCTAAATATGTTAACAGAAACAACAAGAAATAGCGACTCGTAGAACTGGAAATATTCAGATGTCATTTACTTCACTTGCTGCAGAAATTCACTTATAATATTATTGACAAATAGTTGCCCAGCTACTTTCTGAATTAGTTTGGTTGCAATAAACTTACTGTATTTCTAGACAAACCATTCTATTTGGAGGCAAAAGTTTCTGTTTTCCATTTACGTGGGATTTGATACCAACTTCAAGTAAGGCGGAGTCACCCCCATAACAGCTCTGCAGGTATTTAAAGAGGATACTAGTTGTGCCCCAACTCCAAGGTTCTAATCTGAGGCTACGTATGCCTTTGCCCGTTGGTCTTAGCGAGAGAACCTTTGCTGGTCTATCACTATGCCCTGGGTGAACTGTAGTCAGTCCCCTTCAGATACAGTGGCAGGAACCCACCACAGTAATGGATGTACGGCTCCGCAAACTTGCTCCCTCTCTGAGGCTGTGTCAAATTTCAGTGCTTCAGCCTTCAGTTTTAATTTGATCACTGACTTATCAAATATGGCAAAATTCTCCAAATATTCCATGTGCTGACTCACATTTTCTACTGTTCCTTGCAGTTGGGTTGGGGGCCTGTAATTGGTTTTGGCAAAAGGATTCTGAACACAAAGTGGCAGATGTCACTTTGGGGCAGAGGCTGTTAAGATCCAGCTGTGGTGGCACAGTGGTTAAGAGTTCAGTTACCAACCAAAAGGTTGGCAGTTCAAATCCACCAACCGTTCCTCAGAAACTGTATGGGCAGTTCTACTCTGTCCTATACGGTTGCTGTGAGTTGGAAGCCACTGGACTGCAACGGGTTTGGTTTTTCACAGGTGCCCTCTTGGTCCCTCTCTTCCTCTCATGGAGTTCTCATGCTCAAAATAGAAAAGCCACAAAATGGAGAAGGGCCACGTAACATGCATAACCAAGTGATTATCTTATTGTAGAGCTACTGATATTTGGGGAATGGTTTATTTATATATTTTAAACAATTGTTTATTTATGCCACGTCATCTAAACTATCATAATGCTGTAATCAACAAATACCTATATTATCTCTTCATCAACTTCTTTTAAGTTAGATATTCCTCCTTTTAGTGTTCAAATATAATTAACAGTTTATGACAGTCTCTGAGACAATAGGGATGTTTATATTATGTTTATGTTTCCCCTATAAGGTAAAAATAAGGAGCCCCATTGGGCAGTGGTGAAATTCTCAACTGTTAACCTACCAAAAGGTCGGCAGTTCGACCCCACCAGCTGCTACACTGGAGAAAAGACCTGACAATCTGCTCCCATAAAGATGACAGCCCAGATAACCCCATGGGGCCGTTCTGTCCTATCCTACAGGGTCGCTCGGAGTCGAAATTGACTCAACGGTGCAGAACCACCACCTAAGGTAAAAATACAAATTTCTCAAGAAATGTTAGCTGATATTTATGAAGACAGCACCACATACCATGACTAGACTAAAATGTCATAATTCAGAAGTCTAAAATTCTGTAAACATTTCAAGAATTCCAGTTGTTCAGTTTTGGAGGTGCAAAAATTACTTTGTAAAGCAAGTCTCTTAGTTATTGGTGCTACTATAACAGGAATACCTCAAGTTGGTAGTTTTAACAAACAGAAATGTATTTATTTTTCCACAGTTTAGGAAGCTAGAGTTCCGAATTCAGGGCTCTGGCTGTAGGGGAAGGCTTTCTCTCTGTTGGCTCTGAAAGAGAATCTTTGTCTCAGCTTCTCTAGCTGGTCGTCCTTGAAGTTCCTGGGCTTATAAACTGGTCTGTCTCCCTCATCTTCAAATACTGGTGGTCTTCTCCCCTTGTCTCCCTCTATGCCTAATCTGCTCTTTTGTATCTCCAAAGTGAATGGCTTAAAACACACCTTACACACATATGGCCTCATTAACTTAACAAAGAAACCTCTGTTCCTCAGTGGGATTAAATCCACAGGTGTAGGGATTAGGATTTACAATACATATTTTGGGGAGAGACAATTCAGTCAATAACAGCAAGCCGCAATTCTAATTTTATCAATTCTAAATTTTCACACATAGGCTATGAATTAGATAATTTCTACACATATTTGATAAAATGCTGATAAAACAATTTATAATTTGCTATTTAACTATTTTTCTTTCTTTTTTTTTTTTCCCTTCTGCAGTGGTGATACTGTTGTCGTTGCTGTGTACCATCCAGTCAATTCCCACTCCTAGTGACCCTATAGAATGGAGTAGAACTGCCCCATGGGGTTTCCAAGGAGCAGCTGGTGGATTTGAACTGCCGAACTTTTGTTTAGCAGCCTGAGCTCTTAACCACTTTGCCACCAGGGCTCCAAGGAGTGGTGTTTTCAGGAATGTAAGCTCCTTGAGGAAAGAACCTAAAACCAATTGCCTTCTGCTCGATTCTGACACATAGCAACCTTATAGGATAGAGTAGAGCTGCCCCATAGGGTTTCCAAGGAGTTGGTGGTGGAATCGAACTGTCGACCTTTTGGTTAGCAATTGAGCTTTTAACCACTTACCCACTGTGCCACCAGGGCTTCTAGTATAATGTTGGGAAAAATCACAGGCACTTGATGACACAGGAAACAGTGAGAGAGAACTAGCCTTAGACTGACATGAGTTTGGAGCTCAGTTCTACTACTCAAGGTTTGTGTGGTGCAAGACCAGTCGTGTAACTTATCTGGGCCTTAATTTTTTTTTTTTTTCATCTATATGTTTGAGTAGGATAATACCTGCATCACAAGGTCTCTAACTCATACCTCTCCTTGGAGTCAGAACTCATAAATGCAGCTTCCTTGTTGGCACCTTCAGCTGAATATCTTCAAAACCCTTTCCAAGAGAGCTCTTGATTACCCAACCCTGAAGCCTAATCCTGTTCTTTCTTACCTTATTATATGGAACAGCTATTAACCCAGTTCCTCAAGCATTTTCCATTTCTCTCTTTCCCTTGTATCCACATCTAATCCATCAACAAGCCCTCTTTATTCTTCCTCCAGTTTATATCTTGGCTCCATTCATGTTTTCATTCCAAATCACTACCATCTCTTGCATCACTCACTACCTGATTTCTCTTTTTTCCATTCTCATCCTTTTCTAATAAGTCTCTCCAAAGAAACCAGGATAATATTCTAGAAACATAAATCAACAGACTCTGCTTAAAACTCATCAATGGCCTTTGTGAAAGTTGGATGAGAGAGGTGGAGAGTAGAGACAGAAGAATTAAAATAGAAAATGAGTGGGAAGCATCCCATCTGTCTCCAACCTTGAAAACAGAAGCTCTGGTATTAACGGGAAAGTTGCTCAGTAGAACTGGCCTACAAGACAGGGCGCCCTGAGAAGATATGGACTTGATAACTAGAGGAAACCATTAAGGGACTTGAACGTCAAAATGAATTAATTGCCATGATATGTGTGTGCAAAACAATTATGGTCATTTGCAGCAGATGTCGATGTGCTAAAAAAAAAAAAACAGTAGACTGTAGATAGAAAGCTAGCAAGAGTAAACCTCATAGGAAACAATAATGTCACTAAAAATATGAGAGCTGGTGATGAAGATGAAGAAATAAATCTAAGTGAGGCAACGAGAGACAACAGTATAATTTGGTGAGTAATGGGATGTGAGCTCTTCAGGAAAGAGTCAGGGAGGAAGGGTGTTTGCATGAAGGGCCCTGGGTCACCCATTCCAACAGCCAGGCTCACCGTGTCGATGTCGTTGTTGTTGTTAGTTGCGGGAGAATTGGCCTTGACTCATGTGACTCCATGAGCAATAGAACAAAACACTGCCTGGTCCTTTGCCATCCCCGTGATGGGTTGTAGATCCAAGCATTGTGATCCATAGGGTTTTCTTTGGCTTATTTTCAGAAATACATTGCTAGGTCTTTCTTCCTAGTCTGTCTTAGTCTGGAAGCTCCACTAAAACCGACTCAGCATTATAGCAACATGCAAGCCTCCATGAGGCTTGTGCATGAGATGCATTGGTGAGGAGTTGAATCCAGGTGTCCTGCACTGAAGGTGAGAATTCTACACTGAACCGCCGATGCCTTCTAGATACAATAAATGTTTAACCATATGTTTAGCAATCTCAGCTATTAAAATATACCTATCAAGAATCATTTTTTAAAAAGTTATATTTCTTTTCCCGCTCTCTCTCTTTTTTTTTTTTTTATCCTCTTAAGGAATTTGAATATATTTACAAACAGGTCCAGTTTCAAACTAATTCAGGAAAACATTAGTTCCACTGACTCCACCTCCTTACCGCTAACAGCCAATTTTCTATGGAAGTTTGCGAGTTGTTAATATTTCTTCGTAGCTAAATACGTTAATTTTTTTTTTTTGAGAAATGGTATAATGTTTAATCTTAACCTTTTAATCCTATAATAGCTGAGTATTCAGTACTCTTGAAAAAACATTTATTAAAAACTTCTAAAATTGTCAGACTGGACATAGTCAACTGGTGTTAATCTTGTATCTTGTGTTAAATTTTACTCTATTAACTTCCAGCTTTTCACTAGTTTCAGATCTGCATGTAGTGTTGGCACTAACTCTGGCCTGGACCATGAATTAAACCAACATAATTTTCTTTATAGCTTTAATGTTTCATCTTCGATCTTCAACACTGAAGATGGTTACATCCCCAACCAAGGAATTCCCCTGAATGGAAATTTTAATTCCGCATACTAGAAATAGTTTTATGCAGATTTGTCTACCCATCTCGTAATCTTCTCTGTCCTACCTGCATTCCTGGCATTGATGAACACTGCGCACAGTGCCTGGCAGCCACTAAATATTCAATATATTGTAATAATAAGTGCAATAGTAATAAAAAATATAGTTAACATCTATTAAGAACCTTCAGGCACATAAGTGTTTTTATTACATTATGTAAACAAAATGCTGAGGGAGGCAGGCCCAAAGTTCACTAATTCACTTAAGCAGTAATATCAGGCTTTTGGATCTGTTTCTCTACACATCTGTTGGCTTTTTCCTCATGCTTGCAAAATGGCTGCTACAGCTCCAAGCGTTTCATTTTCAGATAACACCTCCAAAAACAAGCAGGAGGGACAAGAGCTTTTGCTACATACATTGTATTTCTTTTTCAAAAAAGAACTTTGTTTTTTCCTAGTAGCCCCTGGCTGACTTCCCCTCAGTTCCAATCAGTTAGAATAGAAACATGTGCCCATCTCTTAAGCAATGTTTATCAAAAGGAATAGGATTGTCATAATTGGCTTATTCCTCTCAAATCTCTTTCCTTGATACTGGGAGAAGAACTTACCCACTCTGAGCACTTTATTACTCAATACCTGAACAAAATACCATTCTCTTAACTGGGAGTAGGGAGATCATGCTCTTGGGGAAACACTGTCTGCTCCAGGTAGGTCCTATTATTATTCTTATTATATGCAAATGAGAAAACCAAGACTCAGTGGAGTTAAATATCCCAGTCAAGGTCACACAGCAAGCAATTGGGAGAGAGAAGATTTTAACTTGGCCTGGTTCAAGTGACTTCAGAGCTCAAACTCTCATCAACTAAGCCATGCTGGTTCTCAATGAATGTTTGATGCAGTGTGCAATATCCAGACGATTCTCTGGGAAACAGAGAAAACCAGGTCTCTTTATCTCTTTATTTCTAATCCTCCATAAAAATATTCTAGATCCTCACTGAAGGACAAAAGTAGGGTGGCCTGGGAAAGTCCATAAAGAGACCAGCCATGACACAAGGGCCTCATATCATCCAGAAGTATTGGGGAAAAAGGGGAGGCACGTTCTAGAGAATGTGGCCAGTAGGCAGAGAAGTAGGATGGGGAGATGAGTCTTCCTGCTGTCTCCTGGGGAAAGAAGAAACACCCTGGATGTGGGTGTTACCAGGTGGAAACCCCAGGTTTTCCTCAGCGTGACTCATATAGGCCAATAAACGAGAGAATGAGGTGGAAGTGCGTAAAGTTGCCTTTATTTTGTTGTGCAAGGTAAGGAAGCAACTGGGGCTGTTGCAGCCAAGAGTGCTCCCAGAGGGCAAGGGAAAAAAGTTATATTTAAGGGGTTTAAAAGTAGGGAGTTCACACAAGTTACATCAGCAACATTCTTAATCATACCATGCAGGGGTCAGAATTTTCAAGAGGCAGGCCAAGCAAAGGGACTGGAATTTTAATGCAAAAATGGCAAGGCGAGTCAAGCAATGGGGCTGGAATTCGGGTGCAAAAATGAAGAAGCTGGCCAAACAAACTGCAGTGGAATTATCTGCAGCCTAGGGACCTCTGTATTATGGGGAGGGGGTGGCGGGAGGGAAGGTCCCAGGTCCCAGGAGCTCTTGATCACAACACTGGGAGCTGTAAGATGGGGGTGTGGATGCAAATAAGAGTTTGCAGGGCCATAGAAGACGACATGTTTAGTGTCACCATCAGCAGAGCCTCAGCAGTTCTAGGCAGCAGTAAGTAATTTCCATGAAACTGCTCCCATCCCATTTCTGGTGAGGTCTCATGTACATGGTGGTGGTCTATACCTTAACAATCTTTAATTTCCCAAGAAAATAACCCTTCAGATCACACCAGCCAAATTTGTCTTATAATTCTTAGTCAGTCATTCAAGACTTTGCATCATTTCATCCAAAATTAAATCTTTCCCAACTTGATTTCTAAAATCCACTCATAAGAATGGGCTACTCCACTTTGCTGTATTAGTTTCTGTCAAGTTAGCTCCAACTCATGGCAACTCATTGCCTTGGGCAAATCTGCTGCAAAAGACCACTTCATAGCGTTAAAAAGCAAAGCTATCACTTTAAGAACTAAGGTGGGCCTGACCCAAGCCTTGATGTTTTCCATCGCCTCATATGCATGTGAAAACTGGACAATGAATAAGGAAGACTGAAGAAGAATTGATGCCTTTGAATTGTGGTATTGGCGAAGAATATTGAATATACCATGGACTGCCGAAAGAAAGAACAAATCTGTCTTATATGTATAGGAACCCTGATCATGCAGTGGTTAAGAGCCCCCCTGCTAACCAAAAGGTCTGCAGTTCAAATCTACCAGCCACTCCTTGGAAACCCTGTGGGGCAGTTGTACTGTGTCCTACAGGGTCTCTAGGAGTAGGAATCAATGACAACTGGTTTATATATATATATATACACACACACACATATATGTATATATATACACATACATATATGTATATATATACACATACATATATATACACACACACATATATATATATAAACAGACATATACGTAAGACAAAGGTTAAGGGCCCTTTTCGTGTTTTTCCCTCTTCTCTATATTTTCTATAATGAAAATAATTATTTTTGTAATAAAAACAAATTCATCTTTATCCTATCCATCTTTCCAGGCCCTCTTCACCTATGATCTTTATAAAATGGTCTCTGATTTCCCCAAAGGGAGCATTCCTTCTTCTGAAGCCCTACGGCACTCATTGTGCATAATGCTCATAAAATATTTATGTCAGCCTACCTGTGTTGTAGGTTTTGTTGTTGCGTTTATCATTCTCTGTACTTTGCTGATCTTCCAACGAAACCATCAGTGCCTAATAGTCCAGAACTTAACATTTACTCTTTTGTATTCACTATAACTACTTAGTAATTAATATATGTTCAGGAAACTGAGCCATTATTCAGGGGTTTTATTTTTTCATAAAGTTTTCTAAAATATTGCATGAAAAATAATCCTGTGAGTTCAGAAGGGAAAGAGTAAGAATGTCCTTTATGTGGAAGGAAAACTCAAGCCCAAAGTTCAAAGATACACCTAATTTATGTCAGAATCCAGACTGGACCCAGATTTGCAAACCTCTAGACTTCATTTCCACCTCCACTATATCAGGAACGGAGCCCTGGCGGCGCAGCAGTTAAGACTTCGGCTGCTAATCAAAAGGTCACTCCTTGGAAACCCTATGGGGTAGTTCTACTCTGTCCTATAGGGTCACTATGAGTCGGAATCGACTCGACCGCAATGGGTTTGTTTTTTGATTGGACCAGGAATAAGGGTGACACAAATGGTTTACACTCAGCTACTAATCGAAAGGTTCATGGTTTGAACCCACCCAGTGGTACCGCGGGTTTGCTTTCGTAAAGTCCTGACAATCTGTTCCTGTAAAGATTACAGTCAATAAAATCCTATGGAGCTGAGTTCTCTGTAACACATGGCGTCACCATGAGTTGGAATCGACTCCACAGCAATAGGTTTTTCTTTATATATATATAAGGAATAGCAACTGCATTGCATGCTGTGGAAGTTATTGTAGTCATGGCCCCCAATGAATCATACCTCCCAGTATCCACGCCTTTGTGTAGTTCCTTCTACATTGACTGTGTAATTGGCTATGTAACTTTCCTTGGCCAATGGTACATCAACAAACGTGACTCTATCAAAAGCTTGGTAAGTGCTTGTACACTGATTGGGTCTTAGCTTCTTGGGACACTGCCACCATCAATCAAAAAAAAAACCAGACTCTTCAATTGAAGAGGCCACAGGAGAAGAACCAGGAAGCTCTAGCCAACAGCCTCGATTAATTGCCAGGCATTTGAGTGACGCCATCTTGAATCATTCAGCCTCAGGCAAGCATCTGGTTGACTGCAGTTGATTAAGTAACCCCAGGCCAAGACTTGCAGAACTTCCCCACTAAGCCCAACCCAAACTGCAGAATCACAAGCAATTGAGTGGTTGTTGTTTTACACCACTAAGTTTTGGAGTGGTTTATTATGTGATACACATAGCTATCACTACCTCTGACCCCTGCTGCTGCCTCAGTTGACCTATGTCCTTCGCAGAGTATGCCTAAAGAATCACATTTTGCAATGAGTCCTTACCTGACTTCAAAATTCTCAACTAAATTTAACTCATGCCAGCCCCTTCCAATCATAGGAGCTGGCATGAGTTTAAAACTCTTTGCAACCACTGAATAAGATAATACTTTCTCTTACCTAATGGGGCAAGTTGAGACAGACCCTGGACAATGTCTTAAGTAAGATTGTAAACACAAACGTCAGATAATTCCAAAGTTTTGTGTGAGTTAGATTATTTTTTACTATCTAGAGAGCTCTGCTGCTAATTTATGCATCCATTATTGCACTCTAAGATGGATGGCAAAATATGTTAGGCTTACTTCCATATTATGTATGATCTGGTGAGTGATGAGTTACTCTCTAGGTTTTCTGAAGTGAGGAAGGAAGGTGGGGATTGAGCTAAAATTACCCTTTCCTGTGTATTCCACACACATCCAATTTCAACAAATAATGTAACATCAAAATCATAAAAATCTCAGTGGAAGTCAGTATGGTGGTCCAACTTTACTTTAGGCAGCTGTGATCATCTGGGCCTCACTTTCCTTCTCTGTAAATTGAAGACGGTTACATCTGTCCCTTATAGGGATATTATAGTAACAAATGAGGTAATATACAGGAAAATAAATTCTTCAAAGGAAAGTAGCTATAATTATCATAATTTAAAAGAACACAGAAATCAACTTGTGTTTATAAAAATGTGATACATCTTTCAATTGTTGTCAATTGGATTCCTATTAGGTCTGTGAATTTTAAGTTCTATTTATGATATCAATAAAACCATAATTTAGCTATTTTAATATGAGTCCAGCTGTTTAATCATCAGTAATGTTAGTTCAAGTAGAATCCTATTCTGATAAATTATATGTGTATTAGAAACTCTAATGATTGTAATATTTCTCTGAGAAATGACTTTCTTTTTTGGTTAAAAGGAGAAATCTCTGAAATTAATGATATTCTATAAAATAAAAAGATTTATCAATACCATTTTGAAAATAAAGTTGCCATATCTAGAACGTGGTAATGTTTATTTTTTTAGCCTGAATTAAAACTTTAACTGTTCTAACAGGCAAACTTTTCAGCTCTCTGTGACTGAAAGGAAACTTTTATTCTTAAACTGACAACTCATATGTAAAAACATCCCTAGTGATTAAAAAATCTTGTAATCAGTTGTGAATCATAGCGATGTTGGAACAGAAAAATATCTAGGTGATCATTCAGAAATGTCCGTTTTATCCTTCAAGCTAACACAATAAGAAAGAAAAAAACGTCCATGCCATTTCTCATCTTGAATGCTTAGTTTAATTTGTAAACTCAGCAAAATAAAATAAGCAGTTGAGGTAATACGTAAATAGTTCAACCTCAACTCCTCTTTCCCTTTCCTTCTCAGATGATTTGCCTTCGTCATTCTTTAGTTGCATCCATTCCCGTATTCCTTTTTATCTCATGCAAGCGTAGATTCCCCTAAACATAATTTTTGAAATACAGGCTGAATATAATCGTAACATTTTTTTCTAATATCGTTTATCTCTCGTTGTATTTATTTCTCCCTCAACCCTATGAGTACAGTTGAGCAGATATTAGTATTATCCAGAGTTTAGTGATGAGGCATTTGAACCCTGGAGAGATTACTCTGAACTAATTAAACCCAACAGAACTAAACCCAGCTGCCCTTTCTTCTAGCCCTAGGTGTGGGCTGTTAGTCTATGCCACTTTCAGAAATACTGAGGAATGGAAACAAGGAAGGAGCAAAATATCTTCTTTCCAGAATGGTGTGTTTAGAATATAGACTGCCCTGGCCTCACCGGCACTGGAGTGGATAGTGTCGGCCCAGCCACAAAACAGCTTCCTCTTGGGTCAGGATAAGCAGCCGCACGCTGGGAATCGCAACACACGTTTGAAATCTCTTTTCCCCCTAATCGTTGTATCAAAGTCCAATGGGTCAATTATTTATCTTTGTTTTCCAGCAATTATTCTCTGTGAGACTCACATTATCTCCACACTGCACTAAGCCCAAAAAGCATTGTCCAGGCAATGGGTCCTGTGAATTGCTGCCTGTCAGGCTTTGTGTGAGAGCAGTGGCCCCATTGAGAAGCCACAAGGGAGAAAGCAGCCAGTAGACAGATCACCTTGAATTGAGCTCAGCCCCCTGGAGACTTGGGAGTGGTTACAACCTTTTAAGGTGCCTGCGTCACCATGTAGAACCTGAGTATATGGAAAAACTTGGAGTGTCTGAGCCCCTGTAGAGGGAGGGAGTAAGTAGTTTGTAACCAAGTGACAGCTCTTTCTGGTACTGGATTTAACCTAGTGAAACTCTTTTGAAAGAGCATGGGGGAGGAAGAGGTATGACGGGAATCTAGCAGAAGATGTTGCTAGAGGAGCCCCAGAGAGCAGAAAATATTCCAGGCATGGGTATTCCTGTTCCTTGGGTATAGACTCTCTTGTGGAGAAGGGAGAGTTGAAAGGATCACACCACAGCACCACAGCATATATGAAACCATCCTAATGACTCTCTTCTGATTTCAGATTCATTAAAACCTTCGATTAAGCTTCTCAGAGACACCGAACCTCACTCAAGAGCTCCTCAAACCTAGACCTACACCTACACCCTTAGTTAAATGCATTAGCTTGTATCCTGGTATATTCAATTTAAAATAAAAACAAACAACGTGCTCCACGGTTGAGAGAGAGGGTAGTCTTACTACCAAGTCTTATGATGTAGAGTGTGTTGCATGTTGCATGGTGCAGAGCTCATGAAAATCTGCCATATTTATAATATGCAGCATTTATAATGTGGTCTCTAGATGGAAAGGGAAAGGTCATCATGCCAAGTGGTGTTGTCAAATAAAGGTGTTTGTTCTTGGAAGGTTGTCATTCAACAAATGATTTTGAGTGCCTCTGACCTTGAATGCCCAAAAGCTTCAAGGCCCAAGGGCCTCAAGTTGCAGCATAATATCAACCCGTTAAGTTTAATCTGAGAATACAGAATACACATACTCTAAAGTTTCTGTGGAAAACACCTCAGATGCAATCCCAAATACAACTGCATATACTGTGTGATATCCACCGGGTTCCTTGAAGACTCTCATACCACTGGGTTAGAAACAGGAAACTATTGTTTGATTGTCAATCCTGCTTTCAACCAGGCTCTGTCAAATCCTTCTTTTCTGATTCTATAACTTTCTGGTCATTTTCAGGTATTCAATCCTTATCAAATCTGGTATAGTTTAAAAAGTATGGTTCAAAGTGTTACCACTACTATGGATCTGTGGAAGGCCAGACTTATGAGAGTAAGGAGACGTGAGGAAGTGATTTCATTTTCCATCCTCTCCTCTTCTGAGATTGTCTTCTTCCAGCATTGGGTGGGCATGACATCAAGGAAAGCTACCTGGGGGTGGTGATGCCTGGCCTAAGCCTTGAAAAAAGAGGGGCAGACACCCAGGTGAATAATGACAGAAGGTCAAGATCCAGATGCAGAACATGCCATTTTGAGGAACTCACATTATTCCATACGGCAGGAGCATAGGGTTCATGTGCGCATAAGCTTAATACAGAGGGCACAGGAATGTCTCTCTTCTTCCCCTGACAACTTTTCAGGGGGTAGAATCATAGGAAAATCGAACTAAAATTTTGCATATAAATATTTAAATGTTTCGTGGTTCTATTGTTTTTCTGACGATGATATAAAAATATAAATTTTCAGAAGAACAGAAATTGAAAACAAAGGAAAACTATGTGAACTTAGTTAAAACTGAGCTCATGATGACACTACTACTTTGTCCTCACTTCTTCATTGACTTTGGATCCAACCAGCTACACATACATTTCTGTTCAGCTTGACACTTGCAAAGCTTTTTGTTGCTCAATACACACAATTTTGTACTCACCTCAAGATGATCAATATTTCCAGCCTTGATTGGTGGAGGTCTATTATTTTTTCTCCTCTTTCTATTATTTGAAGACATTTTTCAACAAAAGTGGATATCATCGTATTTTTCCACAAAGATTTTTCAAAGTTCACCAGGAGATCCAAGGTATTAAAAAATAAGGCAAATCTCAAGATCTTAGAGGGTCTTATGTTTCTTATTTTCAGTGATCAGCATTATAAAGATCTTGTGTTGTGTAGTATTACCATGAAAATTGTTCCACCAACAAAAATTCAGTTGTAGAGAAGGGTTTTCTGCAACAAGGAATTCCCAATTGGAAAATAGCTTTGGAAATTTTCAGAAAACATAAAAAGTGAGGTGCATTTGAAACCAATGTAATTCTGGAGTCAATGCTACAATTTTTGACATAATTATTGGTGATAGAATTATTGTCTGCTCAATTAACTTAGGGTGAGAAAAATGACTTTGCTTGAAAATAATAGGTGAGATGTTTTATTTCTTAGGAAAGAGTGTTTACGATTAAGAAGGCAGGGTGAATTTTGTGCAGGTATATAGAAAATTTTGCGTGTTGTTGAAATTACCATTAAAGTTAAAGAGGAAATATTTCAATGTGCGCGTGAGCTCCCAAATCAATTCTTACAAAAGTGTGCACGTTCAAAATCAAATTATTTGAGTTACAAAGATTTAAAATGTGCAGAACCTGTGATGAGATCAATATTGATTCAACTTATTGAGTAAATCAATATTATATTGTCCAAGATACATGCAGAATTATCAACACTTATTAATTAAAAAGACTCTTAACTTTTAGCAATGCTAAAGATATTACTGACAACATCGTGTTGTTGTTGTCAGGTGCTGTCAAGTCGATTCTGACTCATAACGACCCCATGTACAACAGAAGGAAACACTGCCCGGTCCTGCGCCATCCTCACAGTCCTTGTTATGCTTGAGCCCATTGTTGCGACCACTGTGTCAATCCATCTTGTTGAGGGTCTTCCTCTTTTTTGCTCACCCTCTACTTTACTAAGCATGATGTCCTTCTCCAGGGACTGGTCCTTCCTGATAACATGTTCAAAGCATGTGAGACAAAGTCTCGCTGTCCTTGCTTCTAATGCACATTCTGGTTGTACTTCTTCCAAGACAGATTTGTTCGTTCTTCTGGAAGTCCATGGTATATTCAATATTCTTCAACAACACCATAATTCAAAGGCATCAATTCTTCTTTGGTCTTCCTTATGCTATGTCCAGCTTTCACATACATATGAGGCTATTGAAAACTCCATGGCTTGGATCAAGCACACCAAAATCGTACACAGAACAAATCTTTTCCTGTGGCAAATCAAAGCTAATATTCTGAACACCTGTGGCCACCCTACATTAGAATATGGTGTGAGTGAAAATTTAAAATTCTAAAGAGGAAGAATCAAAAGTATATCCACATGCTTTCATCATCTCCTTTAGTAGCAATGATGCCATTTGAGGAAGTGAAAGAACGCTGAAATGCCCTCAAACTGTTGGTTCTTTCAATGGCACTATTAATGAATATGTGGGGGGAACTGGCAAATATTTTCTAAGGAAAAAGAAGAACAACATACAGGTTGCTTTTAACTTTTCAAGCAAACAACACTGGATAGTAGTGCATTATTAAGAAGCATAAGCCTTGTTTGAAGTACTTCCAGAGATTAGTGTCACGTCCCAAGTATCCCAGGCTCTATAGACAGGTTTTCATTTTATCTTCAAAAAGAGAAGCAAAATGCCATATTAACCATCTGAGAATAGTAATAAATATAACAAAACCATTTGGGATAGAGCAATGATATTATGCCAAAAATAATCTCTGAAAGTTCCATGGTTGAGACATTTCTGCTTCAGAAGAGAAGAAAGCGTTTAAAAGAAAAATACATCATGCCAATTCAGGTAGTGCTTTTTTTTTTCCCTACAGCAGCTGAAAAAGAGCAGGAAATTCAAAAGCTTTTGCCAAATGCTGGAGGCTATGTTACTAAATTGAAATACATGATTTTTGGAGAATGGATTCAATGAAAGGAAACAAATTTTATAGCTACTGTTTTTAAATAGAATGAACCATTAAATTAAGCATGGTCAAACCAGCCAAGAATTATACAAATCTGATGCAAATCCTAGAACTGTGATTTTCTTGCAACCATGAAAAGCTCAACTTTATCTATGATTGTTGATTCAATTGATTGGGGCCATTTGTTTGTTCAGTATGATCTTCACAGTCATGCTCCTTTTGCCTCCCAGCTTCTATGGGTTGTATTGGATTAGTCAATTCAGGCAATATTATTCTAGTCTGTACTTCTTTAAAATATACTTACCATGTGGAAGAAGAGGAACTCAATGGCTTGGCACTGATGATAGTGGAGAAGAATCTGGTTAAACACACACACACACACACACTAATGAGGCCTGAAGGACTCAGCAGCATTGTGAGAAAGTTGCTACATGACCTCGTTGCACCATCTGAGGGAGAGATGATGCTTTACTAATTTCCTCTAAACTCCACAAATTTAGCACTTCGTTCATTGTGTTATCATACTTTAAATTTCAAATTTTAATGCTAGGTCTAAACGTGTTTAGAGTTGAACACAAGTTGTGCTATCTTGTTGGCATGACTTGATGGAAAGTGACATGATGTTTATGAAAATGTCCCCATGTTATTCCAAAAGGAATAGCATGGAAAAAGTAGACCTAATTTTTTTTTAATAAAACTTCTTGCTTACTTAATTGATTTCTCCTTACAGAGACACCTACTGCTGTGACTTGCCAGCAATACATTATCTTCCCAAATATTATAGTCCTAGTCTGCTTAAGAATATGGTACAGTGAAAAGATACAGAGTTGGAAAAGTGAACAAGAAAAAAATACAGAAGTTTGTGTTTACATACAAATAGGGAATATGTGTGTGTGTGTGTGTGTGTAAGGAAAAAATATATATATATATGTAGACATTGGTTCAAATTCAGTTAAAGGCACAAAGAAAACGCAAGGGAACTCTATCTTACAGAAACTGAAACTTCAAATTATACCTAAGACAAGCTTCATTCCTTTACAATCAAAGCAGTCCATGGTGCACAGAGTATTTGTATAGTACACCCTAAGAATCTCAGAAGACAGAAATAAGGAATTGGACTTTCATTATAATTTGTGTTTGCCAGGGCCTTCATTTTTCTTGTTCTTCATTATATTCTCAGTACCCAGACTAGTACCTGATACCATTTAAACAACTTGAATAGAGTATTCACCCAATAATATAAAACAAAAGTTTACAGAAATGTAACACAGAGAGAGTATGGTTCATTGGGAGAAATTCAAGATGAATCATGGCAGTGGCTCATCTTCAACGGGTAGATTTCTGAAAAGCTTAGATGTAGACCAGGCATCTCACCTATAAGGAATCATAGGTGCAGAGAAAGAGCAAAGCTTATTTGCAAATCCATCTGGCTGGTGTATGAAGAAGACAACATGAGAAGTTCTTGAAAAAATAATTTTTATTCATATACTAATGAACCCAAAGCAATCACTTTGTTCATTGAATAGACTTCTTGAAAACTTCCCATCGCCTCTCTCCATCTCTGCACTAACAGCTGCGAGCCTGCAGGGCTTCCGGTTCCATAGCTTGGAATAAGGGGCCTCCTGGTCTCCTGCCTTGGTGGCACAGTGGTTAAGAGCTCGGCTGCTAACCAAAATGTCGGCATTTTGAATCCACAAGACGCTCCTTGGAAACCCTATGAGGCAGGTCTACTCTGTCCTATAGCGTTGCCCTGAGTTGGAATCGACTTGACAGCAACAAGTTTGGTTTGGTTGTTCACTATGGTTTCTTTGATACAAATATTTTGTGACTGGAAATGACAAGTGTTGTTCTATCATTGACAAATCATTCAATAAATAATATTTATACCTTAAAAAAGTAGAGAAAGCCATTTCCCCACTCATTAGCTTTATAGTCCACCAGTTCCATTTCTCTAAGACCTTGCGGATACCTTTTTACTTCACACTGCCAACTGCTTTTATTTTTTTATAGTGCTTATTCTTGAGACTTCCCTGGCTGTGTAAGTGAAGTCTTTGTGTTTTCATTTATTTCATCTTTCTTTCTAGTGGGTTTCTGGGTGTGCTTCTGAACCAAGGAGATTTGACCCAAATAAAGTGCCAGTTTGGAAAAGAAGCATCAGAGGGAATGGGAGAAATGATGACAGTCATGGTAAGCTAATGCAATCTTTGGGGGGAACCGTCAAGCCCCTGCTCTAACTGCAGCGCCTGCTGAAAGAAAAGCTGTTGTATTATACGTTTCAGTACATCGTTTTAAAACATATATACATGGTCAGTTATGGAGTCTTATGTTTTTGTGATTGAAGAATTTTTTCCCTTTTCTTTTTCTTGGAAACTCATAGTTACCAAATGGTTCTTTTCACCAAGTGCTCTGATTATGAATAGAAATGAGCCATTACAGACTAGAACTACGTGGCATGGATTACATGTTCCTACTAATGAGAAGCCTTTGAATCTTGGGAGCTTCGAAGGTCATGGACTCTACAAACACCTTCAGACAGTCTTCCTGCTTGGTTGTTACCATTGCTTGGTTGTTACCATTAAACATACAAATACAATACAGCTTCCTAGGAAGGATAGCGCTCATGGACTGCCAATCCTTTCTCCAGACATGCTGTGGTAAATAGAGTCTGGATATCACATGCTGGACAGCCCTGAGAGGCAACTGTGTCAGGTGAAGTGATCCAGTCTCATTCCTGGCTACTGAGAAGCCCTTTCAGGGTGTTTTGACTCATTACCCTGAGCCTTCACCAGCTGATGAAACTAATTTTTTTTTTTCATCAGCTGATTAAGATTCAAGATAATGAGTCAAAACATGCCAGTGGTAATTCCTAGCAGCCTCGAAGACAGGATGTTAACTTCTCCACGCACACGTATGCACGCAGACAGACACAAAATGAACCCACACAGCCGTCCCACATATGGAAAGGTTCATTTCATTCACAAAAAGGGCGACAATTGCGTATGCACCTAAAAAAGGAAAACCAAAAAATAAGCTAACCATACAACAGAGCAGACTGTTAATAATTTTAGTAAGAAGAGAGAAATGGCATAAAATTAATTCATGAGCCAACACAACTGGAGGAAAGAAAAAAAAAATCATTCAGGAAATTGCCAGTGTACAAATCGGAACGGAATCTAGAAAAACCAAAATTCCAAATGCTTTGTGCTTCCTCTTAAATCAACAAATGCACTTCAGAATGTTTTTAATGGCAACTCTATCTAAGTCTAAAGTTCCAGGAATTTTCCACAACTGTTCTGCATTCTGCATGCCTTTTGTCTGACTACAGAATATTGAGTTTTACCAACAAAAGCTTTTGCTTGAACACTATAACCCTTAATATCAGATGATTATGTATTTTAAATTCCATTATGAATCCATTGGGAAACTGCCTAATATTTGGAGTGCATTGCTTAATGTGCTAACTGATCTTATTTGTGCATGGCGCTCACTGTTAGAGAGACCAAAAGCTTAGCGACATTTATTGCTGTTGAAAGGATTCTACAGGGATTGTGGGCACGATGGTTAACGGACCTGGAGTGAGGGGAGTTAAATATTTCCTAAATCGGGTAATAGTCCAGCATTCAAAAAGCTGAGGAAGATTGGATATAAAATCTTCTACATATCAGTCTTGGTTTATCTCCTATAGTAGTTTGAGTAAATCAACTTATAAGATCAGCTATGAAAAGTCTCCCTGTAAAAATATAATAAATGCTAAAACATGGCATGAGATAGTCTCAGTGGTAAACGGAAAGCAGTTTACACTGGGAACAAACAATGGCTGTGATCCTAACGTCTTTGAATTACAGCGACTGAGTAAGCAATGCTTTTAAATGCAAGATTTTGAACAGCAAAGAGACTGCACTCTCAGCGTATACGATTAAGGATAACTTCCACCTACAGTCCGCATCTGATCTGCAGGCTCTATGAAAGCATTCCTGCTGAAACACTTTGTTAGAATTTTGTCTGGAGTTTGAGGGGAGGGAGAAGCGTAGTGCTAAAAAGATGAAAACATTCTCTTTTCTGCTGTTATTTTTTTTCTTTCTTCCCTTGACTGCTGTATCTGTACTGTACTCGTGTTTGTCATTTGCAGAAGACGCCATCCCTCAGTTTATTAGGAAAGACTCTCTCCTCCTGTTGTGACACTTAGCTGTGCTACTGAGAGGTACCGTCTCTACGAGACGAACTCATGCACGTGTTCAGAGGCGGTCTTAATTATTGCATGATTTACTACCTGAAGCAAAACTCAGATAGGCTGAAATACCATGCCGACGGAAAGCCTTTTACACAGTGTTATAGGCCTGTCTTCTCATTGGGAGCATACATTTACTAACTGTATACTAACTGTATAATTGGTGGCACAGTTCTTCCGTCATAAACATTGTTATCAGTTAATTAAACTTGAAATGTAGCTTTGTTCCCCAATATGTTTTGTCAGATTGTTTTCCTTATTTATTTATCATCATAAATTTTTCCTTGGTGACTGGCAGCTTCTCAGCCCTCCAATAATAATATAAATCAAAACATAAGATTTTAGGCTTCATGCAATTTCCTTTTGGTCTGAAAATATGAAACCAGATGTTTTTGGCATGCTAAAGATGCTTTTCATCTTTTTTTAGATTCTTTCAGTGCAGTCAAAGTAAATGCATTTTTAAAACCAACTTATGAAAGTTAAATTCCCTTTGTTCCTCTGTGTGGAGTCTGGTTTACATTGATGCAGTCAGTGGTATTGAGAGACCCTTCAGATAACGTGCTGAATGTCTTGGAGGAATTACACGTGTGGGGCTAAAACTCAAAGGGCAACAGAAATTGAATTAATAACAGATCAGTAGACCATGAACCATGATTCACCAGAGGGTTTTCCTAAGCAGCATGCCCAAAGGTTCAGGTTGGACAATGACCAATAATGATCTTGACTATTTATATATTATCTGGATGATGTGCCTAATTTGTTCACATAGTTATCACATACTTGTTCCAGCTTGAAAATATGGGGCCCATGACAGCATGGCCATTGGAATTTCCTTTGACAGTGAATCTAATTTCAGTAGATATTACCATCTATCTCAGCCTAAGGCTATCACTGAAACATCTAAACATTCCCAGATGGAACCTACTTCACTGATATTAAAGGGATTTGATGTTACTGGGGAGACTTGGGGTCAGTAAATAGGAGCAGGAATAGAGTGGCACATAGGCTAATCGCATTTGTACATGGCCTCAGATTACCTTTACGTCCCTGGGCTATTTTGTGGTTTGAGTATTGAGACTCTTAGGACAGACTGAAATACTTTGGCATCTTGGTGGGGTGGTGTATGGAATTATTTATAATCAGCTTTGCTATCTAAGCTTTGATGTGGTTGCCCCCATCCTCAGCCCCCAGCTGCATTGCATAAATTCCACGGGCCAGTGCACAGGACACTTCTACCTCTTCACCACCACCCCCAACAATCTTGGCAATCTCTGTACTCATGAAAAGTGGGACTCCTCTCCCTCTTTCTCTGCTTGATTTTCAAGCAAATTTTCCCAGAGGCAGTCTTTTTCCACATATTCAGACTGCATGAACTTCCTTATTGCCAGTTGCAATTGACTTTCCATTCCAGACATTCCACTGAATGGGCTTCATCAAAAGCCACCAGTGACCATTTAATAGCTAAACACAATGTGTTCTTTCTGTCTTAAATGTCACTGACCTCTGCTACATTGAATTCTTCCTTATTCTTAAATTTATCCTCCCTTGGCTTACACAGGAGTGCTGGTGGTGCAGTGGTTAAGAACGTGGCTACTAACCAAAAGGACGGCAGTTCAAATCCACCAGCCATTCCTTGGGAACCCTATGGGGCAGTTCTACTCTGTCCTTAGGGTTGCGACCAACTGGAATTGACTCAGTGACAATGGGTTTTTGGCTAACATAAACTCAAGTTCTTTTGGTTCCCCTGTTTCTCTGACGATATGTCTTGTTTGTTCCCAGTACTTTCTGCTCATCTTCTTCCTCTGCCTGACTCTTGTATTGCAGGCTGTAAGGTTCTGCCTTGACTCTCTTTTCCTGTCACTCCTCATAATCTTCTGGGTGTGACATTGTCTCCCATGACTTTACTGTCTATGTGCTGCTGTCACCCACAATTCTATCTCCAATCTAAATCTTACTCTTACGCTGAAAAACCCGATATCCATCTGTTTAGTAGTTATCCACACAGAAAAGTCTCACAGGCACCACAAACTCAGCATAATAAAAACAAACTCATCTTTATGCCCAAATTATTGTTTTTCCTATAGAGTAAAGCCTAGTTAATATCACCCAGACATCCAAGTCAGAAGTCTGCTGGCCATCTATGATTCCACATCCATTTGCCCACAGCTTTCAAATCAACCTCTAAATTATCTTTTTTTTTTTCAAATCATTCTGTTAATACCTGAAAGAAAAAAAACAAAACAAAACAATATTTAAAGTAATTAGGGAATATTTGGTTCCCTGGGAGTGAGTATGAATTATGTTTAGATAAAGATTCTTGTCACGTTAACTTCAAATGATGTAACATAAACCATCACCTTTTCGCAAGTCTGACCTTGAGGGAAACAAGAGAATGGAAGGTGAAGCATAATTTTCAAATTGGAGGGAGGAAAATGGCAAAGGGAGAAAAGAGAGAAAGACAAGAAAAAAGGCATTTCTCCAAACCAACTTTATCTTCTATTTTCTTATTTAGAAGAAAGGTACAGAAATCCATCTGGTTACTCAAGTCAGAGGTTTCTCTCTCTCTCTCTCTCTTATTTCCTCCCTTTTCTCAGCTGCTAGACCCAATTATTTTAATATTTCTACTTCTCTAGCATCTTCCATATCCATTCCCATTGCTATCAGATTATTTAAGGTCATCATTATATTACACTTGACCTATTGGTGCCTTTGTAAGGTGGCACAAACTATTCACACTCAACTACTAACTTAAAGGTTGGTGGTTCAAACCCACCCAGTAGTACTGCAGAGGAAAGGCCTGGTTATCTTTTTTTAATAAGATGACTGCCAAGAAATCCCTATGGCACTGTTCTGTTCTATAACACGTGGAGTCAGTATGAGTCAGAATCAACATGACAGCAACAGGTTTGGTTTTTTGGTTTTCTAACCTTCCAATCTACCCTTCTTACTGCCCTTGGTTGCCTTTCTAAAACCAAAATCTGCTTAAATTCCTTTGATGCTGCCTTGTTACTCTCAGGATAAAGGTAAGTCCACGCTTTCTAGCAAAAGGGACACAGCCTTATCATCTCTTCGATATTTATCTCTCCTGTATTTACTTTGGCATCCAACATTTAGATGAACTGAACCATCTATATCCATCAAATACCATTCTGATTCCCACCTCCTCTTCGCTAATGCTCTCCTGATGTCCTTCTCTTACTCATTGTCCTCCACCACCTGCCTGGTGAGCTGAGCTCCATGACTGAGCTAAAGCATCACTTCCTCCATGTCTCCCCCACTGCCCAGGAAGAACTAAACTAACCACACTTTTTTTTTTTTTCTCCTAGTCACTTTTGCCATCTTCCATCTCAGCACCTGTAGCATCTTATAACACATTTTTATACACAGGCTCACAGCTAGACTCACTGACTACAACTCTTGATCCAGAGCCATTCTTGGCTATGTTGGTGTTCTGGTTCTTAGCACAGTGCCTGGCACTTAGTAGATCAGTGTGATATAGATCAAGGTGTCCATTCTGACTAGTCATGGGCATGTCATTCCCTGTGAACCACAGGCCTTTTTCCCAGCCTCTGCTGTTGGAAGTCTGATCCCAGCTCCACCACCTACTGGCTGGCCAGCATAGTCTTTCTATGCTTCATAGCATCTTCTGTAAAATAAAAATAAAAATATGACATACCAAATAGCACTGATATAAGGAAAAAATAAGAACAATGGCATACAATGTTTTACCCAGTGCCTCATATGTAACGAGTGCTTAATAAATGTTAGCTGTTATCGTCAGCTGATCAATATGTGCTTATTAATTGAAAAAATAATAATTAGAAAAATATGAGAAGATATCAAGATTGATCAGCTCCACAAGACCAAGAATCATGCTTTGGGTTTCTTTTGTTTTGGTTTGGTGGGGTTTTTTTGTTTGTTTGTTTGTGTTTTTTTTTTTGCTCTATATAGTCAGCTCATTGTCAAACTCAAGAACTCCATACATGTAATTGAATGCTGGATCAAAAAGATAATACGTAAGGGATCGGAGGAGATTAGACAAACGCAAAAGAAAAGACAAGCATCACAGGTGGGTAGAGACAGCAGCCAGTCATCAAGCGAAGGAGACCAAAGGAGAAGAGCGAACAGTGGTGAAGCGGAGGTGCGAGTAGAAGCTTAGCTAAGTGTCCTGAACCCAGGGATCTGAATGCCTCTGAGTGAAACCAGTCATTGTTCTGCTGATGTACAACACAGAGCAGAGGGTGGAATAAGGCAAAACTAAGTGATGGCAGTTGTAGGAGAGTCCTCACCGTCATTTTCTTTGTCCCTCTTCTTCATTATCATTACTTGAATCATTGGTTTTGGGTTTTTTTTCAAAAATTTCCAGCCACGCATTAATTATCATATCATGTCCCAGGATTGATGTCACCTCTTTGTAGATGTACCTTGATTTCTGAGTCCATAAAATCCTTATGAAGTTCCCAAGAAATATTTAATCTCTCCCTCAGTATTGAGGCCATTTCTGTCTGTAGTTAATGAACCTTGAGAATTGAGCCCTAAATTTGCTTTCAGATTTCAGATAGTGACTAAGAGGACTTCTGTGTTTTAATCAAGTTTAAAGTATTCATTCATCAAACGTCATTGTACACCTATTATGTGTAGAAAAACAATTATTAGATAAACTATTATTTGAACTGTATTTCTAAAATTGAATAATTATTATAGAATACCCTTGGGAAACTCCTGAGACCCTCTGATATCACTATGCAATGTTATGTTTTCTTCTCATCAGAAGCACACGAATTAGCTGACTTTGATTGCCCTTTGTTGGCTGTAGGAAAGATGTGCCAGGATCAACTGTAAATACATGACCACACTAGGTGGGCTATCTGCCTCTTTGCTGCCAGGTATCTCCGCCATCTTTCTACAGTATGTTGTGTAGCGCAGTGGGTTAACAACATCAAAGTACATTTCCTAGATTCCCTTGTCCATTGGCTTGATGTTAGGCTCAGTCAATTAAAGTATTGGCGGGAGATTAAAGAGTAGGTAGAGGAAGGATGAAGCTAGGCTACTCCTCCCTTTCTTCTGTTTCTATGAGCTTCTCTGGCAGCGGTTTTGTCTCTCCTCAACGTCTAGCTCCCACCGAGCAGTTCTGCTCCGTGGTCCCAGCTTCTGGGTCCAGGCACACACTTCTTCTCTTTGCACCTCCAAGCCTTGAGGTGGTTAGAGTATGTCCTGCAGTTGTTAATCTCTAGATTGCTTCAATTTCATATCTTGCAACATCTCTGTAACTTGCTGTCATATGGCATACCCACAATAAACCACCTGGGCATGAACTCTGTTTTCGTAACTGGACTCTGGTTGACACAGTCAAATGTGCTCCAAACAGTCTTTGAGACTCACATCTGGCATCTCTTCCCGGAGGGTACTTGGAGGGTAAGCAACTTGATGCAAGCTCCTTAGAAACTGCCTTTAATCCTGGCAGTGAAATGTTTCAGGTTGGTTTTATTCTTCAGCCTCACTGGGTTTGAGGGTCTCTATGTCAAGGGTCCACTGAGGCATGCCAGAGAGCAATTACTGAGAAGGAGCTCGTGGTGTGCAGACTGCCTGGTGCCTTGGCGTCTGATGGTCTCTTCTGGAAGGCAGCTCCTCTGTGATGAAATATTGTTTTGAGTGTGATAATCTTTTGGCAAAATAATGTTGTCATCATCTGCCTAAGCTTTCCCCAGTAGCTGTTCAGCACTTTTATCATAGACTTCACAACTTTCTGGAAGGAAAACAGACATCTAAAAAGAAAACACACATACATTTGGTGTGAACTTCCAGATATCAAGATATGGATCACTGGAGTAGGTATCCATATCAGTTATCTTTAGTAAACTATAATTTTTTAAAGAGTCAATTGATTGCCTTGTCTTCAGTCTTTCCTACATCTAGTCAATTTTCGAAGCTGCTGTAAGACTGGTCTTTTCAAAAACCATATTCTATCCCGGCATTTCTCATGATCAAAACTTTATCGGTTTTTCATAGCTTTCAGGATGAAGACCAAACATTTTACCATATCATAGTACATGGTACTTCAAATACGTGATTCCTAACTTTCCCTGTGGTTTTTTTCCTGCCATCCCTGGCCTCCCATCGTTCCCTCTGACTGCCAGAGGTTCCCTAAATTTGCCATACTCTTTTATATGGCTGTAACATGGTGTTTGGTGCTAGTCAGCCTGTAATGTTCTTCTCTCTCCTTTCCTTCTTTCCCTAAGCCACTCTTTCTGGCCTTTTCAGGCTCAGCAGATATACCATCTGAAATCCAGCCCTGTCTGCCTTCCATCCCTTGCCCTCCTTGGCTGAGGCATCTCCCTGTGTACACCCATGGCACCTGTCACGTAGCCTAGCATAGTACTTCACGCAGTACAGCTGTCATCTGTTCACCTCACAAGCTCACCCACCAGACTAGCCATTTCATGGGCAGGGACAGCCTCTGTGCATCCTTGTTTTTTTCAGCATGTAATATAGTACTGGGGGCAATGATTTTGTGGTACAATTCTTGCCTTCCATGCGAGAGACTCAGGTTCAATTCCTGGCCAATGCTCCTCAAGTGCAGCCACTACCTGTCTGTCAGTGGAGGCTTGTGTGTTGTTACAATGCTGAACAGGCTTAAGCAGAGCTTCCAGACTAGGACAGACCAGGAAGAAAGGCCTGGTGATCAACTTCCAAAAAATCAGCTAGTGAAAGCTCTATGGAGCACAACGGTCCAATTCCATTGTGGACTGGGTCACCATGAGTCAGGGGCTGACTCAAGGGCAGCTAGCAACAATAAAAAATACCATGCTTTGTACATACTAGGCACTTAATACATGCTTCCACCACCAATGCATAAAAGTTACAGGTGCTCCATATCCTTACCAAATCTTAATATTTTCAATCTTTTTAACTTTTAGACATACTAATGGATGTATAGAGATATTGCACTATGGTTTTAATTTGCATTTCTCTGGAAACCAATGGTTTTCACATACTTATTAACCACTCACATATCTTGTTTTGTCAAGGGTTTGTTCAAGTCTTTTATGCATTTTTTTATTATTGATTTGTAAGATTTCAATGCATATAATTTTGATAATTTTGTAAGTGCATGTTGTAGAACTTAAGAGAACTTTTGTCATATAGTCTCAGGTATCAATAGTTTTTACTATTTTATAACAAGAAGGTATGTCACTCATTTGAGTTCTGTGAATCACTGATTTTAAAGTATTGTATGTCATGTGTTATCTGTTATGGAAACCCTGGTGGCATAGTGGTTAAGAGCTATGGCTGCTAACCAAAAGGTTGGCAGTTCGAATCCACCAGGCCCTCCCTGGAATCCCTATGGGACAGTTCTACTCTGCTCTATAGGGTCTCTATGAGTCGGAATGGACTCGACGGCAAGGGTTTTTTTTTTTATGTGTTATATGTTACATGTTGTATGTTGAATATTATATATTGTATAGAAATTAGAAATTCAAAATAATATGTGAGCAAAAAGTATTATTTTACATTTTGCATACATTTATAACATACAGATGAAGAGATTTTTGGTTTTCTTTATTTAATGAAGATCAAAATGTAAGTGAAAATCACAAAATAATGCACTACTTCAGAAAAGAGAATTTACTTTAACCAAGAAATGTTTCTCTTAAATTCTGGCAAAAGACACAGTGGAAAAACATGACACCAGCCATTTTCATTTGTTATAATAAACACACAACATATCCACGAAAGGAATTTGGATCTAAATTATTTTTTATAGGAAATGGGTATGTTTATCACAGATTCTGCACACACCACACAGATAACAGAATTGCTTCTTAATGTTTTGATCATTGCCAGAACAAGCACATTTCCGGATTTATTTATTTTTTTCCCAAAGGTTGAGTAAGACATAACAAACCCTTCCTGCCACAGGCATGGCATGGCGGTAGGTCGGATACCTGGGTTATATAAATCTTTATGCTGAGCGTTTATGACATTTCAACTTAAAAGTTCATTCAGTTTGATGACTGAGGCAGCAGGCAATTATGACATTAAACAGTTCACAGACCTTAACCCAAGGCCCAAATGGTTTAATTTTTTTAATGGCTGACTTTGCCTCTCCCGAGGTGCACAGACCAATGCAGAGTGTAAAACTCTCACCCATCTTAATTGTCCCTGCTTTGCTGCAAGCACCACTGACTGCCTTCTAGTTCCAAATGTCTTCAGTTATTAAAAATTATCAATAGAAAGTAATAGAAAGTAATCCAGACTTACACTGGGGATACAATTGGCCACATATGCCCTAGTGGAGCATAAAATAAGAAAGATCATTACTATTACTATTGAAGTGACATATTGAAGAACATACTTTAAAAGTGAATCACATTATGCCTGTTCAGTCAATTATTTCTACTTGCAAAGATAGAGCATCTTCCTGAAGATGACTTCCCTTTCTTAGGTAAAAGACACGGTCCTAATATTCAAATGTGTACGCCAGTCTGAAGATGTTCCTGATTGGAATTACCAGACTAGGGGATGGGAAGGCTATAAAACTTAAATAAAAGTTGCATATAATTTTATTCAATAATAAACAAATTTGTCTCCAATATTTGCTTTGTTTCTGAACTTACCGCAGTTAATAGGTTGGTCTCATATTAAATCCTTACACTTGTCACAGATTCCTTACATTGAATTGATTTTTCAGAACTATGTAGTAAATATAATCACTATTGGTTATGCAATGAATTCTAAACAGCAACAGTAGTGTTCAAGAAAGATGGCTAAAAGCTTAGAGCAATATTTATTGAGGCGGGTGGTATTAGTGCTTGTTCGATATCTTCAGAAGGACCACCTACGATCATGAAAAAGTCCTGAGATGAGAGTTTGAAACACCTATTGTTTACCTGAGAGAGACCAAGTTCACATCAACTATTTTACGTGGGGCTTGAAATATATTTTTACTCGTCGCAGTGACAGAAAGGAGCTTTAAAGATATTTTAGTGAATTTAGTCTTTTCTACCATCTGTAGCATAAAGCCATTTTCAAAAAAGCATAGAATGCTTTTACTGTAATAGAGATTCCTTAAAGAATCATGCCTGTATTTTGTCAGTGGGTTAATATGAAATGGGGTTGATACTTCTCAAAATAATATCCTGTTGAGTCCCTCATAAGAAAAAGTGTCCCTCCTCCAACCCAGCTTACAGTATCAAACACTATCTTAGCAATCATATCCAAAGTAATCCTTCAGATAACAAACAAGATAGTTCTATGTTACTTTGTCAACAGAGGTTTCTTTTATCTTCCTGGAAAGTCATTTAGTTACCTGAGTTAACTTTCCCATTGCTTAGAAAGATTTTTTTCAATCAGGACACGAATGATTCTAGAGGTAGTCACAATGGTGACCAGAAGTGAGAGGAGAAAATTGAAAGCTGTCTTGGCTAAAACCTCTCTTTCCATCACTCCTCACTGGAGTATCTGGGAAGTTATCTCTTGGGTTTGATGGGGTCTCTCCTGTTCCCACAATAGTTAGAATGTGCCACATATTATTAGTATTCAAAGTTCGTATATATGTATGTAAAGTAAAATGTATCTTTACATATAAGATAAAGGTGATTCCTTTATCTTACATTAAAAATTTTGTGATTATGCATACTCATTTATTCTAGGGAAAAGTTTTAAGTGTCCTTCGGCTTTCAGGTCACTTAAAAAAATGTTGTATAGTACTTAATGAGCACGCTTTATCTTAGTATCCCCATGTAAGACGTTATCAAGTCAGAGGAGAATCACAGGAAAGTAAGTGGCTAGTTGGTATCATTGGTCAAGCATCAACCTCTTCGTCTCGCAAACATGTATCCATATGATTGAGTTACTTATATTTGATTCTCTTATTTATGTCCCCTAATATCTGTGTGTATCACCATCTCAATGCTTCTCACGGCTGTGGCATTCTTACTTATTTTCCTCTCTACTTCTCTGCCAAGGCTCTGCAAGCCTCCATGTCTACTCATTCTGTACCCCTCAGTGTGTAGAAGAATGTCCTGAAGGATGCAAGTTACTCAATAAATATCTAATAAATAAATGAATGAATGAATGGTGTTCAGAGATGATACAACCAGCTCATTTCCCCTGAGAATTCAGAGTGAAACTAAATCTGATGACTCAGGGAAATGAAGCAGTAGAGGGTAAACTGGCAAACGGGATGTTCCACGGAGAAGCAGGTCTAGAATATACGCCCAGGAATACATAAAACTTGGCACAGCTACAGAAGACAAGGCACTGTCACCTACCGGGCTTTAAATTTACTTAAAAACTGTGCCTCTAGAATCATATTTCCCTCAAAAATCCATTCTTCCTGATGTCTAGGAAATCTGGCCAAGCAAATTTCCATCTCCTCCACCACAGCTAGCCACCATATTCCAGGCCATCCCCCTGTATTCATTCAAAGTGCTGTTTGCTGCCAACACCTCTGTCATGAACTATGTCATTATAGAATCACTTTCTTGCCTGGATTGTCTTCTCCACTAGCCCACCCCTCCTCGCCTGTGCAATACCTTGTTGTTATTGCTAGGTGCCACTGAGTTGATTTATGACTCATAGAGAGCCCATGTGACAGAGCAGAACTGCCCCATAGGGTCTTCTTGGCTTTAATGTTTATAGGAGCAGATCACCAGGTCTTTTCTCCAGCAGAGCCACTGGTAAGTTTGAACCGCCAACCTTTTGATTAGCAGCCCAGCACTTAACCCTTGAGCCAGGAGGGTTCCTTGTCCAATACTAAACAATGTTTAAGATTTATCCCAGACATCAGCTTCTCTGGTAGTGTTAGGAGCTTCCCTAAGATACAGTATCTCTGCCCTCACCACACTGTTACAAGTATCCACTTAGGCGTCTGTCTCTTCTACTTGATTGTTATCTTTAACCGCAAGTATCGTGTCTTATTAATCTTTAGACGCCATGAGCTTCCATACAGTCCAGTGCACAGAAGGTGCTGAACAAATATTTGCTGAATGACTTAATGAAACGTGAATAATTGAGAATAAAATAGAATATCACCTGGGTCTTAGGAAAGAAGCGCCAAGGTTTAAAATGTGTCCTTTTTGGGAAAAAAGAAAATTAATGCAGAGAAAATGTAAGAAATAAGTAAGGGCCCTAAAGTAAAAGTTAGTGTTCAGATGAACTAGGTATTAAGTTGATATGGGAAAAAAATTAATTCATTTGAGGAAAGATGAGAAGAGTACAGTAGAGATTAATTAAAATTTAGTTTATCGGATTTTTCTCAGGAGATTGACAATTTAGTTAGAGGAAAATCTTCTTTAAGTGCACAAGTATAATTCAGCTTATAAGTGCGGTGCATGCTAAAATGAAAACAGAAAATACCAGTTTACGTTGAGTAATTAACATTTTTGGAGCTTGATATTCTCTAAAACTCTAAGTCTAGAAAACAAAAGTCTCAAGGTAAAAGTTAACAACTATCACAATATGGCCATATTTAAAATTCCAGATCACGAGGTCACCAGGGACCTTCATGTGCGTCAAGCTGATGGACACTTCTTGGTATTCATCCTATTTATCCATGCAGACACATGTGACTACTCCATTTGGGAAATATTCTCTTCTCTTGGCTTATTTAGGTCAGCCTCTCCTGGTTTTTCTCCTGTTCTCTAGCTACTCCTTTTTGGCTTCATTTTCTGATCCAGCCTCATCTACCCCATCTATAAATGTTAAATTCCTGAGGAATAAATCCTGGTTCTTATTGTATTTTCTATCTACATCTTTCTTCAGACAGCTTATCCACTGCCATGGCTTTAATTCACATCTATATGCCAACAACTCCCAATTTTGCATGTGTGATCCAAGTCCAAGAGACAGTTTCAAGCAGAGATTAAGACATCAGGCTTTGAAGTTAAACAGCCTGGCCTGTGTGTGTGTGTGTGTGTGTGTGTGTGTGTGTGT
>NW_004443940.1:27402098-27445374 GCF_000243295.1 Trichechus manatus latirostris | reverse complement strand
TGTGTGGGCCTGTGTGTGTGTGTGTGTGTGTGTGTGTGTGTGTGTTTAATTGAGTTGAAATTCACATAACATATAATTAACCATTTTCAAGTGTACAATTCAGTGGCATTTAGTGTATTCTCAATGTTGTACAACTTCCAACTCTCTCTAGTTTCAGAACTTTTTCATAATCCCAGAAAAACATCCCAGGCTCATTAAGTAATCACTCCCACTTACTTCTCCTTCTCCCCTTTCCCTGGTAACTACTAATTTACTTTTTGCTTCTATGGATTTGCCAAATCTGCATATATTATACAAAAGGAATCATACAATATGTGGCCTTTGGTGCCTGGCTTCTTTCACTCAGCATGTTTTTTAGATTCTTCCAAACTGTAGTATGTATCAGTACCTCATTCTTTATGACTGGATAATATTCCATTGTTCTCATATACCACACTTTGTTTATCCATTCATCCATTTGATGGGCATTTGTGTTGTATCCACCTTTTGGTGATTATGAATATTGCTGCTATAAATAAATACTTGTGTACAAATATCTGTGTGGACATATGTTTTCATTTCTTTTAGGTATACACCTCAGAGTGGAATTGCTGCATCTTATGGTAATTCTACGTTTAACTTTTCGAGGAACTGTCAAACTGTTTCCACAGTAGCAGCACCATTTTTTTTTATTGTTGTAGTTAAATGAAGTTTACATTTCAAGTTAGTCTCCCATACAAAATTTTATACATACATTGTTATGTGACCCTAATTGCTCACCCCATTGTGCGACAGCACTCTGCTCGTTTCCGCCCCTGATTCCCCATGACCATTAAACCAGTTCCTAACCATCTCTGCCTTCCCATCTCACCTCTGAACAGAAGCTGCCCCTTTGGTCTCTTGTATCTACTTGACTAAGAGGCACACTCTTCACGAGTATCACTTTATGTCCCACAGTCCAGTCCAATCCCTGTCTGAAGAGCTGGACTCAGAAACTGTTTTAGTTCTGGGCTGATAGAGAGTCCAGGGGCCATGCTTTCTGGGGTACCTCCAGTCTCAGTCATACCATTAAGTCTGGTCTTCTTACTAGAATTTGAGTTCTGTACCCCATACTTGTGCTGCTCCATCAGGGACTCTGTTGTGTTCCCCTGTTGGGACTTCCATTGGTGGTAGCTGGGCACCATCCAGTTCCTCTGTTCTCAGGCTGATGAAATCTCTGGTGTATGTGGCCCATTCTGCAGCACCATTTTATACTCCCTGACAATGTATGATGGTTCAAATTGTCACTGGCAACACATGTTATTTTTTCACTTTTTTTTTTAATTAAAATCATCATAGTGGGCATGAAGAAAGATTTAGCAATCTACTTCCAAAAATTAGCCAGTGAAAACCTTATGAATCGCAGCAGAATATTTTCCAACTCTCTTGCTTTGGACATATCATCAGTAGGATCAATTGGTGGAGAACATCATGTTTGTTGAAGTAGAGGGCCAGTGACGATAAGGGAGACACTTGGTGAGATAGCTAGACCCAATAGCCATAAGGATGGACTGAAACATGCTGGTGATTGTGAAGATGACCCAAGACTAGGCAATGTTTCCTTCTACCGCACACGGAGTCACCATGAGTCAGAGTCCACTCGATGGCTGCTATCAGTCTATATACCTATCTATTAATCTGTTTGTCTGTCTAGTGGATGTGACCAAAAAAATAAATAAACAAACCCGTTGCTGTCAAGTTGATTCCGACTCATAGCGACCCTACAGGACAGAGTAGAACTGCCCCATAGAGTTTCCAAGGAGCGCCTCATAAATTCGTACTGCCAGCATTTTGGTTAGCAGCTGTAGCACTTAAACACTACACTACCAGGGTTCCCAGTGGATGTGAAGTGGTAGCTTATTGCAGTTTTGATTTGAACTTCTTCTTCTACTCTATCCTATAGGGGCACTATTAGTCAGAATCAACTCAACAGCAATGGTTTGGTTTTGTTTGGTTTAATGACTAATGATGTTGAGCATTTTTTCATGTGCTTGCTGGCCATTTGTATATCTTTGGAGAAATGTCTCTTCAAGTCTTTTGCCCATTTTTTAATTGGGTTGGTTGTCTTTTTGATCACATTTTTCTCAGTGTCCACATCTGTAAAATGAGATTACAATACCACAGAAATATTGTGAGAGTTAATCCAAGAGTGATAAGTATCTGACATAGAGTAAAAGCTCAGTAGAAGTTGGCCCTTATCACTACCAAGTCTTCCTACATGTCCCTGGATGCCATGATTTTTCTCGTCTCCACTGAAACCTCTTGAGTCCAAGCCACCATCATCTTATTCCACTTACCCATACCACAGCCTCCTAACTAGTCTCCTCCCTTTCATTCTCTTCTCATCACCTTTGTTCTCCACAAAGTAGGCAAGATTATGTTAACCATTGCACAGACCAGGTTAGTCACCTGCCCAAAGCCTTTCAAGGACTACCCATTTTCCTTAGGATAAAGCCTAATATTTTTCAAATCTTTCATCCTTCCAGCTCCATCCTGTTTCCCTCTTCCTTTACTTTCTGCGTTCCAATTCTCCTGATCCTTTTTCTGATTTTTCAAACAATGGCTGCCATGCAGCCCACTCTTTAAAGGACTCCTCACATAGCTGACTAAGACTGGTCCCTCAGATCTCAGCCTGCCTCTCCCTATCTCAGGGAAGCTGGCTCAGATCTTTCATCGTAGATCAGTTCTCCTATACTTATTTTATTCAACACCAAAATTGTGCCTGGTGCCGGGAATTGAGGGCTGAGCAAAGCAATTATAGCCCCTACTCTCCTGCAACTTCCAGTAGAGTGATGGGTATCACTTTTAAGCAAATATTCACCAATAAATATATAGCACAAGCTATAATAAATAGCTTAAAGGGAAAGTAAAGGGTGCTTTGAGAGTGTTAAAAAAGGAGGACTTGTTTAGATTTAGGGTCTAGGAAAGGTCTCAGTAAGGAGATACTGAGCTAAGACTCAAAAAGTAAGTTGGAGTGGTCCAGGGAAAGATACACTGTGTTGGTACCTGAGCTTCAGGGTTTGATAGCATGGAGCCCCTGCCTCTGACAAGCTCTCTGAATGGCGGAGAAGTTAAAGAAGTAACTGTCACTGGGTGGATGAATAAAAAAAATAGAATAATCACCAAATTTAAAAATGTGTGTTGCTGAGATGCTGAAAGGTATGCCACCAGTATTCAAATACCAGCAGGGTCACCCATGGAGGACAGATTTCAGCTGAGCTTCCAGACTAAGACAGACTAGGAAGAAGGGCCTGGTGGTCTACAGAAAAAAATTAGCCAGTGAAAGCCTTATGAATAGCAGAAGAACACTGTCTGATATAGTGCTGAAAGATAAGCCCCTCAGGTTGGAAAATTGGGAAGAAAATTGGGAAGAGCTGCCTCCTCAAAGTAGAGTCGACTTTAATGACGTGGACGGAGACAAGCTTTCAGGACCTTCATTTGCTGATGTGGCATGACTCAAAATGAGAAGAAACAGTTGCATACATCCACTGATAATTAAAACTTAGAATGTACAAAGTATGAATCTAGGAAAATTGGAAATAGTCGAAAATGAAATGGAATGTATAAACATCGGTATCCTAGGTGTTAGTGAGCTGAAATGGACTGGTATTGGCCATTCTGAATCAGACAATCATATGGTCTACTATGCCGTGAATGACAAATTGAAGACGATTGGCATTGCATTCATCGTCAAAAAGAACATTTCAAGATCTATCCTGAAGTACAATGCTGTCAGTGATGGGATAATATCCATACGCCTACAACGAAGACCAGTTAATACTATTATTCAAATTTATGCACCAACCACTAAGGTCAAAGATGAAGAAATTGAAGATTTTTACCAACTTCTGCAGTCTGAAATTGATCATACATGCAATCAGGATGCATTGGTAATTACTGGTGATTGAATGCAAGAGGTAGAGACAAAGAAGAAGGATCGGCAGTTGGAAAACATGGCCTTGGTGATAGAAATGATACTGGAGATTGCATGATAGAATTCTGCGAGACCAACGACTTCATCATTGCAGATACCTTTTTTCACCAACATAAATGGCACTACACATGTGGACCTCGCCAGACAGAATACACAGGAATCAAATCGACTACATCTGTGGAAAGAGATGATGGAAAAGATCAATGTCATCAGTCAGAACAAGGCCAGCAGCGGACTGTGGAGCAGACCACCAATTGCTCATATGCAAGTTCAAGTTGAAACTGCAGAAAATTAAAACAAGTTTATGAGAGCCAAAATACACCCTTCAGTCTATCCCACCTAAATTTAGAGACCATCTCAAGAATAGATCTGACACGTTGAACACTAATGACCACAGACCAGATGAGTTGTGGAATGACATCAAAGACATCACACATGAAGAAAGCAAGAGGTCATTACAAAGACGGCAAAGAAAGAAAAGACCAAAATGGATGTCAGAAGAGACTCTCAAACTTGTTCTTGAATGTCAAGTAGTTAAAGCAAAAGGAAGAAATGATGAAGTAAAACAGCTGAAAAGAAGATTTCAAAGAGCAGCTTGAGAAGACAAAATAAAGTATTATAATGACATGGGCAAAGACCTGGAGGTAGAAAACCAAAAGGGAAGAATATGCTCGGCATTTCTCAAGCTGAAAGAACTGAAGAAAAAATTCAAGCTTCGAGTTGCAATATTAAAGGATTCTATGGGGAAAATATTAAACAACACAGGAAGCATTAAAAGATGGAAGGAATACAAGGAGTCACTATACCAAAAAGAATTGGTCAAGGTTCAGACTTTTCAGGAGGCAGCATATGATCAGGAACCTATGGTACTGAAGGAAGAAGCCCAAGCTACACTGAAGGCACTGGCAAAAAACAAGGCTCCGGGAATTGACGGAATACCAATTGAGATATTTCAATAAACAGATTCAGCTCTGGAAGTACTCACTCATCTATGCCAAGAAATTTGGAAGTCAGCTACCCGGCCAACCAGCTGGAAGAGATCCCTATTTATCCCTATTCCCAAGAAAGGTGATCCAACTGAATGTGGAAATTATCAAACAATATCACTAATATTACACAAGTAAAATTTTGCTGAAGATTATTAAAAAGCAACTGCAGCAGTACATCGACAGGGAACTGCCAGAAATTCAAGCTCGATTCAGAAGAGGACTTGGAACTGGGGATATCATTTCTGATGTCAGATGGATCCTGAGTGAAAGCAGAGAATACCAGAAAGATGTTTACCTGTGTTATATCGACTATGCAAAGGCATTCGACTCTGTGGATCATAACAAATTATGGACAGCACTGTGAAGAATGGGAATTCCAGAACACTTAATTGTGTTCATGAGGAACATATACATAGAACGAGAGGCAGTCATTTGAAGAGAACAAGGGGATACTGCATGGTTTAAAGTCAGGAAAGTTTTGTGTCAGGGTTGTATACTTTCACCATACTTGTTCAATCTGTATGCTTAACAAATAATCTGGGAAGCTGGACTATATGAGGAAGAATGGGACATCAAGACTGGAGGTAGATTCATTAACAACCTGTGATATGCAGATGACACAACCTTGCTTACTGAAAGCGAAGAGGACTTGAAGCACTTACTGATAAGATCAAAGACTACAGCCTTCAGTATGGATTACACCTCATCATAAAGAAACAAAAATCCTCACACCTGGACCATTAAGCAACATCATGAGAAAGGGAGAAAAGATTGAAGTTGTCAAGAATTTCATTTACTTGGATCCACAATCAACATCCATGGAAGCAGCAGTCAAGAAATCAAAAGACACACTGCACTGTGCAAATCTACTGCAAAAGATCTCTTTAAAGTGTTGAAAAACAAAGATACCACCTTGAAGATTAAGGTGCACCTGACCCAAGCCATGATGTTTTCAGTCACCTCATATGCATGGAAAAGCTGGACGACGGGTAAGGAAGACTGAAGAAAAATTGACGCCTTTGAATTGTGGTCTTGGCAAAGAATATTGCATATACCATGGACTGCCAAAAGAACAAACAGATCTGTCTTGGAAGAAGTACAACCAGAATGCTCCTTAACAGCAAAGATGCCAAGACTACGTCTCACATACTTTGGACATGTTATTAGGAGGGATCAATCCCTGTAGAAAGATATCATGCTTGGTAAAGTAGAGGGCCAGCGAAAAAGAGGAAGACCCTCAATGAAATGGATTGACACAGTGGCTGTAACAATGGGCTCAGGCATAACAATGATTGTGAGGATGGCGCAGGACTGGGCAGTGTTTAGTTCTGTTGTACACAGGGTCACTATGAGTCGAAACTGACTCGACAGCAGCTAACAACAACAACAAACTGTTCATGTCACTTGGCCAAGAAAGACCAAATGAAATGTACCTCTATCTTAAATGTAAAATGAAAATTCTAGGGATATAATGGTGATTCGATGAGACCACATACAAACTTAACTATGAATGAGATTATATACAGTGTGCTGAAGTCACTGGTTGCCCAAGTCCCAGTCCTGATTACTCCACCAGTCATGGGATCTGATGCTCACTGATAAAATTTTGAAAATTAAATTAGCTTTGGGCATTGGCACATAGCAAGTGGTCAGTAAATAATAGCTAAGTGTAAATTCATTAATTACGTTTCTGCTTCCCCTGGTGACTAAGTCGTTGTTGCGTGCCTTGATGTTGTCCCTGTGTGACAGGGTAGATCTGCCCCATAGAGTTTCCTAGGCTGTAATCTTTAAGGAAGGAGGCTTAGTGGTGCGGTGGTTAAGAGCTCAGCTGCTAGTCGGAAGGTTGGCTATTTGAACCCACCAACTGCTCTGCCTCACGGGAGAAAGATACTGCAATCTGCTTCTGTAAAGATTACAGTCTAGGAAATCCTATGGGGCAGTTCTACTCTGTCCTATAAGGTCACTACGAGTCGAATTGACTCCATGACAATGGGTTTGGTTTTTTGTTATTGTTCTTTTAATCTTTATGGGAGCAGATCGCTAGGTCTTTTTTCCTACAGAGCAGCTGGTGGGTTTGAACTGCCTACCTTTAGGTTAGCAGCCAAGCACTTAACCACTGCACCAGCAGGGCTCTTTCTGGTGAGCATAATACCTCTAAAATCCCAGGGTCATTGTGAGTGCCTAACAATGACCTCAGCTGATAACTGAAACTTGAAGCTGAGTATGTATGGGGGATGATTGCTTTTGTGAAGGGCTTTGGGTAACAAGGACGTGATGAAGTAAATGCTTCCAAACATATTAAATGTGTTATTTTTTAAACACATATCAAAATGGTCCGTCACCTAGATAGCTTTAGAATTTTTGAAAAAAGTAAGAAAAATACTCTCCTGATGTATGGTAAGCTATAGTTTGTAATAATGCGGGCCAACATTTGTCGATGCTTCCTTTGTGCCAGGCACTGTGCTATGTGCTGGATGTGGGTTGTCCCATTTAATCAAGTTATCAGTACAATGGAAGCCCTGACCACCAGAGAAACGTAAACAGATTCCTATTTAGCTTGCTGATTTGTGGATAAAAAGGTGAACAAGAAATCAAGAAGTCTGAAACAAATTTCAAATCCCAACATGAGAAGGATTTTTGTGATTTTGAATGAAACAACCAAACTTTTTTGGCCCCTTGCCTTTGTAATTAGAAATACAGAATGACAAGTTTCTTTGTTGGGACAAACGGAGTAAGCGGAGGAAAGAGTGAGATTCTCCCAGGGAACTGAAAGTTATTCCCCACAGAAATGCTACATCTCTCTAAAATGCATGAACTCAGCAGCCCACCAGGCTGCCGTTTAGGGAAAAGGAGAACTGGTGATTACTAACCTGGGAAGCAGAACTGAAGCGTGGCTAGAGTTATTTGTAGCTTTGACCTCTGCAGGGAGGACAGAAAAGTTAATTCTAGGGACAGAAAGAACCACAAACAGAAATAAGTGGCCACTAGGTCTTCTTCAACTTTTAAGCTGAGTTCCCTGGTGACAGTAGATATTCTCCCTAAAAAAAGAAAAAAAATTCTTGACAAATCATCCTCTCTGAGGATTTTTTTTAAATTGGAAATTCACATTTTTAAGAGCTATTATTACCCAGCCTTCACTGTGAGAGTAATTCTTGATTAAGTCTTTGATTACAGAAAAATAAGCTCACTTTCTTGCCCTATTCTAAAATCCACTGGGCAACCTAACGTTTTTGTGTGTTTGTTTTGTTTTTTCTTACTTTCTGCAGATCATATACCAAAAAATCAAACCTGTTGCCGTCAAGTCGATTCTGATTCATAGCGACCCTATAGGACAGAGCCGAATTGCCCCATAGGGTTTCCAAGGAGCAACTGGTGAATTCAAACTGCTAGCCTTTTGGTTAGCAGCCCTGAGCTCTTAACCACTGTGCCAGCAGGGCTCCGCAGATCATACAGGCAATTACAGATGAATGGACATACTACCTGGACCATTTCACCAGATAACCTGTCAATCAGAAAGCATTTATTGGTGATAAAACTATACAGAAAATTTATCAACAATCTCTAGCTCATAGACCCTGTACATTTGAGAGGTTTATACATTCAATGATGAATTTCTTCCTTTAACCTGAAGCTGAAGGGGAGATCCTGATTTGAGTTTCGTAATCCAGATATTTTCCTACACATCTCCAAAATGTACCCAAATATGGTATTTGAGCACTTCAGAGAAAGGGTACCAAATATATTAATACAGTGGAGAAACAAAAGCTTTTTACATTAACTCAACCTAGAAAACATACCACAAATATCTGGACTACCTCGGGATCATTAAACAAATTTTGAAAACTGGTAACAATGAACTCTCTATGCTAATTAAGAGCTAAACTGGGATGATTTGTGTCCGATTCTGGGCTACATTTTAAAATAATTCTCTCCGTTGTCCTCACTTCAATTTTAATGGGAAAATAGGTTTTTTTTGTTTTGTTTTGTTTACATTCATACATTAATAGACTCAACAAATATTTATTGAGTGCCTATTACGTGTCAGGGCCTGCGTTGGGCATTAAGAAGCAGTAAGAGGGTGATAGTCAATTGTTCTACTCTCACTGATATGATATAGAAATAGTCACTTCTTTAATTATCTCATCTATTTATTTCCCAAGAAGATGGTTCTACACAGTAACTTTTAATATAATGTGTGTCAGGATAAAAAGCAGCATGCAATTATCCAATTTTCATCTACTTAAATTGTAATGACCATACTTGCCCATTCAATTTTGCAACTTTTAGCCTGTAGGCATTTAAGTAGCAGTATGAGACCTGATATTCTCCCAGATTTGGTTCCACGTGGCCAAGGTTTGTTGGACCACTAATTATTTTGTACGAGGTAGTTTTGCTCAAGGAAACCTTCCATGTAAACGGCCAATATTCAGAATAATTAGCAAGCATGTGACCCATGGTTTTATATTTAGAGAGCAACACCCATGTACAAAATTTCTGAATTTTTTACTAGGTTTCCCTTCAGGAACACGGCAATATGAAGGGTAGGATAATTTCTCCTACGCATGTGGCTCACCAAGCAATATCCTCAGGCCTTGAATGTGCAGGTGCCTAGCCTAGGGGCGCAGAAAGTCCCTAATCACCCAATACCAGAACGTGGAGCACAGGTGAGCAAGTTCCAGGTTCATCCTCACAAGTATGCTTTGCAAAATATACCCAGGCAATCATTTTCATCCCTTTTTAAAGTGGAGACATTATGACTTAGGGCATTTCCATACATAATCTATCAGATATGTACTTAATACAGGGACATTCAGATGGGTGCTATCCGAAGAACATTACGTGCTCTGACTTCATGGCGGGAGAAATAACTATCAGCTGTTGCTGTTAGCTGCCCTGGAGTCAGCCCACAACTCGATGGCATAATGGAATTAGACTGTTGTGATCCATAGGGTTTTCATTGGCTGAGTTTTCAGATGTAGATTGCCAGATCTTTCTTCCTAGTCTGCCTTAGTCTGGAAGAGCCACTGAAACCTGTTCAAGATCATAACAACATGCAAGCTTGCACGGACAGATGGGTGATGTCTGTGCTTGAGGTGCATTGGCTGGGAATGGAAGCCAGATATCCCGCATGAAAGTTCATTCTACTAAAGAACTATGACTTCCTCTTTACCACCACCAATATGGCTGCAAAGATGCATCACTGACTGCCTTTTAGGTCAGTTGGATCCTAGCACATTAATTTTATCAGAATCCAACGTGTTCTGTGAATACACCTGGATTTGTTTATCACTTGCTGTCAGAACTCGGTCAAGAAACTACAATCATAAATATGGCACTTTATAGGCACATAGATCAACTGAAAAGGAAAATAAATTACTAATGATTAGTGGCTAATAATTAAATAGTAAGTTTATATACATTTGAATGAAAGAAAATGTGACAAAGGCAGAAAATTTGAGTCAAGATATGAGAATCAAACCAGGTGTCTTGCAAAGGTTACAACTTACCTCAGGAACGTTTGATTCCAGAGGTGCCGCCTTCCTTAGCACACCTTCTTACTCTTTTAAAAACAATGTAGGTATTGTCTGGGTACCTCTTAGCACCTCAGGTAAAGAAGCTCTGTACTCTTCAGTTTTGGTTCAGCTTCTGGCCTGGCTTCTCATGTTTAATAAAACAGCATTGTATTCATCAGGATACGCTAGATATTTACAGGGACAAATGACTCTAAAAGCTTTATGACTTAATGAAAAAAAAATTCTCACTCATATTACATATCCTATACAAAGAAAGCAGGGAGACTCTGCTCATTACAGACACTTGGGGACCCAGGCTATTGTAGGCGCCATGTAGGTACATTCTTTTATAATCGCCTAGACTTGAGAAAGAGCAGGCTGAAAATTTCACATGGGCTGTTAAAACTTCCTTCCCAAAGTGACATATTTATTAGCCAAAGCATGGCCATACCGAACCCCAAAGAGGTAGGGAAGTGCAATTCTACCATGTACCCAAAAGAAGGACTAAAACTATTTGATACACAGTGCTAATTTCAGCAAGCACATCGACAGGATCAACAGGACTCTTCCTTTACAGCTTGAATGTACACTAAGACACAAACCTGACAACAAGGTAGAACACACGATACATAGGACCAGACACCATTTCCTGTTTATCAAGAGGTGGCAGAACCACTCATGCAACAACGGCCCTCCCTTTTTCCCGATCTACGTAAGACCGAACAGTAGAGAAGGAGGGGAAGACATTGGTGTGGTCAGCCTTACAGGTCTGGAGTGCCTTAAACGAAGACACTTCTCCCTCCCAAATCCAAAGTCAAATAAATGGGTCTCTAAGAGAATCAGTGCTTGAGTTTGGATGTCTGCAGAAGGGGAGACTGATGTCAAACTTCCCAGGTGGATGTTGCTGAGTTGTTGAAAATGTAAGTTGACATGGAGGCTACCGCTAGAGAGGAGTGAATGAGGGCATCTTGGGAAACTTGACATGTATATTCAGGCTTTAATGAGCACAGTGAAGGTCAAGACTGGTGTCTCCAACTAATCTTGTGGAAGAAATCTTTGCATAGTAGACCAAGAGTATAAGTATACACTTGCCTGGTTCCCTGGGCCTCCAGAGGCAGGAAAAGACAACCTTACAGTGGCCATGGCTGCATGGAAGGAACACAGGGATAAAAGAAGGGGACACCCTACCCAGAAAAGGAGTTGAGGACGTGGACCAGTGGAGCCATCCAAGAGATTGCCTCTCTTTGAGGAAGTCCTCAGCAAATCACCATCCTAAGGAAACCTCCATATACTTTCTATACATTGGAAGAGATTGCTAACATAAGTTGGAATAAGATCATTGCCCCCTCCACAGCACCAATAGACAACCACGTTTGTAAGAATATCAAAGAAACGAAAGGAGTAGAGGTATAACAGAATTGGACTTGCTCCGTAGGGAACAAGTGTTGGAGCATGAAAGAATAGGATTTTCCTAAACCATTTCATTTTTTCAAGATGCTTAATAACCCCATTGCCATCAAGTTGATTCCGACTCATAGCAGCGCTATAGGACAGAGTAGAACTGTCCCCTACATTTTCCAAGGCTGTAAATCTTTACAGAAGTTGACTGCCACATCTTTTCTCCCATGGAGTAGCTGGTGGGTTTGAACTGCTGACCTTTCGGTTAGCAGCCGCACACTTAACCACTGCACCACCAGGGTTCCTAAGATACTTAATAAAACATTATTAAGAAAGTAGCGAGTGTTGTGGCCAAATACACAGTCACAGCCATTTACCTATGGTATCTACTAGTAGGCAAGACCTTCTATCTAATTCTAAACCACTCTCTTCCAAGAAGTCTTCAGACATCAGCCATGGCATTAAGAAGCCTGCAATGTATCCTGCTATAGTGGCCTACACAGGGTTTAATTCGTTTTAATTGGTTTGATTCCTATCACATTACGTGAGCTCAAAATTATAGTGACAGTTTTAAACTGATTGTAAATGCGGACTTCGATTAATCTTTAAAAGGGCAAGTTCAACAGCATTGCATACAGCAAAGAGTGAAGCAGAAAAATAACTGTGGTGCCCTAATTTAAACAAAAAAAATTCTCTAGAATTTCACAATTCTAGTAAATAAAGAAAATTTCAGCACCTATTTATAAAGAGTAATATATATCAGGTATTCCAGGTTTTCTCCACATTTCTATAAAACTTGGAGAAGGTATGGTTTTTGGCTCACGCAAGTAGACCTGGAATGCTTGAACTGGGAATCACACAATCATACATATGCCACATTAGATTATTTTTCTATGAAAATTCAGTAGCTGAGCCAATACTAAAATTCTTCAAATATTTCAGCAAATGCCCAGGTACTATCATCCCATTTGGTACCCTTTGCAATTTGTCATTTGCATTGAAGGTTTTTTGCTACGTGAGAATAAAAACTAGGTCCAGATGTACGTTTCTGACCAAGCTAAAGAGCTTTAAAATTGTCAAAGTAACTGAACATCTCTTGATGAATCAAATTGTGTTCTCATCATTTATTTTGGTCCTTCTTACATACATCATCCTTGCTAGCTCTGCTTCCTACTGCTCAGGAGGGGGAAAAAAAAGGCAGGACAAAGTCTCCCCAGACCACAGAGATGAAGAAGAGAAAACGAAATAAAAAGGAAATGGCCCAGTTGGCACTGACTTTCTTTTTAGGTCTAAGACCTGGATTCTCTGGAGCAGCACGGTCCAGCAGAAATACAATGCAAGCCACAAACGCAAACTGCATGTGTGATTTCAACTTTTCCAGCAGTCCCATTAAAATAAGTAAAAATAAACTTTAATAATATAATTTATTTAACACAATATATTCAAATTATTATCAACATGTAGTAATGGGGGGGGGAATTCCTGAGATTCTTGAATTCTTGTTTTTGTGCTAAGTCTTCTAAATCTGGGGTCTATTTTGCACGTGTACCATAACATTCAAGTGCTTAGCAGTCACATGAAGTTAGTGACTACCTATGGCCAGCACAGCTCTAAAGGACTGAAAAAGCTGCATAAAAAATATGCTAATTTTTAATTTTTAATCACCCCTCAGTCAAAGATTAGACCGGCACATAAAACAAAAAGAGATTAAGTGGGCACGCCAGCCCAGGAGCAAGGACAAGAAGGCAGGAAGGGACAGGAGAGCCGGTAACAGGGAACTCAAGGTCAAGAGGGGGAGAGTGTTGACATGTCATGGGGTTGGCAATCAATGCCACAAAACAATCTGTGTATTAATTGTTTAATGAGAAGCTAGTCTGCTCTGTAACCCTTCATTTAAAGTACAATTTAAAAAAGAAAAGAAAAAAATATGCTAATTTGCACATAAGTAGAGGTTCGTGGATGACACAAATGGTTTGAGCTCCACTATTAACTGAAATACAGCCAGAATGTTCCTTAGAAGTGGAAAAACATCCTTGTCTAGAGAGGATGGCAAGACTTCAACTCCCTTACTTTGAACACATCGTCAAGAAAGACAAATCAGTAGAAAGAGACATCATGTCTGGTAAAGTAGAGGGCCAGTGAAAACTAGGGAAACCTTCAATGAGGTGAATTGACACAGTAGCCACAATGATGGACTCAAGCATATGAAAGATCATGAAGATGACACAGAACAGGACTGTTTTGTTCTGTTATACATACGATTATAAGGAGTCGGAGTTGACCCAATGGCAATTAACTGTAACACCAACACGTACACCCAGGTCTGTTGCATTTTGCACTATACTGGGTAAAGCCAGTTGTCGTCTAGTTGACTCCAACTCATGGTGACCCCGTGTATGTCACTTAGATTGCCAGATCTTTCTTTCTAGTAGCGTCTTAAAAAAAAAAAAAAAAACATTGCTGTCCAGTCGATTCCGACTCATAGCCACCCTATAGCTATAGGATGGAGTAGAACTGCCCTATAGGGTTTCCAAGGAGTGGCTGGTGGATTCAAACTGCCAACATTTTGGTTAGCAGCCTAGCTCTTAACCACTGCATCACTGGGGCTCCAGTTGCCTCTGGGTGGACTCAAATCTCCGAACTTTCAGTGAGCAGGTGAGCTCATTAACCATTTGAACCACCCAGGGACTCGCTATACTGGGTAGCCTCCTTAATATGCCCATTTTCATCTGTACCTTTTGTCTTCAGATACTTTTCTCCTCAGAGAATCATGTCTGATATTCATTTCCACCCAAAAAAAAGGAACCCAATGAACATAGGAGTTCCCTCAGCCATACCAGGTCTTTGCTCAGTGACATAGGGAAAAGCCCTCCCCAAATGAATTAAGGACAGTCTAGTGGGTAACAGTTTGGCTGCTAACCAAAAGGGTGGCATTTTGAGTCCACCAGCCACTCTTTGGAAACCTTAGGGGCAGTTCTACACTGTCCTATACAATTGCTATGAGTCAGAATTGACTCGACAGCAACGAGCTTTTGGGTTGGTTTGGCTTAGTCGGAGGTCTCAGACTGAGCATAAAACAAACCCCACTGGATATAGGCATGTTCAGGCAAGTCTGTGGGGCGGGTGGGTGGGAATTACTGACACAAAGTCTGGAAAAGCTACAGGGAAAGGTGTCCTCTGAGTCACGGTTGGAAAGACAAGTTATCCTGAGCAAAGCATGGTGCCTGATACTCAAGTTTTTCTCCTGCTCAACCCTCAGCAACTTTTGGCTGAATCCTAGAGTATGGGTTGCAGTTTCACAAAATCTTCACGGGCACTGACAGTGGAGCAGCTTCAGTAAGAGAAACATGATCACGGTGGGCACAGGCACCATGCCTGCCCACCACATTAGGCATCTTGGGAAGGCAGCAGCCACCAGGTACCATCCATGGGCATCACCAGCAGTGGCTAGGCCTTCCGTGGATCTTGGCTGTAGAAATGTTGCATTTGGATTCTGGAGCTTCCAAAGGCTTTATGATGGCAAATCAGAGCAGGAAAGGAAGAAAGTAACGAGCTTCAAAGGGTAGCCAGCAGAAGAAAGCAACAGCCCATCAGACCTCCCCGAATGATGAGGGATTTCACGGATGCCGAGACCTTCTATTTTGCCACTTTTACTCTGAGTACATTCTAACTAGAGTTGCCAGATTTAGCAAATAAAAATACAGAACACTCAAGAAAATTTGAATTTTAGATAAACAATGAATAATTTTTAGCATGCATGTGTTGCATGCAACATACTGCTGACTATACTATGAAAAAATTATTCCTTGGTCATTTGAAATACAAATTTAACTGTTGTTGTTAGGTGCTGTCAAGTAAGTTCTGACTCATAGCGACCCTATGTACAACAGAACGAAACACTGCCCGGTCCTGTGCCATGCCCACAATCATTGTTATGCTTGAGTCCATTGTTGCAGTCACTGTGTCAATCCATCTCCTTGAGGGTCTTCCTCTTTTTCACTGACCCTCTACTTTACCAAGCATGATGTCTTTCTCCAGGGACTGATTCCTCCTGACAACATGTTCAAAGTATGTAAAACGTAGTCTCCCCCTTCTTGCTTCTAAGGAGCATTCTGGTTGTACTTCTTCCAAGACAGATCTGTTCGTTCTTTTGGCAGTCCGTGGTATAGCCAATATTCTTCATCAACACCACAATTCAAAGGTGTCAATTCTTCTTTCGTCTTCCTTATTCATGTTCTTCCTTATTCACTGTCCAGCTTTTGTATGTATATGAGGCAATTAAAAATACCATGGCTTGGGTCAGGTGCACCTTAGTCTTCCAGGTGACGTCTTTGCTTTCCAACACGTTAAAGAGATCTTTTGCAGGAGATTTGCCCAATGCAATGCATCTTTTCATTTCTTGACTGCTGCTTCCATGGGTATTGATTGTGGCTCCAAGTAAAATGAAATTCTTGACAACTTTAATTTTTTCTGTACTTATCATGATGTTGCTTATTGGTCCAGTTGTGAAGATTTTTGTTTTCTGTATGTTGAGGTGTAATCCATACTGAAGGCTGTAGTCTTTGATCTTCATCAGTAAGTGCTTACGAGTCCTCTTCACTTTCAGCAAGCAAGGTTGTGTCATCTGCATAACTAGGTTGTTAATGAGTCTTCCTCCAATCCTGATGCCTCACTCTTCTTCACAAAGTCCAGCTTCTCAGATTATTTGTTCAGCATACAGATTGAGTAAGTATGGTGAAAGGATACAACCCTGATGCACATCTTTCCTGACTTTAAACCATGCAGTATCCCCTTTTTCTGTTTGAACAAATGCCTCTTGATCTGTGTAAAGATCCCTTAAGAGTACAATTAAGTGTTCTGGAATTCCCATTCTCCGCAATGTTATCCATAATTTGTTAAGATCCACACAGTCAAATGCCTTTGCATAGTCAATAAAACACAGGTAAACATCTTTTTGTTATTCTTTGCTTTCAGCCAAGATCCATCTGACATAGGCAATGATATCCCTGGTTCCACATTCTCTATGAATTCAACTTAAATTTCTGGCAGTTTCATGTTGATATACTGCTGCAGCCGCTTTTGAATGATCTTCCGCAAAATTTTACTTAAGTGTGATATTAATGATATTGTTCGATAATTTCCGTATTCGGTTGGATCACCTTTCTTGGGAATAAGCATAAATGTGGATCTCTTCTAGCCTGTTGGCCAAGTAGCTGTCTTCCAAATTTCTTGGCATAGATGAGTGAGCATTTCCATCGCTGCATCCATTTGTTGAAACATCTCAATTGATATTCCATCAATTCCTGGAGCTTTGTTTTTTGCCAATGCCTTCAGTGCAACTTGGACTTCTTCCTTCAGTACCATAGGTTCCTGATCAAATGCTAGCTCTTGAAATGGATGAACGTCGACCAGTTCCTTTTGGTATCATGACTCTGTGTATTCCTTCCATCTTCTTTTGATACTTCCTGCATCATTTAATATTTTCACCATAGAATCCTTGACTATTTCAACTCGAGGCTTGAATTTTTTCTTCAGTACTTTCAGCTTGAGAAATGCCTAACGTGTTCTTCCCATTGGTTTTCTATCTCCAGCTCTTCACACAGGTCATTATAATACTTTACTTTGTCTTCTTGAGCTGCCCTTTGAAATCTTCTGTTCAGTTCTTTTACATCATCATTTCTTCCTTTTGCTTTAGCTTCTCCATGTTCAAGAGCAAGTTTCAGACTCTCTTCTGACATCTATTTTGGTCTTTTCTTTCTCTCCTGTATTTGTAATGACCTCTTGCTTTCCTCATGTATGATGTCCTTGATGGCATTCCACAATTCATCTGGTCTTTGTTCGTTAGTGTTCAAAGCATCAAATCTATTATTGAGATGGTCTCTAAATTCAGGTGGGATATACTCAAGGTCGTACTTTGGCTCTCATGGACTTGTTTTAATTTTCTTCAGTTTCAACTGGATCTTGCATATGAGCAATTGATGGTCTGTTTCACAGTCGGCCCCTGGCCTTGTTCTGCCTGATGACATTGATCTTTTCCATCGTCTCTTTCCACAGATGTAGTCGATTTGATTCCTGTGTATTCCATCTGGGGAGGTCCATGTGTATAGTCGCCATTTATGTCAGTGAAAAAAGGTATTTGCAATGAAGAGATCGTTGGTCTTAGAAAATTCTATCATGTGATCTCCAGCATCATTTCTATCACCAAGACCATATTTTCCAGCTACCAGTCCTTCTTCTTTGTTTCCAACTTTTGCATTCCAATCACCAGTAACTATCAATGCATCCTGATTGCATGGTGGATCAATTTCAGACTGCAGAAGTTGGTAAAAATCTTCAATTTCTTCATCTTTGGTCTTAGTGCTTGGTAGGTAAATCTGAATAATAGTCGTATTAACTGGTCTCCGTTGTAGGCGTGTGGATATTATCCTATCACTGACGGTGTTGTACTTCAGGATAGATTTTGAAATGTTCTTTTTGACGATGAATGCAACGCCATTCGTCTTCAAGCTGTCATTCCTAGCATAGTAGACCATATGATTGTCCAATTCAGAATGGCCAATACCAGTCCATTTCAGTTCACCGATGCCTAGGATACTGATGTTTATGCGTTCCATTTCATTTTTGACGATTTCCAATTTTCCTAGATTTACTTCATACATTCCATGTTCCAATTATTAATGGATGTTTGCAGCTGTTTCTTCTCATTTTGAGTCATGCTACATCAGCAAATGAAGGTCCCGAAAGCTTGACTCCATCCGGGTCATTAGAAGTGACTCTGCTTTGAGGAGGCAGCTCTTCCCCAGTTGTCTTTTGAGTGCCTTCCCACCTGAGGGGCTTATCTTTTGGCACTATATCAGACAATGTTCTGCTGCTATTCATAAGGTTCCCACTGGCTAATTCTTTTCAGAACTAGATTCCCAGTTCCTTCTTCCTAGTCTGTCTTAGTCTGGAAGCTCAACTGAAACCTGTCTGCCATGGGTGATCCTGTTTGTATCTGAATACTGGTGGCATAGCTTCCTGCATCACAGCAACACGCAAGCCCCCACAGTATGACAAACTGACAGACATGTGGGGGAAATTTAACTGAGTATCTTGTATTTTTTCTGGAAACCCTTATCTGACCTTCAGGCTAGTACAGGCACAAAATACCGATCTCTGATTCTTTCACTGTGAAAGTTGGCCAAGATAGCACTGCAGTTAAGGGCTTAGACTCTGGGTTCAGACAGCTCATCCATGAAACATAGGACCGAATAGAACTGCCGCATCGGCTTTCCTAGGCTGTAATCTTTATGGGAGCAGATCGCCAGGTCTTTTCTCCCTTGGAGCAGCTGGTGGGTTTGAACTGAACTGAACTGCTAACCTTTCAGTTAGCAGCAGAGTGCTTAACCTCTGTGCCACCAGGATTCCTCTGTGTATTGTACACTTTCTCTGCCTTAGTTCTCCAGCCCTATCCCCGATTTCACAGCTCTGCAACATCCTAACTTCGGTAAAATCTTGGAGAGTAAATTTTTTTTGACAATTAATAAAAGGGGGATTTTTTTTAAAAAATGATAGTATATTATAAATGGTCTTATATTAGATACCTTAAGATTTTTAGAAAACTGAATCAAGTAAACCAGGAACAAAGAAGATGGCATTATGTCTATTTTTAATAATAAAAATGAAGTGCATTACTTAAATTTATGGCAAGAAAAAAATATAATATTTACAAGAGGGTCATGCAAAAGAAATATGGTGCTATGGAAAATACTTTGTTAGCATTGACAAGGTACAGTAACTGCTCACTAAATTCTAGACACATCTAAGGTATCAGACAAGTTCAATTACTGATATCATCAGTTACAAATTAGAACAAAACACGTCACCCCAAGTGTCTAAGAATACACACACACAGAAACACTAACGACACATACACATGTACTTTTTCTTTCTTTCTTTCTTTCTTTTTTAGCCGTAGAGAATCTCAGAATTCTTAAAGGAAAAGATGTGCCACTATTTGACGGCAACATTTGGCAATAGTTCTGACAGTTTGAGGAGAAGCCAACCTCAGTGGTAAAACCCTTTTATGGGCCCTTGGCTGGGACATGAAGACAGGAGTGTAGTGTGCGGGGAGAGCAGGTCTGGCGAGAACACCAGGCAGCCTTCGCTCTGTTTATTTCTGACTTTGCTGTAAACTGTTCTCATGGCTGAAGATGCACTCTGGCAGGCCTGCGCTGCTTCGTGGAGTACAGACAAAAAGCAAACTGAGGAAGACTGGGGAAACGAGAGATGAGTCGGTCCTCTGTTTTAATTTCAGCTTTTTACAAAGCTAGGAATTCATCAAGTAGCTTTAGTTTTACCATTACTGAGTAACTACTATGTGTCCAAGGGTCCCTGGGTGGTGCAAATGGTTAAGTGCTGGACTACTAACAGAAAGGCTGGAGGTTCGAATCCACCCAGAGGCTACTCGGAAGGTCACATCTGCTTCTGAAAGGTCACCACCTTGAAAACCCAAAGGGGCAATTCTACTGGGCACACATGGGGTCTCCATGAGTCGGAATCAACTTGAAGGCAACAACAACAATATCTATGTGCAAAATGAGAATGATATCGGTATCTCTTTCATAGGTTTCCAGGATGAGGAAGTAAAAGAATGCTGGTCACAGTGTCTGACATAAACATGCAATAACTGTTAAGCCTAAAACTGAATGGTAAATCTAAAGCATTATAATTATTGAAGAGTCAGTAAGATCCAGGATTCAAACCAGGCAGCCTGGCTCCAGAGCCAGCCCTCTTAATCACTATCTTGCACTGTCTCCATTAATTATCCATTAATTTTCATAGAACATGTAATGTATCATTGAAAATGTATCATTGTGGTTATTCTTAATATTGATAAAATGAGGCACAGAGAAGTTTAATGGCTTGGCCAAGATTTTAACTAAATAGAAACTTCATCTAACAGCTACCATTATCCACAGTAGTTCAGTAAATAACACTTAATAAATGCTTACAGCACACAAAGTATCAGAAAAAAATATTTTAGGGAAAAAAAAGAATTAAAAGACATGGTCTTCAAACTTAGTTGACTTTCTGGTCAGGAAGAAGAAGCAGACATTAAAAAAAAGCAGACAAAAAAAAGAATTAATTGAAATGTATTTTATATGAACACACTGATATAACATGTGCATACAAAGGATTGAAAGTAGAAAATTGAGAGGGAGCAGTCCCAGAGGCTTCCAGGAAAAGGGAAACTTAGAGCCAATTTTGGAAAGAAAAGAGGGGTATGGGTTGGCAGAGTTTTCCCACTCCAGCCATCTTGCCAATCAACAAATCCTCTTCTGTCCAAGGGCAGTTCCTAAAGCAAATCATTGCCTGGGTGCACAGCTCCGACCTGCAGCCCCTCTCACAGGGAGTGCATGAGAGAAGATGGTCCATACTCAGCAAATGGGCATTGACAAATGGCCACAGAAATTTACCAGCAGGGTAGAAGGTCACCTGTCCAAAGGGAAGGAAAAAAGTCAATTAGAGTCCTCTAAAAATTCCACTCAACCCCCCTTCTTTTTTTTTTTTTTTTTTTTTTTGCCATTGTAAATTATTTTCTTGCCAATCTTGGAACACATACTGGCTTTTCATATCTCAAAATTTGAATTTACATATGCTCCACAGTTTGTCCTCCTTTTTAAATTCTTCCTCCCCTTTCTCTGTTCTTACTCCCACTCTCTCCTCTTCCCATACCACCCCAAAAGACAAACAAAAATAAAACAAACAAATATATGAAACGGCTTACTTGGAACGATTCAAGAATCTCTATACTATTAAGAAACTGTAATGACTGGCTGCCTTCCAGGTATCTGCAGTCTGGTAAATAGCTCAGTTAGTGAGCAGCGTGCTCTCTGTCTCTCTCTCTGTCTCTGTCTCTCTCTTGCTCTCTCTCTCTCTCATTGAATTTTGCCAAGTGCATGCTGCATTGTTGGAAGGGGCAATGCCAAATTAGCCTAGCAATATCCTTTTATAGCCCTGACGTCTGGGATACCTGAGAGCAACAGAGAAATCGTGGTCCCCAGGCCCTGTCGGGACCATGAGGAAGCAGAGAGCATTGTGGCAGGCTGGTTTTTCCTTCTGCAGGGTGGTTAATCAGGAATGTAGGTGAAGACCCTCGGGAGTCACCTGGGCATTTTGCCTCCCCAGATAGAATACAGCGTGGAGACGGAAGCTGTAGTCGGAGCCCATGACCAGAGAGAGGAGCTGAGGAGGTAAGATTAGGAAAAAGAGTAGGGCCAAGAACCAAATCTTTGCCAACACATTTAGGTCTCAAATGATCTTAAGGTTTGAATCCCTTTTAAAAACCAATATAGTTCTCAATTCTACATAAAGCCAAAATGTCAGCTGCATGCCTCTAGCATAGTTTATTCTAGGGCTCATTCTCTCATGAAAGAAGGTTGAAGCACACACCAAACACATAGCAAACACACACATAAAGTGAGCCCTCCAATCTATGATATATTTATGTCTATTTGTGGCTCAACCAGACATAAACAGTGTCAGAACAGAACAAATGAGCAAGCTACGTCTCTATAGAGCACACCAGCCCTACATAATTCACAGTCCCTTACTTGAAAGTTGTTGCAGTGCTCTGAAAATTCATACAGAAAGCAGGACGTTCGTGTCATAAGGTAAACACATTTAGTCTGTTGTCTGTTACAGTAACACATTTATTGGTGTGGGCTATGTGATACTGATGCATTCATCACATCTTGGCACATGCAGTATACAGTATTTCTATTTGACTTATTACAGTCTTTATACCAATTAGGTGAAAGAAAATATTGTTTGCAAAAATACTTTTAGGGGGATTACATTTTTTCTACAATATTATGTATCACCATTTTAGAAACATTAAGTCCCAGCATTTACATATAATTATTATGGGTTATACCCTAGAGAAGATATTTAAATTTCGTTACCCTATCTGTTGGGTATATGCTTCCCTTGAATGGAGAACCTGTCAAACAATTAGAATGTTGAAATAAGAGAAAATATTCTTGGTTGCTCAATTGGAGAAAAACTTGCCCCCAGATAAAAATTCTTAATGTAAAATTGTACTTTGATTTGGGTGGTTTATTTTTGCTATGACATTATGGGAAATTTCTTTTTTTAATCTTAAGCATAGAATCAGACAACTCAATTATCAAGGTATTTGCGTCTGAGAAAATCAAATACTGAAATGAAATTTGTAAGTTTTTATGGGGACTTGAATCTGCCTCTTTGTAATTTCTATGGGTACTTGAAAGTGTTTGGCCATGAATGCTAATGTGCTTTGTGTTTTAAGCAGTGCTTCTGTACATGTTGAAACACAGATGAATTTAGTTGAAGGCATAGGCAAAGCACTTTGTGGGATGCTGCTGACAAAAATCCTAAAGGTCCTTCAAAAACAGGATCTCCAAATAGATCCTTCTTGAGACCAAAAGACAAGGTACCTATTAATGCTCTCCTTTCTTTTGACTGGACAGATATCTTAATAAGGAAAGAAAAAAAAGTTAATTTTAATAGCAAGTCCTCACTATGTCAGCACACACCTATATTCTTTTAAGGACAGATCAAAGGTGATAATGGATACCTATGTAAGTCACTAGTGAAATTCTCCATTCGGATAATCTGTCTTCCCTTTCCATTTTTTTTTTCTAAAAAAAAAAAAAAAGGAAGAAAATGAGAGAAAGCATAATCAAAAGCCTAAATGACAAAGAGTTGACAGTCAGATTCTGCGTTAAATGATTCCAGAGTCGCTGGCCCGCGGAGACGCTGGGGAAGTCCCGAGCAGACCTGATTAATTCCAGTCTCTCCAGCTGCCAAGGGAGCAGAGGGTAAGCAGTTTCGCAGAGTGGAGCCTATTACCACCACTAGGCTGAAACAGATCTAATCAACTCACAGCCGCTGAAAAGAAGACTTTACAGGTTTAGCTCGCTAAGGCAGTGCTTTCAAATGACGACTACAAAGGATCATGGGAGTCTGAAAGCATTTAGTCTTTATTGCAGCTCAAGGAAATTTTCTGCTGTGGTTAGGCCACGCTAATTTACTGAACATGACAAAGCCTCCCAGACTGTGTGACATCATTTGTTTAAAGATCCCAGTGCTCATACTTGAGTATTTGGAATATTACTTTTTTTTATTCTTCAAAAACAGTTAATTTGTTGATATTTCATCGGTGTTTGGGCTAATTACAGGCACCATTATAAATGTCTAGGCTAACCTACTTTAACATTTAATTTAACCAACAATGCTCTGTAATTTGTCACGGTGCTCACAAAGTGATGAATATTGCAACTTTGTTTTCTACGAAATCAACATTTTATCAGTGTATCTTAAGAGAAAATTCCTGGCAGGAAAGAGATCCTGAAAATCTGAAGTAATGTTCACATCACCAGCCTCAGAATTAAACTGAGTTACACAGCAATTTGTATCATAACGAATACTAGGAGCTGAATGGATTGAAATGGTATGAACTAATAAGCACTCTATTGAAGTTCAGAATTTTTAGAAATATTTCATGTTGGATTGTATAACCACCTCTTTTTTAATGGAAAATTATTAAGGCCAAAAAGATGCATGTTAGATTAAAACCGAATAGCTCATTTGTCTTTTTTTTCTTTTTTTTTTTTTTTAGGTTGTTGGAAATCTTTGTAAAGATCCCAAGAGGTAAAATCTGCTTTTGTTTAAATAATCAAGATTTGGAAACTCTGCCCTAGTTACATGATATGTTATTTATAATGCTGTGTGTGACAGCAAATATGCACACACCCACTTATTAAATATATTGATTACTAATGAATTCACTGATCACACCACTGCAAGAAATTAAAGTGGGATACTCAAATCTTTGAATTTAATAAGAGATGATATCTGCAAACTATTTCCTTAAGAAATTTTATGCCAAAGGAAAATACAGCAGAACCCAAAAGATGAACAGTGAAGAGGCAGAGATGAGATAAATGAAAGACAGTTTAGAATCTTAATAATCGTTTATGAACCTCTCTGCTCATTATTTCAAGTGCGGTCCTTGGGTTAAGGGTGTGCGATCAGAGGAGAGGGGGCGACTGAGCAAACTCGCTGGGCACACCACGCTTTGGGAAAAAGCAAAAGGCAGGCACGTGTGACATTCCAGTTTGCAGTTACAAGAAAAAGTCCCAGGATGCCACCGGAATCTGACTTCTGGATTCACAGAAATACCCTCATCTGCTGAATGTTTGCAGAGAACTTATCATAATAACATCTAGTTGCTTTTACATCATTATTTGTTATTATCTGAATTATAGTTAAATTGTTCATATACTCAGAGCCGTCAATAATCAGTTTTTCTTCTTCAAACAGAGTTTTAAGCTACTTATCTATTAAGGATTGAATTGTGTCCCCCAAAAATGTGTGTCAATTTGGCTAGGCTGTAATTCCCAGTATTATGTGGTTGTCCACCATTTTGTGATCTGATGTGATTTTCCTATGTGTTATAAATCCTAACCTCTATGATGTTAATGAGGCAGGATTAGAGGCAGTTATGTGAATGAAGCAGGATTCAATCTACAATCTACAGGATTAGGTGGTATGTTGAGTCAATCTCTTTTGAAATATAAAAGAGAGAATCCAGCAGAGAGAGAGCAACCTCATACCACCAAGAAAGAAGCACCCCGAGTGGAGCACATCCTTTGGACCTAGGGTCCCTGTGCTGAGAAGATCCTAGACCAGGGAAAGATTGATGCCAAGGACCTTCCTCCAAAACCAACAGAGAGAGAAAGCCTTCCCCTGGAGCTGGCACCCTGAATTCAAACTTCTAGCCTCCTAGACTGTGAGAGAATAAATTTTTGTTTGTTAAAGCCATTCACTTGTGGTATTTCTGTTACAGCAGCACTAGCTAACTAAGACACTGTCCCTAGTTTATAGAGTTCAAAATGGTGCCTCAATTTTTCTTCATATCAAAGAGCCCCAGATGTATCATGAAAACCCTTCTTTCAGTCTGACTGGAAAATCTCTGGCTTTCATTTGAATACAACCTTTGATTTTATTATTACTAATTGGAACTATATTACTGGAGTTAGAGCTGAATTTTATTTTAGATCAAAGAAGAATTTCCTTCTCTGAGGTTTTTCAATTTTGTCTCATTCAGGTAATATTAACCTTCTTAAATTTTCTACATAAGGAACGCCAACAACATCCCTAGATGAGATACAAATATCTCCTTAGCTGTAGAACTGAAGAGGCCAGTCCACAGCAGAGCCGTGAGTTCGTCATAGTCACAGGACACCGTGGGCCAGCTTTATGTCTGTCTCCTCCAGTGACAGCTAGTTCCTAGTGGCTTCAAATGTGCAAGCAGTTAGACAGCTGTAAGTATAATTGGTTTGACATGCCTGTTTTGAATCTCCAGAGAGAGAAACTACCTTTAAAAATTCCCAGGGTAGATTTTGTTATTATATAGATAACTTTTAAAAATATGATGGTTTATAGTTCTGCAGCACCTAACAGAGATTCAGGTGAAATTGTAATATTTTTGGAGAGCATCAGACTATTATGGCAACTGTGGTTGGTTTGATCCTTGATTAAAGAACTGAGCTGTTGGAGCCAAGGTCATGAATACTCTTATCAAATTAGATCTGTTCGATTCAGTTGTTCTAATGACAACAGCCTAATGACAACATATGGATATTATTGTTGGAAAAGAAATAGTTGAGGGAAGGATAGGCAGGACTAGGTAAGACAGAAATAAGACCATCAATCAGTATAAGTCCATCTGGAGAAACAACTCAAAGCAAAGAGCCTACTGATTGCTGATCAGTAGCACCATTTTCGCATATAAAACACAGGATCTCAGAACCCCTTCTTTGTGACTTATGAAAGTAAAAGTAATTTTGATCATGGAAATCATTGAAGAAATAACCCAGCTTTAAAAGTAAGAAAACAGCAATAGAAATATATTCATGAAGTTAGAACACTGAAGAAACAAAAATCAAAAGCGAGATGAATGATGGAAAGGAAAGCCTCGACGTGGGTAAACTTTATTGAGTGCCCATGAGTACATAATTTTAGGAAAGACTGAGCTGTTGACCACTTCGATTGCGTACATGTTATTGGAGGATTTATTTATTATGGATTTTACCATGGCATTCAAGTACATCTAGTGTGTCTCTAATCAATGCCATGCGTATCCCAGAAACTCATTAAGGCACTGCCCTGTCACTACAGCCTCCGAGGGACAGATAATGGACCACGAAGGGAATCTAAATGCATGCACAGTGGGGTCCATCACCAGAGAGTCAGAGCTTGTGACCAGAGACGGCCATCACCCCCGGAAAATACCACAAACGTTCTAAGAACATGTTTTATATCTTGCTTCTGAAGGAAAACAAAGATGGTTTTGAAATCACCTGGGTTTGTTTCATTATTTTATTTCTTCCAGCAAGACCATGGGATGTCATATGTGAATAAGCAATTGAGGCATGGCCATATTGGCAGATTTTTAGACTAAATAATAAGAGCTATACTTTTTCACTGGCTACCTCCATGTGGTTTGGCTTTCTAGTGGAGTTAATAGATTTCGTGTTTCTTATTATGATTTTCTTTTTTTTAGAAAATCTCTGTGTGCTATAATATTTATGCTACTCAACATTGCTCTAGTTTTCTTTAAGTGCCAAATTCTCAACATGGGATAGTAAAGATGTGCTAATTAAACTTAATCCATTTCACATCTATTAATTCAGACTGGGATCTCACATCAGATTTCATATGTTAAGTCGGATTTAAGGCTGGTCAACAGATGTAACTTGTTCAGAAATGTGGTGAACAAACCACTCCAGTGACCATTCCTGAGTGTTTTTTTTTTTTTTTTACCTTGCTTATTTCAGTTCTGCTAGACATTTAGCACCAGCAAAGGAAACTACATTTTATGGCTTTATAGTTATTTTAATTATTTCCAACATTTAGTTTTTCTGCAAATGACTACTTTTTTTCTAATTCTGCTATTGATGAAGGGGATGGCCAGTGAGCATCACCAGGCTGGAGAGAGTGAGAAGAAGAGCGTCAGATAACTTTAGATCCCACTCATCTATTGGGCATGTCCCTTCCTTCCAGGACACTGTTCACATCAGAACAAAAAACAAAAAGAGTACAGACGGATAAAGAATTTGACTTATTAAAGGATAGTTTCAGTGAAAAATACTATAAAAAGTAGTAGTCATTAAAATTATAAAGAGTCATATTTCTGTGTTCTTATAAAAGAATGACAGAGTTAACATGTCAACAAATTCTACAGATGTTGAAAGGAAATAGTACACGCCTCAAAAGGCAAATCCACAGGTACAGGAAGATCATCACATGGACAACCTAGCACCTTCATCACATCGCTTTAGTGTAAAGTAAGACAATACAGTTCAGAGCTTTAATGCAGATTTATGGGGTTTCTTTGAGAAGTCTATATTAATATGTCCCTAGTGACAGAAAGAGTGATATCTGACAGAGAAAAAGCTATGCAAATTACAATTATTCAAAACTGAAGTTGAAGGCCAAAGTTCTCTGGCCAATCGAAGGGATTCTTTCTGCCCCCTTGTGGATGGAGACACATTTCCACATGCCCGTTCTGTTAGTTGTGAAACGGGGACTTCATGGGTTTCTGGAAGTAGGTTTCTGAAAAAGGCAAACCATAATGTGGTCAGATTTAACCAATTTTCTTTTTAGTGAATGCTTGTAACAAAGTAACCATTTAATATGGGCAATTCTGTGCTTCCTCTGTCCTTTAGTATGTGAAGTGACATTTCTATTGGGGCAAGTGACTCCATGTATCGTGGTCTTGGGTCTTTTCCACCATATGTTTCTCTGTCCATGTCCTTTTCTTTTCCTTTCTCATCTGCACGTAGCCAGAACAGAAGCCAAGAAGAGAAAAGATACTTTAATCTCCCATTGTTTTCTTTCCTGCATTTATTCTTATTTTTATTCTTGTAAGTTTTAGTTCTTTTCCTTATCTTTTGCTCAGTCATGTCCACTGTAGCATTTGCTACGTTTTGTTTGCAACGGGTTATGTTCAAGGGCTATTAACTTAATGTTTTCATTTATTCTCTAATTCAAATAAAATAAATACCATATTAGAACCAATTCATGAATGCATGATGGTATGATACCCAGGGAGATTTTGTTTAAATTTTACAGCCCTTATAGAAGTGTGATAAGTTCTGAAAATTTTATAAAGTTATTGCCAAAGGTAAAAATAATATGTAACCGTGACATTCCCTTTTCACAAATGCACATATTGTAGAACCTGTGCCTAGCCACAGGATTTCACAATCTTTTGGGCTTGGCAATTCACACGGTGCAAAATCCCATTTGCAACATAGCTTTCCACAATCCCGTGGGATTCATTGTGAGAGTATTTTAATATAATAGTTTTCTTATAGTTGAGAACTCTGGAATGAGAGCCTCTCGTCTAGATACTAAGCAAGGGTTCAGATAATGAACTGATGGTGTAAAAAACGGTTCACTTTTTTTTTTTCACTCTGAGTGTGCATTTCTTATCTACTTTTCTCTGCCGTTTTATAATTTCTTCTATGAGGGGGTCAGGAACACAAACGTTGAATTGCTACCACACTCGTCTATTTCTTTTCAGACACAAGACCTGGAACAGGACTGGTTTAAAGAATAATATACATGCCCACCTCCCATCTTGTATCCTAGAAAATCCACTTCATTTTCTCTGACCTGAAAAAAAAAAAAAATGCTTTATGAATATCGTTTCCTTTCTCTGTAGGCGCCTCTTTTCCACGGTGTTTGGTTTGAGGATAGATTCATGTTCTATTTTAACTAAAGTGCCCCGCACACCAGCTTTTCTCATTTTTGTTTTCAAAAGTATAAAGTTCACATAAAAAAGGTTTGTTCAAAAAGGGTACATAAGTTTCCAGGAACAAACGTCAGATAGGCTTCCCTACAGTTGCCGTCTACAGAGAGAGTTCCCACTTCAAAATGTCCAGTGATTTCCCAGTGGAAAGTGTACCAAGAGTGGCAGCCTAGTCAGGAACTCAATCTTGATGACAATACTAACACTGGCACGTGGACACGAGGAGTAAGCACCGTGAAAAGCGCAAAGATGAAACCAGAGCCTTGTCGAGGTAGGATTAGATTCCTTCCCAACTGTTAACACCAGGCTAGGAAATCATATATCACTCGCAGAGCAAATCATCACTTCAAAGTCAAACTTCTGATATAAAGAGGAAAAAATGTCCACTCTACATATTTAGTGGTTATTCTGGGTTTAGACGTAAACTCTTCAGCCAGAGCCTCTCTTTCGGATCATCAGGATTTCTGGTTTACACAGACCCTTTCAAGCCTTGTCATCATGACACATACTTAAGTGTTTAAATCTTTACCCAGCTGTAAGTCATAAACAAAAACGACAAAACGTTTTTCTCCAAACGTATTTCTACCTAAAAATTAGGTCATACGTCAAATGAAAGCGATCAAACGCGAAGGAAAAAGTTTAGTTCATGTAAAAGAGAAAAGTAAAACCAACCACGTTCCTTTAGCTTTTGGATCTTTTTCTTAAGGTAAACTGATCTCAAAACTAGGATGTTTTAATTCAGTCATTGTCATTGGAGGGGGAAAAAAAGGATGAAAAATAAACCAGGTCATTTTACCATAAAGCAGGGCAAAGAGTCACCAAATTTAGTAATTCAGAAGATCACCCAACTTTTTTTGGCAGATGAAATGCCCTCATCTGGGATATACATTTAAGAGTGAAACTTATATTAGCTCCTTAAAGAGGTCCTGTGACTTTAATTATTCAAAAAGTACACAAATTTAATGAGTTTTTAAATATTAAAACTATTCTCTATTGTCACTACTGTGAGCTCTTAATTTACAGAGCAATTAAGTCAGGACCCTCATTTATCAGGACATGTGCCTTTGTTGGAAATGTAGTCAGTTTTTATTAATTGATGCTACAGAAATACTGAGGTGAAATTAATGCGTGTCTTCAGAGGTCGTACAGGTTGTGGTGAGGAGCTAGCAAGGAGCAAGATGTGAGATAAATAAGTAACTGCTGTTCCCTGATGACACCAGAGATCGCTGAAATATTGAGTGGCACAGTGGTTACCGTTCTCAGCCCAAATGCTTGCAAGAAAATGCCCCCTGAGTTTTTCTCTGGCAAACATCTGTCATGGGTGGTAGCTGAGAAATAGGGAAACTTCAAAGCAGTAGTACTTTCTGATTATTAGCAGAGTGTGGAGTGTAATGTTCTTACATTTTAATGCAAACCAAGTGTTGATGAGCTGAGAGGGTAGAATTAAAAAGTAGCCCAAATTTCCTTTGTTCTTCAGTATGGGGCTGACAAGAACATTCGCAGACAGTAGTATGCCTCAGTACTTAGCAATTTGTGAGGCACAAGAAATTCTAGCAGGAGAGCCAGATGGTAGCAGCAGAGGGGAAGCAGTCTCCCTCCACTGTGTTGACCATCTCTGGTTGTTCTGTCCAATCATCTGGTTCTGCTGTCCTGCGTCAGTGGTTCCTGGAGGCTCTTGTTCAAGAAAGTGGTTCGAAAGGCTCATGACTAAGTTCAGATGGGCTGTACCTCAGCACTCACCTGCAGAGGTAACAACTAGCTCCAAAATGTTTGTAGTAAAGGTTGATGTAGGTGACACTTCCTTTTCTTAAATATAAATACGTACACAGAAAAGAAAAGATACATATCTGAGCAATTTTGTCAAACATTCAGTCGGCTGTTGGAATGACTGGAACGCAGAGAGACTGAATTTTGAGTGTAACTGTTAGGCAGACAGGGTCTTCGTATTGCACTCTGTTTTCGAGAGTAGGTTTGGTATTGCAGCAAATCTGTACATGTTCTTTAATTCTTGAACTCCACAACAACCTTCTCAAAACATATAAAATATGCAACAAAGGGGCACAGTATAACAAAATCATGCTTCTTATGGGGCCTTGGTGGTGCAGTGGTTAAAGCACTTGACTTCTAACCAAAGGGTCAGTGGTTGGAAACCACCAGCAGCTTGGCGGGAGAAAGATGTGGCAGTCTGCTTCCGTAAAGATTTGCAGCCTTGGAAACCCTATGAGGTCGCTATGAGTCAGAACCCACTCGACAGCAGTGAGTTTTCTAAATGTATACAAAACAGGACATTATTCTCCTTGCTGCACTGAATTCTACCAAATTCGAGTTTTAAGAAAGCAAACAAGTTGTCCTATCCATTCCCCAAAATCACGGTTAGAGAGAGGGACGGACACCTCACCCCTAAAACCTGGTGCCTTTGGACCCATAGCCCCATGTTGCTGCTGTTAGGGGCCATCAAGTCGGTTCCAACTCATAGCAACTCTATGTACTCATAGAACGAAACACTGTCCGATGCTGTGCCAGCCTCATAATCGTTGTTATGCTTGAGCCCGTCGTAGCCCCTATAGCACCCAAAAGTTTGATGAGACCATGCCAAGTGGTCCCCTGTAACCAGGAGCTGGTCAATATACAGCCGTTTCTCATTCAGACAGGCAACAGAGGCAAAAAAAGAAAAAGAAAAAGAAAAGCAGGGCAACAAATGCTGTCTTCTGCAAATGCTCTGTAATAAATTGTTCTTTCAGCAGTGCAGAAGACAGATTTTTCTTTTCTTTGCTTCTTTCCTCCTTTGCTTGGAAGCCACCAATGGGAGGCTTGCTTTCCCACCTGGCCCTGGCTGGCTGTGCCCATAAATTTGCCTATGCAATGCCTGTTTACGGGTCGCTGATGGAACATGGAGACGGTGCATTTTGTAAGCACCGGGTAGATAATCATGGTAATTGATGTTTGGAGCTATGAGCTCCTAGGAGCACAGGGTCTCTTTCTCCCAGTGAGGCCCTGCTCTCTGTTATCAGTCCAGCCCATAATTAAATATCACTCTTTTACAGTATGTTTCAGGCTCCTTAATGAGTCTAAGGCAGAAATAGTCAGCTCTTTCCCCTTTGAGCTTTATTTGCTTGTTATTAAACAATGTTATTGAGCTGCCTTCTTTCCCTCTGTTGTCAAACCTGCATCGTCTCTGTTTTGTCATTGCACAATTAGAGCCAGTGCTTTGCTTTCATACATCGGCAGGCCCTACGTGTGTGAGCGTGCGCGGGTGCTCGCGTGCCTGTGTACATGTGTGTAAGAGAGAAAGACAGAGGGAGAGAGAAGGGAAAAAATCAGGTGTTCTTATAGACCACTCAAACGCATCTTATTTTCATTAACTGCCAGATTTTGCAAAATGGGAAGCTATTTATCATGAGCCGTTTTCTCCTATCAACCACCTCCACCAACCAACCCCGTGACTTTCGCCGTGACCTTGTACTGTGTTGCGGAGGGTCCAATTTGCTCATTGTTACTCGCTTGCATAATCCTCCGCCCCTCCCCCATGGCTTTTTTTTTTCCCCCCAAGCAAAATCCAGTCATTTATATTCCGAGGCTAAGCTGTATTCTTTTTGCCCCCAAAGCTGGCAAGCTGTATAGCAGTAGTAATTCCTTCTAAAGAATTTCCAGAGAGCCCCTCCCCTTACACATGCTCTCTCTCTCACACACACACACACACACTCAACGACACACACACACTCACACGCACCTCTTTAAGCCGCTATAAGCAGTGTATTAAGTAGCTGAAGAAAATCCATTCACATTCTGCTGTGTCGCTTTCTTCTCAAGTCATGAACCCATCACAGACTTTTTCTAGCTGTAGGTTGCCACGGTGAAGATTTACAATGCCAGTTATTCATACATCTGCCTTCTCTTTTTTCCCCGCCTTATTCTTAAATCCCTTGGGCGAGGGCAACCTTGATACTGAGACTCGTAAAATTCATGCAGACTTACCATCCTTGGTGAAGGCTCCAGGCGAGCCATCCCCTGCCAGCTCACTGCCATGATGGGGTGGGGGGGGCCCAGTTTTTATTTTTAACTATGAGGAGGGGGGTTGGGGAGGAAGAGGAACCATTGTATTAAACATAATAGAAAATGTATATACATAACCATATATATATCTTTAAATAAAACTATCTGTTTTACTAATCATGTATTAATTTTTTCAGAATTACATTTGAGTCTTTAGAGACGAGTATTCATTTGCTACTAGAATGTTCAATGAAAGGTGACTTTAGTTTGAGTAAAATAATATTAGAAAATCCACTCATCAATGTTCTAGTGCTAACCCATTGGACACAGACCTCCTCACTCCACAGCAGAGGACGGGAGAAGGGGAAAACTCAATACATTTTAAAATGTACAGTTGATGGCCATTGTTTGCTTTTTGCTATTTTCTTCACTTAATTGGTTCCTCTTTTTAATTAATACTAAGTTCTTTATTCTTAAAGAAAGTAGAAGAGAGGGAAAGATAAATATTTTCAACAGCAAAAATAAATAATTTTTAATGAAGTCATTGAAAATTTCCCCAAATCTGAAAAGGAGATTAATCCAGTGGTACCATAACAGACAACTATGTTCAAAACATTTTAAAACATAAATAAATAAAAAAGGACTTTTGACATGTTGCTGGAAAATAAAAACTGAGATCTTGGCAAGTGATTGATTATCTGGAAGCCTTTTAAAAAGCCTACAAATTTATTTTTAGCTAAATTGGAATATCTTGAACTATCTCAAAATCTAATTTTTTATCTTCTTCTTCATTCATTAATTTCAAGACTTCCTGGTATCCTTAAATCTTCACTTTCGGTTGTAGTTTGTGTATTCAGGAAGCAGTGGCAGCAGATTCCACTTCATGGGAACCCTTTTCCTACCTGAGAGTTGGCTTTTTTTGTGGCTCCTTGGCATAAGTGCCCTGGAGGTCAGGCAGGCCCAGGATGCATTGAGCTGAATGAGGCTCTGTAGCCAGAGGACTTTCTGCTTAGGGAAGAAGCCTAGGCAAGCCTTCTGGCTGATGGGATGCTAAAAGGGGTGCCCACACACTAATTTAATTTGAGGCATTAGCAGATGTGTCACAGTCTACCTTTCATAATGTGTTCACCTTTGAGGAAAGTTGTAGATCTTCACCTTCATCAAGGAGTACATGAAGGGATTAGGAGAAGCCAAGACCAAGGAGGGGCTCTGACCCATAGTCACCTGGTATGACCTTGAGCCTCTGACCTGGTGGGCCTCAATTCCCTTCTTCGTAAAATAGTGTGCACCATATTGTCTCTAAGGATCCTTTCAAGTCTTACATTCTGTGATCCAATTACATATGGGCAAGAAATAGTTTAATCTAAAATTTCTTTTCTTCCAACCCAACGTTTGGCTGTGGAGCTCAGTCTCCCCAGACTGTATTTCAGGCATGATCAGGGATTCCCGGTGTGTGGGGCTCTGCATTAACTCTTCAGGTCACTGTAGAGCCATTTAGAAAAATTGCCTCAGCCAGAGCTACAAGGTACTCTGTTGACTTAGAACATCCTGAGACCCAAGATCTTCATCCATATGCCACAGAAAATAGTAGAAGAACACAATGAAACAAGTACTTTTGTTATTGTTGTTTATTTTCTTATTATTTTATTGTTTTCTTTCTGGCCTAATCCCTTTTCCTTTAGGTAGAAATTTCCCCTTTCAGACTAGCTCGTTTTACATCTCTGTTTATGGTTCGCAGATGCAATCAGGCCCCTATCTTGGGTGTATGAACAGGTGGATTCCACCACCCTCTTTGGCCCTGGATGTACCTCTGAACATTGTCACCTAGAGGGCTTTACTGCCATGTAGACATCCTCCTCATAGAAAGCCATTTTACCTATGTCATTTCCCGGAAAGATTATGTTGTCACCTCCAGTTAAACTTTTAAAATGATCCATGGCTACTCACAAAGAAAACATTGCATTTGACAGCATAGTGTTTGATCTTCCTTTCTTACCGCACTACATCTGGTGTAGGAACTTACTAGCAAACTCCTGTGTCCATCTGATACCCCATTTTTTTCATCTGACTATAGATTAAAGGTAATAATCCCAATGGACTTTTCAAGATACTGAGAGCCATGTATGATAATATGTGCATAAGTTTTAATATTCTAGAAAAACATTCTATATTGATATATTACCATTACTTATTATTAATCAATTATAACTATAATATTTAGACACAATGGCTTTCAAACACTGTTGACCATGACCTACCGAAAGAAACAAATTTTATATAGCAAGGACACACCTGTGTACCTCGTAGCTGATACAAATGTTTAACAAAACAATCTACCTCTACTGTGTGTGAAGCATTCTGATATTTTCTACCATATAGATTCCATACTTCCAACTGGTCATTGCCTATAGCTGGAATAGTGTGTATGTGGAGCACCATGAGAGTCAGGGTGAGAGCCACTATGAGCCTATGTGGAGCCTTTGCATGAATTAGGGCCAGATTTCAACCTCTTTTTGTCTCTTCAGCTAGAAGCCTTTGTAGAGCACTCTGCCGACACAGCTCTGCCTTAAAACTTCGTCAGTACAGTGGGTTGGGGAAGGGGAGTGGCCGAGGTATCAAAAGGCACTATGAGAGACTGCGAATTAGATTTCGGTGTAACATGATTGGTGTAAAAGTATTTCCAGATTTGCCTATCTACAGGTCAGTAGCAACCCACAATGCCAAGTGTCGTTTGGAAAAGACAGGAAGCTGTGACTAACATGATTTCTGCTCATTCTAAAACATTGCGAGCAACTAAATGGAAAACCAGGAAGGGAGCAATGCCATAGGATTTATCAAAAACAAGTCTTTATGTTCCTTACACATGTAGCTCTGTGAATTAATAACAATAATGATTGGAGGAACCTCATATATCTGACTCTGCTGAAAATTCTGGAAGTCATATTGATCCATCCTCAAACATACACCTTCATCATAAGTTGCAGGATCTAATAAGTAGGAATATAAGCCAGCAGAAAATCTCTTGAAGTTTCTCCTCCTAGAGGCACCCAGTCTTTCTTTGAGGTCATCCCTGTTATTTGACAAGTTATGGTCAGCAAAAGGAGACATCAGAGCATTACAAAGCTCCCCAGAAGGTCTTTCTCACTGGTCATCTTATTGGCCAATCTACCTTTTTATGACCCTATAAGGATTTACAAGGTTAAAATTATGTTTATTATCTTCTTCAAAGAAGCCCTGATGACACAACAGTTAAGCACTTGGCTGCTAACTGGAAGGTTAGGGGTTTGAACCCACTCAGTGCTTCCACAAGAGAAAAACTTGGCAAACAGCTTAAAAAATAAAGGGTTGCTATGAGTCGGAATTGACTCTACGTCACCTAACAACAACAACACCCTTCTTCAGGTTCATACTAAAGTTAACAAGTTGGAACCACCAAGAAACAAAAACAAAGAAAACTAAAAAAAGAGACGGGCCCTGTCCTCTCTTTGAACATTCAGAGTTTAATTGTGTCTTCAGTTTATAAGGACCTTTTCTATTTAATGGAATACTCTCTATGACCTTGACTTCTGTTGGGTAGCATATTACATTGAATTAACTTTAATAATGTAATATAAGCTAATAGAACAAAATAATGGAAATGCAAATATTTTTTCTTTCTTAGCTAATAGCTCTTCCTCCACAACACACACATATACACACACACACGCACACATACACACACACACACACACACACACACACACACACACACGACAGGTTCTATTTTTAGAGTAAAGAATTTAATTTGAACAGGAAGGTTACTATTGTATTCCAAAGCATTTTGTAAGTACACAATGTTTCTCCATGATTCATTAGTCTTTTCTCCATTTGTTTTTGTTTTAATAGCATTTTTTAAAAACTCATGGTAAGTATTGTTCTTAAAAAAAATAGTGAATATTTCAAAATGTCTTATGATTTCCAGGAACTGACAAAATAACTTTGCTAAAATTTTTTTTAATTATTATTCGTATGAAGCATGTATTTCTGATGACATGACTTGACAACATTAACAGGTAAGGATAATTATTAATAGGACAAGAGAATTAAAGTATACCCCTCATTTGAAATACAAAGGCATGAGGATGGCTCCTTCCTCTCAATATCTGACTTGTTTGGGAGAAACAATAGCCACCAAGTCACCAAATTAACCAAAAACCAAACAAACCAGTTGCCATCAGTCAATTCTGAATCATGGTGACTCCGTGTGTTTCAAAGCAGAACTACGCTCCCTACGGTTTTCAATGGCTGTGATAATTTGGAAGAAAGTCACCAGGACTTTCTTCTAAGGTGCCTTTGGGTAGATTCAAACCAACAACCTTTAGGTTAACACCCGAGCATGTAAACATTTCCACCACCCAGGGAGTCCTACCAAATTGCCTAAAGGAAATGAAAATATATGTCCTTGGAGAAATCTCATCCTATTGTCTGCTTTACTTTTTCTCTTTTGTGCTACATTGTTACCTTAAAATTCATTATGCTGTCAAAAAATGTCTTTTCCATCCTGTTCCTCAATCTTTTGACATTCTTTAGACAATAGATGGTGGAGGAAGAAAGCAGGTGTCTCTCTTTGCTCCAGCAAAGCCTGCTAGCTAGCTCTTCTTGCTCAGTTGTGGTTCATAAAGAACCTTGAGAAGACTTCACCACAGAGTGGCTAGAGAGTGTGTTCCCCGTGGCCTTATCAGCCCCGGCCTGTTTTCCAGATGTGACCCAGAATAGTAACTTAGGATCCAGAGGGTTTTTCACAACTGTCACTGTGTCAGAGCTGATGATCATCATCTTTTCTTTGCCTGCAAACATCTTCCTCTACCAGGCTGCCCCATTTACCTTTATGCTTCACTTACCCAAGACTTTGAATTATGATGTTGGTGAAGAATATTGACTATGGACTGCCAAAAGAATGAACCAGTCTGTCTTGGAAAAGGTACAGCCAGAATGCTTCTTGGAATTAAGGATTTCGAGACTTTGTCTCACATACTTTGGACATGTTATCAGGAGGGACCGGTCCCTGGAGAAGGACATCATGCTTGGTAAGGTAGATGGTCATCAAAAAAGAGGAAGACTCTCAATAAGATGGATTGACACAGTTGCTGCAACAATGGGCTCAAACATAGCAATGATTGTGAGGTTGGCAAAGGACCAAGCAGGGTTTCTTTCTGTTGTACTTAGGGTCACTGTGAGTCAGAACTGACTCGACAGCACCTAACAACAATGACACCCAAGCCCCATAGCTCTTCATCTTCAGAGATTCTTTCTTCCCTTTTTTCTTTATGACCTTGTAGGGAGAAAAGAGGAAGCAAATTTGATGGGGTCCAGATCAGAGATGTAGATCCATCTATACAGATGCCTACCCAAATTTTCATGTGAGAGACGCTTAAAGAACTTAGATCTGACTGTAGAGTACCCGCCATGTGAGGGTGGACAATAATACCACTTGCAATGTGGTAGGTGGAGGAGAAGCCAACAAACATCTCAGTGCATGGGGTTACATCTGTGTTGAAGTAAGATATGTTTCAGCCAGCATCTTAGAATTTTGGGCCAGATTCTAGCCACCACCATAGAAAAGAGGGTTGTCTCTAGGTAGACAAGCCTTCCAAATATGTTCAGTCATCACTCCCATGAGAAAGGTATGCTGAGAGTATGTAACAGTAGGTAAAGTCCTCTAGTGCATGTTGAGCTGCATTCTTGTTAGTGCTTCCACATCAGTGATCTAGCCCTCTTACCCGACTTTAGCTCCTTGTTGCCTCAACCTTCTTGCATGAATTTCTCATTCCTTGATGCCTAGACCTTCCACTAGGCCTAACCTTTTAAATACCAGCTTCTTAACTAGGATCACGATTTGCAAACAGACATCCTGGACTCTACATATAACCAGAATGCTCCTTAGAAGCAAGGATGGTGAGACTACATCTCACATACTTTGGACATGTTATTAAGAAGGATTAGTCCCTGGAGAAGGACATGATGCTTGGTAAAGTAGAGGGTCAGTGGAAAAGAGAAATACCCTCAATGACATAGATTAATACAGTGGCTGCAACGATGGACTCAAGCATAACAACGATCCTGAGGATGGCACAAGACTAGGCAGTGTTTCACTCTGTAGTACATAGGGTCACTATGAGTCAGAACCGACTCAGTGGCACCTAACAACAACAACAACAAAGGAGCCTTGGTGGCACAGTGGTTAAGTGCTTGGCTGTTAACCAAAAGGTTTTCTGTTTGAACCCACCAGCACTCCCACCTTGGGAGAAAGATGAGGCAATCTGTTCCCATAAAGATTACAGTCTAGCAAACACTATGGGGCGGTTCTACCCTGTCGTATAGGGTCTGTATGAGTTGGAATCAACTCCATGGCAGTAGATAACCTGAACTCTGAGGATGATTTTTTTATGATACCTGCCTACTTCCCTCTGTGTTGGCCAATATCTCTGAATTTACTTTTCCTGGAATGCTTTTCTTCCTCTTGCACACCAGGAAGCTGCCTTCTCTGACATCAAAACTCAGGACTCTCCTATGAGAAGCTCCAAGGGATCCTTCCTCTCTGTCCTTAGATATACCTCTATTTTTGCACTTATCACATTATATAGTAATAACCTATTGAAATTATAGTCTATCTCACAGACCATGAGCAACATGAAAATAGGAAAAGTCAAGAACACCATTTCTTGTCCTGGAAATACACAAGAGGCTATTATACTTATTCAATATGTTTGTTGAATGAATAAGTGAAAACTGACCTGCTTAATTTACAGATCTTGTGTAACTAACCCACCCCCCACTTGAAATACTCATGTATAGCCATATATAATTGGCCAATCACACAGATAAAAATTGGCTTAAATTGAATCTATCACTTGGCTGATTTTGGATAGTATTATTTAAATCAGAAATAGGAATATGTTCTAGGAGCATTAAATTAAAATGATAGTAATATAGACATGCATTCCAGAATTTGCTTCTTGGCATGCAATTGATGTTTGATGGAACCTTAGTCATTGTACTCATTTTGAATTTAACTTGTATGTCAAATGACTATGCTTTTACCAATATAATGGAAATCTACCACTGTTTACTACCTATAAGATGGTTATCCAGAAGAGTTAATTAATAAATTAATTTAAGATATAAATTTGAAGAGAAAATATATACAAATGAAAAATTTTAATTATTGTATATATTTGGTCTGCTTAAGTTTTTTTTTTTTTTTCTTCTAGGAAATGAAACAAGTTGGCTCATTTTAATGTGTGGTGTGTTGCTAATTTCCTAAGGAGGACTTTGAGGAAATTTGTTTTCATAGTTGATGAAAGAACATTAAAATAAAACTTTGCACCCATAACTCATTTTGGTTGTTATATTTGAATATGTTTCCTGTGTCTTCCATTCATCTCTAGTACCACACTGTTGATACCCTTGATAAATAAAGGCAGTGCGGTAGGCTCGGCACTAGGAGGAATGTGCTATGAATCCTTTATTTTGGAGGAACTCAGTCAATGTCTCTATGGGTGTCCTTTCATCCAAAGGCAGATACTGGTGGAATCATGGCTGTGGGTTGTGGCCACGGTCCAAAGTTTTCCAAGTGAGATGGCTGGAAGAGGAGCTAATGTGAAATTTTGTCCTTATTAGCATTATCCTCTGAAGGTCTCTTTATGCCACAAACTGTGAAATGGATATTCCAAACTAGTCTTAGTGGATTGTAGAAGAATCATAGCTATTCTCTGTTTATTCTATTTTATATATTCTTCATTTTGGGAGCACATATATTTTTCCTGTGGCTTTGCTCAAGTCTGTCTGTGAAGAGGGAATAATATTTTAACCAATTGCATTCTTTTAAAAAAAAATCCATACACTTCTTTGTTATCTTAGATTGTACTCTTAATCCAAGCTCTGATATCATGTTTATCTCTCCTAAAGCAGAGTTTGCAGGTGAAGGAGTGAGATTCCCTGAAGTGGAGGCACTTATCCAAGGACAGAACCAAGTATGCATAATCAGAGCTAAATTGCTGGACTTCTGATTCTCATCCCAGGCTTCTGCCCCTAAATCATTTCCAATTCACATCTTGTTGAGTTGTTGTTTTTTAATTCAGAGAGAGCATGGACAAAAGCTCTCAAAGTTTAAATTAGCCCACTCAAACAGTAGATAAAATCCAGTTCTTTCTTTTCTTCTTCATTTTTTTCGGGTTCTTGCGTTTTCAAATAGCTAGCTTTAGCAATTGAAGTTTTTTTAGCAATAATGTATTTTCCTAAAGTACATGACTTTCGTAAGTGAGTTTTTTTGAATTGTTTTGTTAAGAAAGATGGCTCAGCTGTGTTCATCTGTAAGTGAAGAAACTGAGGCAGAGGGTAACTAAGTTGTTCACTCAGGGCTACTCATGACTAAGCACAAACTCACTTGGACTTTGGAACTTAATTTATTCCCAAGAAGGGCCAAGTTCCAGACTGTGCAACTCACACATGAAAAGGCAACCCAAACAAGACTACTTTCTGGAATTTTAAATAGAAATCTTAAATTGCTTGCAAGCAAGCACAAAATTCCAAGTTATACTGTGCAAATCCTACAATACAAGCATACAGATGGACAAATAAGTGAGGAAATGATGAATGGATTCAGAGCAAAAATTTCACCTTTTTACAATATTAACATTACATCACAGGGTACATTGTGCACATTAGCAGATAATAAAAATATTTTTGGCTTGTGTATACATTTTACGGCCTGCATTGTCAATACACAATCAAGGTGTAATTAAGTGTGAATATTCCACTTTTTTGTGTTTTATGCTCAATCATAAATCTTTTAAAATTGCTTTGCTCACTCACGACTCAGAAAAATGTTACCTAAGCAAAGTAGATCTGAACAAACCAATTGTAATAACAGCTTACATTTGCATCTTACCTTACAGTTTTCTAATCATTTTGCCGTATGGTAGGTTTGATCATGACGTGTATGCTGAAGTACATTTTATATTCCACAATTGTCCATTGCCAGTCCAAAATACAGGCAACATCATCAGAAGACAGGACACTTGGGTGAGACCCCAAGAAATGGCCCAGAGGTTAAAATTCCAGTGATTTCCCCCAGACACCCTTTTAGCTCAGAGGTGAAGTTATCTCCGAGGTTCACCGTTCAGCCTGGGAGTGGACAGCCCCATAAAACCAAATGAAAGTAACGAGGTTCAGTAGTCCAGTGACAAGGGCCAGAAGGCAGAAGGGGACAAGGAAGCTGGTGATAGGGAACCCAAGGTTGGGTAAGGATATTGTTGATGTGTTGTGAGATTGTTAACCATTGTCATAGGGCAACATTTGTACTAACTGTTAAATGAGAAACTATTTCGTTCCGTAAACCTTCATCTTAAGTGAGAATAACAACACAATTGGAAGAGTGTAGTCAATGTCACTGAACTGTGCATGTAGAAATTTTTGAAGTGGTGTATCTTTGGCTATGTGTATTTTCACCAAAAAAAAAAGGTTGAGAAGTTAGAGGGTTGACATGTTGTGGGGTTGTTAACCAATGTCATAAAACAACATGTGTACTACTGTTTCATGAGAAACT
>NW_004443940.1:27372134-27401998 GCF_000243295.1 Trichechus manatus latirostris | reverse complement strand
AATTTAAAAAAAAAAAAAAAAAATTCCGGTGATTTCTAGGCCAAAGCAGATCAGAACCAAGAAGTCTGTGGTGAGAAATAACAAAGGTCTGTAAAACCACAGGCTCAGTTAAGGTGAATGAGGCAAAAGTCAGGATGAAAGAGGAGGTCCCTCAATACGAAAACAAGTCTGACCTCAAGCCAAATGCTATTGCCCTGTGGCCTTTTCTGTCCTCCCTGGTAGAGCAGGAACCAGTGAACATGGTAGAATGTCTTGGTCCAGCAGGTGTAAACGGAGTTTGAAGGTGGATATATTCTAACTACATCTGCAGGTGAAATCTGAAGCTGGAGAAGTCAGGCTTTAGTAAAGTTCTTATGTCCAATAAACAGAGCCAATGGCACAGTGTGTCTTTCCTGTTTTCTGTATCTGTCGGTCACGTTGTTTTCTTCATTTTTAGGTTAGAAACTACATGTATGATGGCATGCTTGTACAAAGGAAAAAAATTCAAATGTTTAAGTACACATTAAAAGGGGGAAAGTTTCAGGGACTCTTTAAGTTGTAAACATTACAAGGAGCAAATAAAATTACCCCAAATAGCCGGTGTTATTATTCACATACAAAATAACCTTTAGATTTCCATTTCTAAACTTGTTGTGACTTAATTTAACATTATCCTGGATTTTCAGAATTGTTTTACAAAAGTCATGTGATCACAGATAAATGAACATTTTTTAAAAAACAGAAAATAAACAGTACTAAAAAGACAAATATTCCGTGATGCATTACATAGAAGGAAACATAACTAAAACAGGATGAAAATTTAGAACAAATACAAATGAAAATCCTGAGTTTGTACATTTCATTTGGTTTTTGTTTATGTAGCCGCTCTCCCTCCTAGAAAGGGTAGAAATGAAAGATGTTTTGAACAATGATCTGTCTGTAAGTTCAAAATAGTCTTGAGGTTTAACAGAATCTCATAGTATATTACAGTTAGGAATGAACTCAATAGATTTAGGGAAAATTTGCAAAAAAAAATCATCTGAGGCAATATCAGAAATGATAAGATTCTGTACCAAGAAATTTTTTTTTCCCAAAAAGCTATGGATGATTTTACACCATAAGCTTGAAATGGTAATTTTATGTTAATCATCTTCTACATTTCAGAATGCATCGATACTTTTGTGCATCGGGTATGTGCCCTTATGTGTGTGTACACGTGTGTGTGTACATGTGTGTGTGTACATAGAAGGATGTTAATTGAGGATCTGCTCTTCATGTGCAAGCTGGGTTCATCTTAGCCAATTCCAAAAGAAGAATTAAATGTCCTTGACATTCCATTTAATAGACAGTGGGTGGCACCATCTTAAGGAGCAGATGATGTAAGGTTGCACTTGGCACTATTTTCTTTATTTGGGCTACAAATTCTATCCAAATTGTGAAGGACTTTCCACATTAGTAATTAATAGGACCCCATTATGCTAACTATCATCCAACTTAGGACATCTTAGAGGAAAGATAAGAGATGAATAATTTGAAGCAATTTTCTTGTAATCATGCCAATCACTTGAGCAAAGTAGTTATTAAAGGCAACAGTATTATGATGAATTATAGGACATCTAACACTGAATACCTTTTCTTATCAACTGCTTATAGTTTCTGATGTTTAAAAAAAAAGGCAAACAAGTAGAAGTGTATTCCGAATAACACTCTTCTTAGTGTAAATAATAGTTTGTTTAGTAAACCCTGAATTTTAATGAGGATTGAAAGCCAGACTTTACATTAGTTTCTGCTCATCTCCTTCAAAGGAGCTGAAGTTTGCCAGCTTTACCTTTCCTTAAAAGGTAGGTATAACAAGCATGAGTCACCTTTGATGACAAGGGATCCTTCTAGTTCAGATTTGCTGAAGTGATTAGACATTATTTATCTAATTAAATGTTCAAAACACATCATTATTGGAAGGAATAAATTTGGTACATTTGTTGAGCAGTGTTAGCTGAAATGTAACTGCACATCATTTGACTTTTTAACATTTTATTATATCTATTAAGTCTTTCTGTGCTTAATTAAATCAACTTATTTTTTACAGTTAATTTAACGTGATTTCATTTTAGTTACAGAGTCTGAATCAGATATTATGGAGAAAGTCAACTGTATACACAAATTCAGCTTCACTCCTCAGGTGCTCTCTTGCATTGCATTCAAGTCTGGCTGTTTCTGGGGATTACTAGGGCTTTAAACGGATGTTATTTTTCACATAGCAGAAAGCTTACTTTTTATCTTTATTAACAAAGGAAAAAAAAAAAAGACACAATTGTAAGCCTCCAGACTCATCATATCTGCCCTACTTTCATCATAGGTCATGGCAAGGGTTTGGAAAGAAATATTTTTTTTTTAATGTTTGGGAAAAGTAAATAAAAAGACAAATGCAAAAGTATGAGCATTGGTTGTGCCTCCTGAGAGCTGCACTTCTTAACTGACCCCAGAGGAACAATGGCATCTACATAATAATGCTACAGCTCCTGAGACGGTGCAAAGTATTTGAGCAATCGTAACTGGGGGGTGGGCTATGAGGATGAAGTTATTTTATTATTGTTGTTATGTTCAAAGGGAGATCCTCTCCACGATCAATATTTAGCAGTATTCGTTTCTTTGCAAGACCCCCGAACTATAAAATGGGGATGAGGAGAGGAGAATTGCCTCCGCAAAGGTTTGGTGCCAATCACCTACAAGGAATTGTGAGGCACTGGGATGAAGGGTGCGATTTGTTACATTCAAATCTACCCTGAAAAGCACTGAACTGGAGAGTGTGGCTGGAAACAAATGGGAAAGGAAGATTCGAAGGTTGCAAGTGGTAGTGGAAAATTCTAATTAGACATTTACGTCAGCTTGCAGAGCTCCTTGTTTTTCCCCAAATGTTTGAGTGTTTCATGTCCTGTCAGCCTTCCATTGAAAGTACTAAAAGGAAAGGTTCCTGTAGCCCTCATCCAACTCTCAGGATGGTGAAATAAAAAGGTGGCCACAGATGCATTCGCTTGAGTTTAACTACCACATACCAAAGAACAAAATGGAAAAAAAAAAGAAAGAAAGAAAATGAGTGAGTGTGTACACATCTCTGTATCCCCCTCCTCCAGGAGCCCGTGGAGTTTATCAGAAGTGGTTTGCTCCCTTCTCCCGAGGTGCTTACTTCTGTCTACTCTGGGGCCACTTGGACTGGTTTCAGTTCCCTGGGGTAAGTGTGCATGATCACAAATTTGGCCAAAAGATTTTTTTCATTACCCTCCAACATTTCCTTTCACCTCCAACCTCTAGGCAGGGCGCTGGCTTTCCCTTTGGAGCTGGGAACATAAAGACATGGGGCCATCCGGGCTGACCCGGAGGGCCCTTCTGTCAATCACCGCCTCCCCATCTCTGCTCCCTTTCACATCAGGCAGCTGGACCCATCGCTGTCAACCAGGTAACAACCCCCAGACAATAGAGGCCTGAAAGCCTGGTCTAGACACTCTTTTAGCCACTTATTTGCTGCTCTTGGCAGCTGTTGAAGCATAAATAAGCAGTTTGTAATCAGAAAGCTGACATCATCGCAGCTCGGCTGAGAGGGGAGATTGTTCCTGAGCACTGAGCGGGGTTTTTTTGTGTGTGTGTGACAACAGATTCTGGGGTGGGGATGCAGATTTGTGCCATGCTAAGCTGGTCTTTCTTTGATTTACAGAATACAATGGAAACAGGTCTCCAGCTCCAGCACAAATCAGAGTTATTTTTCGAATGTTCAGTTCTTGATGGGCAGTAAAATCTGATACTAAATGGGTTGGACCTGGGTGGGAAGACAGCAAGGGTAGATGGGAAGTTTGTATGTGGGCATTTTCTGGGTGATGGGCAGGAGGACGTGTGCGTCTGGTCAGCTTCTAGAAAGTGCTCCTGCAGCATGGTTCAGGCGGGAGACTGGATATATGTGTCTGCATGCTTTGAGAAATGAATTGTTTTACAAAAGGTAGCAGAGAAACGTGTTTTTTTCCTGCTTCCCAAGTGCAATTTTTCCCCCAAGATCAAGTTTGACATTCAAAGTGATTGGCAGTCATCCTTGTGAAAAGAAGGTAGGCATAAACTATTCCCCAGGAAACTTTTACTGTCCAGCACCTATAGTGGTGAGTGGAACCTCTCCTTAGGTTTTCTTCCCAAGGCTGGTTTTGTTACTGGGGGAGGCAGAGATGGCAAGATGGCAGACATTATTTATTTATCATAATTGATTTCTTATCATTGTTTTGAGGATGTTCCCAAAGGAGGCAGGGACTCTCTGGTTTCCTTTAACAGTGTGGTTCTGATTGCCCTGATGTCTGCTTGGGACATGCTGACTCAAAGCCTATTGGTAAGAGGCAGGCCAGGTGAATGCCATCTTGCCACAGAGCTTGCCACCTGAAACCCATTCAGGTGGATTTGCCCATCTCCCATTTCACGTTAAAAAAAAAAAAAAAAAAAGTCCAGTTCAACAAAAATATTGACTTCCTCTCTCCCTGAGGGTTTCTGGTATTAGTTTGCTATAAGTAGCTCATGATTTAGAGTACAAAGGCATTTCCAGAATGCATGTTTAACAAAATGACATAGCAGATAATTGAAATTTATTTGCAATTTTCAAACTACAATAAACACAATTCTCCTTTTCTTTCATTAATAATCGCACGGCTAATGCATAACAATCCCTCTGCAGCTTTTACAAGCAAACTTGAGCTGCTGTGTTGTAATAGCTGGAAAAGTTAATGTAGCTTGAACAAGGTTCCTAATTGTCCCTGTCTCTGTCATATTTGTCTACTTGAATGGTCCTAAATACCACAGCGATTAATTACTACAGAGCAGGTATTACAAGATGTTATCATCCTTCCCCAACTGTCTGGGTGAATGGAGAGAAGCGGGAGATTGTTACAGTGTTTCATCTTTGCTCTTCCTGTAAGGCACTTTAACCAGAAGATTTAACGTGTCAAAGTTAACTGCGTTCTCTAGCAGATATTCACATTCTAATTAAAGATTAAGAACGTAGTACATTACACTGTGATTTGTCATACATGGCTTGTTAAATAGGAAACCTACCGGGATTCCCTAACATTTTATAAACATTATTCAGGGCTTTTAATGTGGGCAAAGCAAAAGATAATTCAACTGCATTGCAGTATAGAAAGCAGGTTGCCCTCTTGTGCCACCCCCCGCCCCCCGACTCCAATAAATAACAAAATAAGACAACTTGGACAGTCTGAAAACTGTTTTTCCTGTGCAGATTTTGTTCAAACCATGAATCACCTCTGGTTTGTATTTGTCGGTGGCTAGTGAGGTCTTAATTATTATCCCTAGGCATTTTTTTTTTTTTTTACTTTTACCTTTTGCTGTCAGCTAAGTAGAGGAAGGTAAGAGCCTTTGTTTGAATTAGAGTGCCAAAGGAAGGAATAAAGATGAAACAGTGTTTCAATATGCAGCCTGGGCTTTCTGCTGATTCTGGCAGCCCTGATCGGCACCGCTCGCAGTACTGGTGGCACAGGACTGGTTCCATTCTATGATTGCCTGGGGAAGAAATTAATGAGGTTACTGAGACACGGAACATTTGCATATTCACGGATGCTTATTAGGTAGAAAGTGAATGCCAGGTGCACTGAATTTGGGGATACAGGATTTGTTAAAAATTAACATCTTTCCAGTTCCTCAGAAAAAGGGTGTCCTGTCACTAAAAATATGCAGGCATAACTCCTGCTTAGTGAATATCTGCACAATTATGATAAAATAGAAAGGCAAAGCTCAAGAGGGTCTTCGCTGAAAGCCCCAGAGAAGCAAACGCACTGCCCTTGTTATAGGGAGACCTGGATGCAGGGGTCCTGGAGCGGATAGGAAACAAATGAAATTGACTCTCTTCGGATTTTAGGCTTTAATTACGCTGGTGGTGGGTGCAGCATGAACACGATGCCATCCTACCTAATGTAAAATTATCAATTTAAGGAGACCTTTACATTTGTAAATATTATTACTGACAGGCCCCCAATCCAACTTGGGGCAGAGAAAAGCTTTTCTAAGGAAACAATGTCCAACACTGAATCACAGAACGAGCCCTTGACTGGTTCTCTACGGGGTATCAGGGCACGGTTCCGTTGTTTATGATTTCTGCTGGGGCTTGTGGAAGCACATTGTGGAAGCTATTTGTATCTCATTACTGTGAGAAGTTTTTATGCTACTCTGGGTTGTAGCTTGGAGACTGCCTCCTCAAAGCTTAAAATGAGCAGATTTCATCTTCCCCCTTGTCCTTGGGAATACTTCATAGGACAGAATGAGGACTGCCCATGTTTTTCAGAGCACTGTGCAGTGGGAGAGGCTGTGTTGTCTTTCTTTCTTTTTTTTTTTTTTTTCTCTCTCTACCATTTTATACAGGTCGGGTTTTTTTTCTTTCAATTTTTTTTATTTTTTTCTCTTTAAAAAAAATGAGTGGGACCACTCAACCTCAAGAAACTAGTCTATCAAAATCAAGCTGGGATAAGTATTTCTTTGAGAAATAATATATATTACCAACAAGCTCTATTCTGCCCCCTTGTTCCACCATACCTGGCATACCACTTCCCTTTCCTGGCCAAGCCATGGGCTCAGAATTAGGAACAGTCTGTGGGTGTGCATCTATTTTTCTTCAAAGATTCTGTACTATGCATTCTACATACATTTGACAGTCCTTTTTCTTGATTTAAAAAATATGTGTATCATTTCTGACACCTAAAGTGTTTTGAAAGATTTTTTTTCCCTATTTTTTAAAAAAGCCTCTTAACAGGATTGAGTTAACATCTTCCCAGAGAAAAGTCAAAGGGGCTTTCAGTCTAGCCAAGTATTACATGAGACTTCAGCCTTCCATTTATTTCACTGAGGTTCAGAGGTACAGTAACAGTCAGAACAAACCACCCCAAAATAACCCGTGTGTGTGTTTAAATTCAATTTGTTTGTGCACGCACGTTTCTGATGCACTCATAAATACATCGAAAATCACTATAATTTCAATGTGGCAGATTTTGTACCTGGGAAATTGTCTATATTTTCATAAGCTAGAGTATGACAGATTTATTAGTATTTATGGATAATATTGTTTAAGGAATAAAAATGCCTTTCACCCAGAAAAGGCCCTCCTGAAAACATGCAGTGCAGCAGAAGCCTTGGAGTCCAGGGTTTTTGTCACACACACAGAGCGCAGATTTTTCTGATTATGTAGATTTCTTTTCCTACTGCAGTTTCATATGCAAAGCATGCATCAGCCACATCCATGCTATCTCCTAAAGCAGTCATTCTGAAACCCAATCTGGGGACAGTGCAGACTAAATAAAATTTCATTTTGATTTGGCCTCCCGCTGCGAATGGGACTGCTTTGTCTCAGCCGACAGAACCAGCAAGCCAGAAAGGTATGTCCTGTTTTGCATGGCTGATGGTGTGTCTTGAGGCTCACAATCAGGCGGCCCTGCTCCCAGAGCTCAGCAGCTCCTCCACTTCCTGCTCGCCTTTCTCTCTCCCCTTCCCTTTGCTCCCTTGCTGTCTGTTGTCTACCTGCAGGGCAGAGCCGGGGCAAGTCCCAGCCCGATTGTTTACTTTGGCATATGCTTTATGGTTTACGTGGCTGTTTGTATTTTTTTCAGTGTCTTTGTTGTTGTTGCTTCCTTTTTTTTCTTCCTATTTTGGTTTTTGTTTTGCTTTCCTTGCCCACATTTGCTTTGCCTGATTTTCAAGGTGTCGAATACCAAAATACTGACTTAAAGAAAAATGGTGTAAGTACTGCTCTGCCGCTCCGGAGATTTGACTGGAAGATTTGTGGTGATGCTGAATTTGATTGTAAATTGGAAGTTGCCTGTAACCGTTTTGGAGGACTTTAGTTTTCACAGCCCTTTTGAGTCGCTTTGGCAGAAAAGCAATCACCCATTTTGTTTAAGAGGGAAATATAAATAAAGATTCGCTTCTGATGGGACTAATCTGTTTTGCCATCCTGGTGTATTGTATAAAATGCATTATGGTGTTTGCCTGAAGAGCTGCTAAGCCTGGCTCTGTTTTAAATGCTGACCTTCGTCTGGGGGCATCTCGTGAGAGACTGGCTCGTGTGAAATGTTCTTCTTGCACTTGTCCCACCTTTTGGAGGAGGTACTGGCGATCAGAGAACAACTTGCTGTGATCGTCTCTGAAGAAGCTTTAGAAGCAATGGCCAAGTGCCAGGGGGATTGGCTGTGGTGGGAACTCAGTTTTCAAGCCCAAATTTCTCCTTGGAACTGTCATTACCCTTGACCAGTTCAAATGGTACCATAAGGGAAACAAGTTTTTTTTTTTTTCTTTTTCACCTGGTTTACATAATGTCATATCATTAATCTAAATTAGACGATAGCACCCTGATAAAGATGGATACAGAGTAGAATAAAAATAAATTGCTTAAGGAAAGAGCAGGGTGTGACAGAGTGACGCCTGCAGGAGGGCACCCTGACTCTGGAGTTCAGCGTAAATAGTTCCACACAGGGTACTGTTTACTAAATAAAAAATAATAACAAGCTTCATGTGATCCCACCCACCCAGAAGTAGAAAGAAGAGTCACCTAACTTTGTAGAGGTTCAAAAATATACTTTTATAAATACATAATGTTGCAGTCATCCCAATGTTTAGGGGTGAGTGGACCTCCCTGGGTAGTTCTTGATACAATTCTTGAAGTCATTCAGTGGGTGAGGTCATTGCCATTAAAATAAATTATCTTCTTACCACCAAATCTTTACATTCACCATTTTCCACTTGTTAGCCAAGAGCCTTGGGAGACGGGATTCAAGAAAGCTTTGGTAATTTATTGACAGGCTGTATACTTACCACTTACAACAGATTGAGGAGCAAAGTGAGAGTTAGTTACAGAAGACGTGGAAGAAACAGTAGCATTAAAACAGCACAAAATGTCATTTGGTAAAGACGCCACAATCTTACATAAGGAAGAGGAAAATGGCAGTGTTGGGGACGTGACTGGCAGGATTTGAATCGACAGATGTATAATTTCTACTATTACCCAATAGTAAGTCTTTTTACTCCAGCCCCACTGTCAGAACCACTTTTGTTATTTCACAGTTGTTTGTTGATATTGAAAGCTCACGTTAGTTTTTAGTCCAATTTGTAAATGTGCTTACAGAGGCTATTTATTCACATTATAAAGACTTTTTTTTCCTAAGTGAATGTTTTAAAAAGTAAAATCTGCTATAGTGCCACATAGTTTTATTTTTTATAGTTATTTAAAGGAATAATAAAATGCTTTTCCAAAATTATAATGCAAGTAATGGTTTGTAACCCAAGGAACTGAAGAAAGATTTTTTTGGGGGGGGGTCCAGAGAAATAAATAGGGCATGTTTATATTATGTATATATATATGCGTGTTCGTGTGTGTGTGTGTGTGTGTGTGTGTGTGTGTGTATATATATACATATATAAGGAGTCCCTGAGTGGTGCAAACGGTTAATGGGATCTGCTGCTAACCAAAAGGGTGGAGGCTCGAGTCCACCCAGAGGCGTCTCAAGAAAGGCTTGGCAATCTACTTCTGAAAAAATCAGCCATTGAAAATCCTATGGAGCACAGTTTCAACTTGTTGGCAACTGATCTGGTTTTATATACATAGAAATATTTATTAAAAGAGAGAATAAACTGAATCAAAAAAGAGTCACAAAGCTATCTTGACGATAAAACACAATAAATATATCTAGCAGACAAATTCTTAACTCCGGTTTTTTATTTAGCATATGCATATAGTGTACACCAAAGATTGCCATGTCAATCAAACCCCAAACCTGTCGCCAACCTGATTCCAACTCATAGAGACCCTATAGGACAGATTAGAACTGCCCCATAGGGTTTCCAAGGAGCGGCTGGTGGATTCGAATTGCCAACCTTTTGGTTAGCAGCCGTATAGCACTTAACCACTGCGCCAGCAGGGTTCCAAAGATTACCATATAGCAATACGATATTTTTGTAAATTCCTGGGTTCGTCTTGAACTCCAGCCACATTTCTGAAAGTATGAAGGCAAATTATTACGGTATGATTTTCTCTATCATTGTTTTAGGGGAGATGGGCCTTGATGAAGAACAAATGGTTTGTCTTAGCACACAGGTCTATATATCTCTGCCTCTTTTGGTGCCTGCCATGCCTGATACAAGTTGCCTCCCATGTTTCAGTTCATGAGCTCCATAAGCATAAAGCTCAAGGTATGTGCAAACACTTGATACAACAATTTGATAGGAATATTGGAGATAGTGACTGTAATGGTGGCTCTTGCCATGTAAGTTTAGTTCATATACATTTAGTTCGCTAATGTTTGTGATGACCATAGCTAGCAGTCCATATTTCATTATCTGGATCCCTCTACAAGCAAAAACAAATTAAAAACACTGACCGGAGTTAAACGTAAATTATGGCCAAAGACAGAGATTCTGTTTTTTGTTGTCCCTTCTCCTAACTCCTACAGTTAGGATGCTCACGAAATCTTTCTTGAGGGAATGAATGAGTGAATGAATGATGCAGGTGTAACACGGTGGAGGAGAACAACAGGAAACGCTACGATTATCTGAAGCCTGACATCACATCACCTTGACCCATTGCCATCAAGTCGATTCCGACTCCTAGCGACCTTATAGGCCAGAGTAGAACTGCCCCATCGGGTTTCCAAGGAGCAGCTGGTGGATTCGAACTGCTGACCTTTGGTTAGCAGCCAAGCTCGTAACCACTGCACCACCAGGGCTCCCCACATCACCTAGGGGTTACTATTCAGGAGGAAGGGAAAGAGATTTGAAAGAGTGAATAAAGGATATAGATTCTCAATCTGGGTCTCACGAAGTCTTCCTAGGCCTGTGAACTCACTGAAAGTGTATATGCATTTTTCCAAGGGAATAAACTTCTTGATATGCCCAACCAGGTCTAAAGAGAACCCCCAAATATTAAGGTCCATTAATTTTATGAAGGTCCTGAGTGGTAGGGGAGGGAGAAATCATAACAATCCCATCAAAGGTCAGTGTGAAAATAAGAAAAGAGGCTCAATTTATTTTTACTCTGTGACTACTTTTTGGTTATGTAGAAAGCATACCATATAAAGAGGAGCAATATTTTACAAAAACAAAACAAAAGATAACAACAAAACGGTTATATGGGCAGTTTATTGTATATTTCTATAGATGAGGTGGTCTAAAACCAAACCCAATAAAAAGAACGCTAGCTGTAATCCAGGTACTGGGCTCTGGTAAGGTACCATTGAAAAAAATACCTTTGGACTTACTTTGCGGAACATCACACTAGACGTAAAATAAAACTGTGCTTTAACACAAAAAACCAAAGCCATTGCTGTCCAGTCGATTCTGACTCATAGCAACCCTACGGGGTAGAACTGCCCCATAGAGTTTCCAAGGATCAGCTGGTGGCTTCGAACTGCCAACCTTTTGGTTAGCAGTCGAGTTCGTAACCACTGTACCACCAGAGCTCCTTAATACAAATAGTTATATTCAATAGGAAGATAATTTACTCTTACCAATCTTAAGCTGAAAAAAAAAATACTCTGATATTTAGATATACATGGTGATATGAAAGGATATTCTAATTCCTGAAACTACATCAAGGACTGCAAATATTCAGGATTTCTGTTTAGATTTAGGCACCCTGAAACCACCCCACCCCACCCCACCCCGCCCCCAGTTTAGCAAATTAGGACAGCGATCTGGGTAAGGAGAGTTCTCGAACAATTAAAATCTAATTCTAAACTGTGGCTTTCACACACATGGAAATAATCTTAGATTTCAGTATTAGAGCTCATGAAGGTGTCCAGAAATTTTTAATAAAAGAGATGTGGGTGTTAAAGGTACAACACTAGATATTCCTCATATAATGCTTATCCTCAGGGGGGAAAAAAAAAAAAGACTTGACATGATGATTCGTACAACGCTCACATCAAAATGTCCATTACTCTTGTGTGATAAGGGAAGGAAGCCTCTGGGTAGGATTTCTCTGACTATTCTTGGTTAGGTAAGGGGTGGATGCTGAGTCAAGGGCCTGAAGGCATGCCTTAGACCTGCTATCACAGAACAAGACAACCCCACAGTAGGGACATGGAATGGACTGTGGACCAGAAAACCGGGCTGAGCAAATTGCAGGGACTCGACACAGACTGAGAGAGTTGAGTGAGGCTATGTCAACAGAAGGAGTTGGGTGCTCTTTCCCTATCATTTTGCTCAAGCCAAAATAAAGGACTACAAGTTCAATATCTCCAGGCTGCAAGCTAAGCATCTAAAGATCAGGATGATATTGGACATGTCTCAGCAACTAGAGAGTCAGAAAATAATACAAGCGCCCCAAAATGAACCTGAGAATTCTTAGTTATTCCCAAGGCCAGTACCCATTGCCACTGAGATGATTCCGACTCATAGCGACCCTGTAGTACGGAGTAGAACTGCCCCATAGGGTTTTCAAGGCTGTAATCCTTGCAGAAGCAGACTGCCACGTCTTTCTCCTGTGGAATGGCTGGTGGATTCAGACTAATGGCCTTTCAGTTAGCAGCCGAGCGCTTAACCACTGCACCATCAGGGCTCCTTCCCAAGGCCAGTAGGACCCATCAGTTGCATCCACACTTTCCCCATGCACCCGGATGCCATCTTACAGGGAGAAGAAGGAGGAGGGAGTAAAAGAAGAGATTGGGCATTTTATTCAAATGGAAGAATGAACACCAATTGAGAAAGACTGCTTAAGTTATTAGACATGACAGCTCCAAACCTGACTGGACATTTTATTAATTTCTTTCCCCCACACCCACTCACTTCTGATTGAGGGCTCTGGAAGAAGCCCAGATGAGTAGCAACTAAAATAAAGAAAATTATATTTTCGCTGTATATTCAAGTTGTATTGTGGCTGAAATTTTGAAACCCAACTACACTTGAAAGATTCTAGATTTTTACATAAATATCTGCCATCAGTGACCCTAGGGAATGGTAAAAACTTAATATGCCAATCTCATAGAAGGGAGAGAAGTTATGTTGAACACAACAACATATTAATTTTGATATGTCAAATTGATCTTCTTCAATACTTACCATGCAGTACAACTTTAACTTGAGACAATTAGACTTCTCTTGTGTACGGATTTCTCACAGCAATTTTCCTATCTCTGGGAGGGATCCTCGATGCATGAGGGTGGACCCCCAGCCACAGTATCAATATCTTGAATCCCACCTGGTCCCTATCCTAGTTTATGGACCAGGCTCATCAGGGACCCAATAAAGCCACTTTCTCGCTACCAGTAATTTGAAATTTAAAACAGAGAAGCCCATTTGCTGGGAGTTGTTCAAACAGGCACATTAGCATCAACGTGGCAGAAAACAAATGAATTTTAGACCTCCTTCTATAAGACCTGGAAACTGGCCACTTTTCTTCCCCTTCTCCAAACCTAATTGGTCAATTCTTCATATCAAGTTCCTTGAATGCCACAGTATCATCCTAATCCGTTCCCCCTTCTGCTTAAGTTTTCTAGAGTTTATTGGTTATTTTCAACCCAAAAGAATCATATGTACTAAAGACAAGTATGTGAACAAGGAATTCTTATAAATCAGTGCAACATTCTAGACAGCCCACCATGTAGCCTAGGGAAAAAAGAATAGAGATGGCCAGTACTCACTCAGCCATGGACTAGTGTGCACACCCTGAAACTAAAGAGCTGTCAAATTTGGTAATAGCTGTAAGTGTTCATGATTTCAACCAGAAGTTTTCTAGAAGGCATGTAAATGTCTTCAGAAATGCCAAGAGTTTATAGCATGAGAGCGCCATCTTACAAAATTAAGTGTTCCAGGGAATGGTCAATAGAATAACTTTCTGAAAGTTGTGCAATGTTCCTTTTATTCCACTGGATTCTCTATTCATGTGAAACATGCATCAGGTTGAATGTAAACAAAAAAAAATAGATTTGAATTCAAGATAAGGATCAAAACTATGAAGAAGTATCACAACATTCAAGGGTAGGGGCAGAACCAACCCACTACTATAGGGATCTAGCTTCAATTGGAACCTAATTATTTCCTAAACAGAGACCAGGGGGAAAGTTTTGGAACATGAATAGAAATCTCTGTTTTTAAAATATATATTATTTTGAAGATTTGCTTTGAAAACATAGTCTTTTGACTTTCCCATTAAAACAAATTGGTGAAATGGTCTAACTATAAAAAAAGAACAGTTACTATCTTGAATTGGACATAAAGTAAGGCTTACTCTTCACCTACTTAATTACTATCTTGTAATATTTTGTATGACTATAGAGTAAAACAAATTATTAGTACATGAACGTTTTATTAAATAAATTATTACTGATAGTTAATATATTGTCAGTGAATGTTTTTGTAAACCAGGAAAAAAAGCTCTTTTAGTTTATAACATGTAAGAATAATATTATAGAAGAATGAGCATAGAGAAGACTACTTTGGGGAAAAGGCTTCATCCAGTTGCTTCAAAGGTTAGTTCTGTGTCTGTGTAAAGGGCATAAGAAGGTGAATTTAGCTATACCATTATCACCCACACACATTAAGGATGTATTTATTCCCCTCTAGTCCATTACAGACTGCTGTGCTTTTCATTTATACTTTTCTTTTTTTTTTTTTTTGCTTATTAAAAAATACTTGGATCTTTTAACACTAAGAAAGTTTCTCTAAAAAGTAGCATATGTGAGAACAGACATATTTTTCAAAAAAAGAATGAACTATCTGTGGTCTCGCTACATGATGATTGAGGGTGTTTTTCTAACTAAGTATCTGTTAGTATTTGGAGAGCGTAAACACTAATGAGGGTGAAGAACTAGGTGGAACAAGGGGAAAGGATCTGGAGTAATGGGATGAAATTAAGAAAAGGGAAATGTAGGTTGATTACCAATTGAAAATCTTCTTAATGTTGAGGTCTATTAGACTGTAGGGTAATCTTCCAAGGGAAGTGGTAGGACTCCCATTGCTCGATGTTTACAATTAGAGTGGACGGACCACTATCAACAACACCCTGTGGTGAACAATCCACCCTGGTGCGCGGAATGAGCGAGTTCACCTTGGTCGTCTTTACAGGCTCAAGCTTCTGTGTGACCTGGGGAGACAGGGAAGCAAAAGCTATCCCAGGCGACCTCACACAGATCAGTCTTTGTCAAAGTGATGGGGGGAATAATTGAAAAATATTTCTTCTGCTTTTCATCTGGAACAGCATCCGTAACACTTTGATAAAACAACCGCAAACAGAAACAGTCGCTGTGGAGTCAACTCTGAATCATGGTGACCCCAAGTGTGTCAGAGTAGAACTGGGCTCCGGAGGGTTTTCAATGGCTGGTTGTTCAGAAGTGAATCCCCAGACCTTTCTTCTGAGGCACCTCTGGAAAGTTCTGTGGTCAACAAACACCCTCCTAAGATATATAGTTTCCATCTAAAGCTTATATCTTTCTGAGGCTTATAGAAATCAGTATTTTGCTTCATGTAGCACTCTGCTTTTCAGTAAAGTAAAAATCAGAACGGCCAAACAAGTAGCACTTTAAAAAATATGGCTATAATGATATTGGTGAGTATGTGTAGCCTCTCATTCCTAAAACAAAAAGCGTTGATGAGAATGGGAGATGAGAAAAGAGCTAGACATAAAGAACAAATATGATTAGCAATTGATAAGCATGCCGCCATGTTCCTGGGACCTATCGAGTTAGATAGCAGTGATTACATGAGAAAAAATCGGTATTTTGTTGTTGATGTTGTTGTCGCTGTTCCTTGATAGCCCATCTCTGTACCTGGAAGTCAATTTCAGAAAAGGGTCTTTTACATAACATGAACATGTCTGGAAAATGATATGTTAGATCAGATGCGGTTATATCTTCTGATTTTAATGAAATATTATTTTATGCTCTTTGATAGGAGTTCTGTCGATCACAATAAATAAGAAAGCATATGAGATCCACGTGGTATTAGATTAGTCCCTTCTGAGAAAATCTCCAGATGATTTGGTTTATAGAAACATACTCATCCTCACAAAAGCCTGAAAGAAGTGAGGCATGAGATATTATACACCCATATTATACTTTGCCGAGCAGAGTGGCTAGTAGGAGTCAGAGATATGAATGATGAGAATCAAGCATCCAATGCCCAATATCTGCTAATTTCTGAAGGTGAAACAAAAGAGGCTGAATGTCAGGAAGAGGGAAGGACACGGAAAGGTTGTGCTCCGAAATTCGGTATTAGATAAAACCAGTATCCTCAACCCAGCAGAAGAGCGATGGGCACTAGCTACTCTTCCTCTGTCTTTACTCTACCTTTCTAGCAGCCAGTAGTTATAAAAGTAATTCTTGGTCTACAGAGAAGGGAATTTGGAGGCCAAAATAGAGAAGCATACCGCAGGATTTCAATTTCTCTTCTGATAAGTGTGTGTCCATGAAGGAACAAAGTTAAGAGAAAAGATTAAAATTGTCTTTCACCTATTACATGTGCTGTTCTGGTTTCCTATTTCTTCCTCATGGTAAATTCTTTCTGTTTTTATGAGTTTAATGTTTTTCTTGATTACAAAATCTCTGTAGCCTGTCAGTCAGTAAAAATATCTCACTCCTACCAACTGGTTTCACACATGAAATGAACATTTTCCAGGAAAAAAATAATTATCTTTCTTTCTTTCCATTGTGTGGGAAAATTTTCTTCAGAAACTTGTGATTGTACACAAGGAAATATGTGTTTCAGGGTTCAAACACTTGCACACAAACTACTGCTTAAAGTTGCTGCTGGAAGCAAGACCTATGTGATGCTCACTTAGCAGGGAATGATATTTTGAGATGAGCTGGCCCCTCTGCCATGAGTTAAAGGTTCTGAGAAATTGGCAGACGTGTCTTAACCACCGGTTGGTAGTCAACACCCAGCAAGCGAGCGGTGCTGCTGGCTGTGACCAACGTCTGCGAGTGCCAGGGAGTGCAGCACACTTTCTGCATCATAAGTGAAAGAAAAAGACCAAACTGGAAGGGAAATACAAAAACTACACCATGTCCATTTTCTTTTCCCCATCCTTGGACAAGCTGACAGAAGAGGTTGCTAGCTGACGAACTAAATTTTCTAAATAAGGAGGCATGTGATTTGCTTTCATGAAACTGATTGCTTTTGGTCAAGAGTCTAGCCCCCAAAAGAATGTGTGTATGTTCATGTTTTTCTAATCCCAAGACCACCAGACAGAGTTTCTTAAGGTCAAAATATAGAATCTGAGCAACTTGATTCATCTGAAATAAAACTAGAAAGTTACCTGCAGAAGCATCATTTCTCAAAATATTTCATAGCCACTCAAATTTACCTTATAAACTGGGCATATACAATATTAAAATACCCAAATACTTACCTTTAGGTTCAATTAAGGGAATATTTTTTCCTAGACCCAAACATTGCAATTTATTTTTAAGATAATAATACTTTACATGTGTATGTCGTTTACAAAGACATTTCATATACTTTATTTCATTTTATCTTTTAAGAAACGTTTAACTTTTAGTACCAAAAAACTATAATTTAATTATAGCTTGGTTTTATTTAACTAACTGATAGAAGAAAAGTAGAGTAGAGGCTGTGAATCAGTAAAGTTCACATTTCATAATAAACTTAGCATTAAAAAAAAAATCATGACCACATATTTTCCAGCATATTTGCTGAAGTAGGCTTTCAGATAGAGGTGTAATATTCATATCCCATAAAAGTTAAGACGTCCTTCTTGAGACTAGAGATGAGATACCACAATTCTGTTTGTTGTATTGACTGGAAGAGCTTTTAGATTCTGCTTTTCAAGAGATGATTTATGTTCCAGCCCATCTCTTGGAGTTCTGGCTCCTCCAACTCACTCGTGTGTGATCCCCACTTCTACACTAAATACACAGTCCTGCCTGAAGTCCTGTCTGATGGATCTGTGCTTTATTTCTATTGGATCATGTCCTCCACTTTAACAGATATTTCTTTAAATGACTCATCCATGTATTCAGGCTCAGGCCTCACTGTCTAAAGTGGCACCAGTAGCTTTACTTTTCCTTGAAGACTTTGAGCAGAATTTCTTTCCTATGAGTGTGAGAGAAAGCACAGTACCTGAAGAGCGGTGGCCAAACAAACACAAGACCTGCATTCATTATGACTATCTCCATCTGATAGGGCCCAAGATGTTTCTCCGTGGTCTCTGGAACAGAGTGGGGTAGGGGAGACAGAGCTGTAGGCTGGCCCCTGAGAAACCCTGTATCTAAGTTCACCGGAGCCCCAGGGCTTACCCCACATTTCTGACTCTCATTCAAGTTTTCAGAGGTCCTTTGAGGTAGGCAGATGGGCTGTTGTTCTCCCCATTTTACAGATGCAGAAAGGAGGCATTTAAATTAAGTGTTAATTTCCAAGTCACAGAACCAGTAAAAAACATGAATCTGCATCCAAACCAAATTCTCTGACTCTGTGCTCCTTGTTAGCCTTGAGTCTGCTGGACTCTGCTTGACTTAGCCAAAATATGTCCTTCTAATTTTGATTAACAAGGAAGGATTGGAGTTAGTATTTCAAATCAAAAGCAAAAGAGAGAGAAGCTTAATAATTCTAAAGGTCGAAGACTAAGGCTTAGTCAAGTTTTGTATTCCTACCCCATCCTGGCACCCAATTTAATTAAATGGAATGAGAGAGAGAAGTGGGGGAGGAGCACTTGGCAATGTATAAAGCCCACTAATTAAAAATTGCTTTGCAAATAAGTCCAAAAAACATTATTTAATTCTGCCGACAAGATATACATATAGTGAAATAAAATAACGTCAGAAGCCCCCAAAAAGCACCACAAGTAAGATTTTCTTACAGATCCCTCATCTTAAATCACAGTCAGCATCAGGACTGGCTATGATTTTTGCATTTTGCAGGGTCCTGTGCAAAATGAAAATGTGGGGCCTATGGTTCAGAAAATATTAAGACTTTCAAGATGGTAACATCAGAGGATTAATCCAAGCATGGGGCCCTGTGTGACTGCCCAGGTCACACGCCCAAGAAGCCAGCCCCAGCTGACGTTAAATTTTCTGCATGTTATCTAGTTCTGCTTCAAAAGGAATCTGATTTCAGCTCAATGTAAAGGAAAACTACCTCACAATTAGGGCTGTTTACAAACAGAGCAGACTGCTTTGTTAAGCAGGGGTTTGCCCTTCAATGGAAAGTTCACGCAGAACCCGGAAGACCATCTGTCAAGGATGTTGAAGCAGGGATTGATTCCCACATTAGGACAGTCAGATTTGACCTCAGGGGTCCTTTCTCATACTAAGATTCTGTGAGTAGGATAATTTTCATCGTCTTCAAATTTTTGAAAGGAGCCACTTTATATGATTCATTAATATCACCTGAGAAGCACACCAAATTTGATGACTTTTGCTTTAAAGGGACAGAGTAAGACCTCAGTGCCCTAAAATCTTTGCATTACGGTCATTCAACGTGAGTAAAGGTGCTCCTACACTCCTGGGCATTAGGAGCGTGTGCATGGCTCCACTCAGCAAGGAAGATGCCCGTTAATAACCCTGAAAGACTTCCAAGGTGGCTTGGGTATTTCATTACTTCAAAATCTGTGTGTCTTTTGGTGCTATATGCAAAGCTTAAGGTCCCCTTCCAGACAAAGCATCACAGCCAGTCATTTTTGGTCCACTACTCAAGAAGTATTTGAAAGTATTAGAGCCACAATACTGAAATACAAATTGAGATGATGTTCCACAATTGGAAACTAGCAAATGCTGTATTCCATGCTTTCTTCGGTTTATCAACAATGAATCCAGACCACACATATAATCATTTAGAAAAAAAATCCAGATTTTTCAACTCACATTGGATTCAAGCACCAAAGCAACAAGAAAAAAAAAAAAAAAATGAAACTACCAAGGTCTCATTGTTTTGGCCAATAACAGAATAATTAACAATGCTAATATTTTATATTTCTGTTGAGTCCCGAAGAAGACCGAAGAAGAATCGAAGCCTTTGCATTATGGTGTTGGCAAAGAATATTGAATATCCATGGACTGCCAGAAGAACCAACAAATCTGTCTTGAAAGAATTGCAGTCAGCATGCTCTTTGGAAGCAAGGATGGTGAGACTTCGTCTCATTTACTTTGAACTTGTTATCATGAGGGACCTGTTCCTGGAGAAGGACGTTATGCTTGGTAAGGTAGAAGGTCAGCAAAAAAGAGGAAGACCCTCAACAGGATGGATTGATACAGTGGCTACAACAATGGGCTCAAACATAGCAATGATTGTGAGGATGGCCTAGGACCATGCAGGGTTTCGTTCTGTTGTACAGGGGGTCACTATGAGTTGGAACCGACTGGACAGCATCTAACAACAACAACAGTTGAGTCCCTCCAGGCTATTTGGCTATTTTAAATATGTTTAACCTTCATTAAATGCACTCTGGCTAGTAGTTGGGTTGATGTGCTCCTGTTTCCATACAGAGTTATCATTCAATAGCATTTGCCATTGCCATGTTGTTAAGAAAATAAGGACAGCACTGGTTTCTAGCATCCTCGGTTTTTGTCGAGCAAAGCAGCAATGGTGAATCAAAGGCATGTCAAGAGATGTGACGTAAATGGAAATCGCGGAGTATCATAATGCGGCACAACAGGTGCACAAAATAGATGTTCAAAATGGTTTCTATTATTTGGCTTTTTTGGAATCAAATCAGAATCAAGAACAATAGTGGCCATTTCAGATAAATTACTTCTGCACATTCTTGCAGATTGAGCAGCTGTAAAGGAGGGGAGGGGGAAGTTTGGGGGGATGCTTGCTGTTTGGAAGGTGGATGCAAATACATTTGTAATGTGTGTACAGTATATTCAGTATATTCAATTTCTGCCTTTCATACGCCATGATAAAAGTAGTTTCCTTTCCAGGATTGCATGTTTCATTCATACCACATTTTAATAATTAAATAGCACAACTCTAGAGGCAATGAGTAAGATAGAAGTTTGCAGACAATTCACTATTTTTCTCAGACAGTCCTTCCAAAGAGCCCATGGAGATGCAGTTTGATGATTTAAGTTCTAAAACGAGTTGGTTAATAAAATATTGGGTGTTTATGTAGTTTTGCTGTAACCGAGAGTAGCTCTTCTTTTGTCAGGTGTGGTGTTATTAATGGTAAGAGGTAGGGTGATGAGCCCCCACGTCATTATTCCCTTCCGCCCACTCTCTGGGCTTTTTTGTTGCGTTACGGTTACTATTTGTAATTTCTAATGTTGGGAAGGGAGAGGTTTGTTGTGTTTTTAATCCTCGCTGTTAGCATATTCTATTTTATTAGACATAATTCAGAGGGAGAGAGAGAGAAAGGGAGGTAGACTCTGGTTAAGGGGGTTGTATAATTGGGCGTAGTGGGATTAAACTATTATTAGTATACAGTCCTAATAGATGCCCCATAAAGAACCCATGGCAAAGGCATTAATGAGTTATGAAGGAAGAGTATGCAAGCTGAACAGTGTCTCCATTATTACAACCCTACTTACATACAAATTGTTTAGCAACCACTTGAAAGAGACACCAGATCCCTGACGTATTTAAGCAGAGTAATTTTCCTTCAGAATCGTCTGTTCTGTTTTAATCGGTAACTTCTAATTTGCGGGATCTTTCTCACGTGCCAATCCTGATATTGTTTTGTTTCAACATCAAACCTTGAATATACTAAAAAAAAAATTCTCTGAAATTTTAATTCTAACATAAAAATTTACTAATAAACGTATATAAAAACATGGTCTCTTCCTCGATTAAAAAAAAAAAAAAAAGGCAAGCTATATGAACACTAATGCCCCCAGCTGATGAGAATAGGAAATAAGTTAAAGAGCGTTATTTTGGGGTATAAATATTCAAAAGTATAAAAAAAAGTTAAATGTGAAAATTATAATATGCTTTTATGTCAAAGTTGAAAAAAATAAGTCACATCTTTCTGTGATGGTTCTTGTAGTTGATGTTGCAGGTGAAAAAGAGAAAGTGAAAGTCCGTTGGGTTTCACAGACGCTTTTGGATAACGTGCTTATGTGTATTTGATGGATTACTCTCTGGTTTAAGGGGTAGCTGATGGATTACTCTCCACTTAAATTGTGTAAATATGTACAGTAAATCTTTTCCTCCTTATGGTTTTTCCACTCTTCTCCCTATTACAATAGAGGTTGTTTTTATCATGGGTGTTTTGTTTTTTTTTTTTCACCTTAAAGGAACATATTATGGATTTGATGACCACATAGGGAAGTTATGACACATCAGTCAGAGTTTCTTTTGTGACGTTTTTTGATGCCCTCAGATATTTGATAATATTTTCATCCAAGACGGAGTTGCTACTACACCTTAGTATAATTCATAGCTGTGAGTGCTTGTAAAATGCTGTCTCCACCAAAAATAATCACTCCACATGTTGATTATTTGGGGGCTTCTTTGTTTTAAACTTGTATAGGAATTAGTACTTGAAGTCCTGATGAACTGCAAAGTTTTGAATAATAGTATATATGTTTTTTAAGAGACTATTTTTTAGAGCAGTTTTGGTTTGTGCCAAGTGAATACATATTTTTTAAAACAATTTAAATTCTGTAGCTTGCTGAGTTTTCTAGAAATCCTCTCTACCTTTCTAGCATTTGCAACTTGGAATATGTTTGTAAAATATGAAGGAACCGAGGATGATGTTCCAATGGAAACTGAGCTACCTCCTTAAATGGAATGTTTATGTAAGCAATTTCACATGATAAGGTTTACGGTTAAGGTAGCTTACATCCAAGATCCACGATTTAACCTTCCAAAGATGCACGGTTACATTTTTTGATGTATCTTTTTTGCTTTTATAAAATGCGTTTCAGTTCTCATACATAAATTCCTAGGGAGAGAAATGAAAAGTTCTTTGCATGAAAAATCTAATCCCAAGGTATGTGAAAACTTGGTGTTGGAAGTAATTTTCACTTTTTTCCCATTTGTTTTTATTGCTTTCCAAAGTGAAAACTCCAAAGACTCAGAAGCCAAAGGGCCTTTTGAAAAATGCCACTTTCAGATTTCAGCCAACAGCCACAGCTGAATCGACAAGGGAGGGTTCTAACAAGATAGTTACTTGCTGCCGGCTACAGTTCCCACTTTTGTTTCCTATGGAAACTAACACGGGGCAAATTGAAAGAGTGATTATTTTAAGCCTCCACTGTCTTTCCTGATCCAGTGTCTGCAGTATTTTCATAGAAAATGGGAGCAGGAAAAGCAGGGGGAGATGTCAGGCCTTGTCAATTTCAGCTGTGGTTGTTGGCAGGGAGCTGAAAGTTCTAGCTTTTCAAACAGGCCACAGAAATCTCTCCTCTTTTTACTCTTAAAACAAAAAGGTTAGATAATTATCGACTTCACCTTTACCTGGCCCTTCTGTGCCTTCCTTATGCGTTGTGACTTTTAGGAAGGAAAAATGGTGCAACCATTCACAAGAGGAGTTATGAGGGGAAGTTACACTGCCAAAATTTTGTTCCAACAAATAACCCATGAATAATGAACTCTCTCTAACCGTGGGACACTGTGTCTGTCAATGTAGTAACTGGTTTATCCAGCTGATGATTGCCTCAGACCCTTAGTTTTCTCTATTTTTTCCTTCATAATGAACATGTCTTCATTTACAAATCTCACATTTTATGGGATAGAAAAAAAAAAGACAGAAGGTACAATAAATAACAGTTTCTCAGAACACATGAGCTATTACAGATTGCAATGCTATAAATTAGGAATTAGTATAGTCTGTGTGGGGATAAAACTCATCCTGTCTTCCACTGCTAGCTACTTTGCTGGTAACTTTAACAAAATCAAATTTTAATTTTAAGAATTGAAACTCTTTACTGATGTTTGGTCCCCAATCCCACCCAATCATTTTTTAAATCACATGGTAATTTAAGTGACTGTATAGTTTAATAACATTCTATTTTAAGGTGTTAAAATATATCATTAAATACATGAAATTGTTTCTTTAAATGCTTTATGTTATCATGGTAAAGGAGTTCTCATGATTATGCTACTAATAGCATCTACAATTATTGTGTACTGAACTTACTATGGAAACCCTGGTGGCGTAGCAGTTAAGTGCTACAGATGCTAACCAAAAGGTTGGCAATTCGAATCCACCAGGTGCTCTTTGGAAACTCTATGGGGCAGTTCCACTCTGTCCTATAGGGTCACTGTGAGTCAGAATCCACTTGACGGCAACGAGTTTGGTTTTGGTCTTGGTACTTACTATGTGCCAGATACTTAACATGCTCTCAATTAATTCTCCCAACAACACTTTGAGATAGTTACTGTTATCCTTATTTCACAAATAAGAAAGCTAAAGCTTGAGTTAAAGAACTTTTCCAATATCACACAGTAAGAGATGGAATGGAATGCAAACTGAGGTCTCTGACACATGTTAACAAGTGTGCTGTATCACATTGCTGACCTCCACTTGCTCACACATGGAGGAGGGGAGGGTAGGACACTACAGACAATGATCATTCATGCACTGCTTGCTGCTGAGACAAATAGAAAGGCTACAACTGTTAACCTGGCACATTGCACAGCATAGTCTATATCCCTTTGGTGATGCAATCATTTTCTGCTTTGAATTTCCTGTTGATACCATGTATTTTCTCTAATGGAAGGCATGCTGATTAAAAGACTAGGTCACAATTTTTGTTATGAGTTATAGATTTTGCTATCCATTATCTGGGATCACATCTGTCCCAGCAGACCCTGGACATCATAAATCCTGCACATATGAGTCAATGATAAAATCTTTTTTTTTTATTCTATTTCTTGCAAAATTGTGAAACATGGGGTAAAACATGAAGGCACCTGGCAATGACTGCACAGACATTTTATTCTCATCTCCTTCTTCTTAACCTTTTTGTTATTTTTCATGAAACTTTTCAAAATATGGTAAAATACATTCTTCCTTGCTGCAAAATCAGTACTAACAAGCCAAATAAATAAGACTAAAGGAATTTGTATCTCAAGTATATTACCACTACTATGTATTCTTCATTATAACCGAAGGAGTACTAACAGCTAAGAAGCAGAGATGGCTGCCCTGGAATACTGCAGAACACAGTGATGCATTCCACCTGCTGCACATGGAAGCAATGATTGCACTCTAAGATAGAATGCAGGGTAACAATAACTTATAGGAGTTTAAGTCTCTTGAAAAGTACCACTGCAATGCATTATTCCTTATTCCAGAGGCATTATTTACTGTTCAGAAGCTAAAAGAGCAGGGAGCCAATAACACCTGGAAACAATGAATGGTGTCAAGGAGAAAATGGCCGCTATGACTGAAAGAAGACTGGCAATAGCTTATTCTCATGATAAGTACATTCTCACAAGAACATAGTAACTGGGAAACACAGTGAGGAGGCTCATCTCACAGAAATAAAAGAAAACCTATCAAAAGCTTAAAAATTCACACATCCAGGAGGCATCACCTAAGACAATGCTCAGTCTACACAAAAATGAGGCTCCAACTCAGGGTTCTTGAGTTTCACGGTTTCAAACGTCTTCCACCTTGAAGCTAAACACATTAAAATTGGGCTACCTCCTTCCCAAAGAACTCCAGAAGCATAAAAAGTGGTTGGGATACTGTCTGTCCCACGGGTCACCAAAGAAACATACTCATTATGGTGCTGGAAGACAACTAAAGATAATGAAAGCTATTCACAGCGAAAGCTATAGTCTGAGATTTGGTTTGTCTTCTCACTGTGAAGCTTCCTGACATCTCCCATCAGCCCCGGTGTCAGCTTCTCCTACTTTACGCCCAGAGTAGGGATGTGAGTGTGTGGAAGGACATAGTCCTAGCTTGCCATCACTCTTTCCCAAAGCTGCCTGGGCCCTGAGCTGTAGGATCTCCTGGCCAGGAACCAGAGACTAATCCTGAAGCTGAGAGGAGGGGGAATGCAGAAGACATGTGACATGGACAACAAATTCCTGGCATCCTGGAATCTTGGACAAAAAGAAAAGAGATTATGTTTACAGCAGGGGTAAGGGGCTGGCTTGGATATTTTCCCTATTTTCCAAGGACATCCTTCCACCTCCCTACACACACACACACACACACACACACACACATCCTGAACAAACTATGTTTCAGTATTGTTCAGAGTTTAGAGGTGGCCCCACCCCAAATTCAGGCCTGATTATCTCCAAATTGCTTAAATTTCTTTGACAAGGCAAGGAAAAGACATTCATTTTACAAGTCAGATTGAAAGCATTAAAATTCAAATATCTAGGAGCTTTAACAACAGATGTAAGTGTATTCAGTGTCTGAATGAAGACTCAAAATTATTTTCCAGGCTGGAGAAGGTGGAGAGAGGGAGGACACGAGATGTCACTAAGACATTTGTTACCTGGAGGAGAAGGGCAGAGAGAAGGAGCTACCCTTGGGTGGGAGACTGCAGAGGGGACCTAGAGGAGTAGTTACAAAATCACCTCTACTCTGGCAAATTGGATTTACATGTAATTTTTAGTCAACACTAGCATTTTTGTCTACACTAGCTTATTCATAAAGTCAAAAAAGAGACCTCAAAAATATGTTGCCTGCTTGTTATTGAAGCAAAAGTGAATTTTTTTATCCAACTTAGTTATTGAAAAGAAAAAGCCTGCTCTCGAGGACTAAACACTTATTTATTCCTCTTCGATAACAATATTCTTAAGGCAAATTCTTATACATTTCTTGAGAGAACTGTTTAGGATTCCTAAGGTAAAACCCATATATTACTACAAAAGGGTCATTGTACAAACTAAAAACACATAGCGTTTTCAAAAGACAATTTTCCAAAATCTTCTAATTAGAAAAAAATCCTTATTCTACACATCTACACTAATTTTCATCATATCTACATAGATGTATGTGCCTGTGCCTGTGTGCACACGTGAGGGGTGTGTGTGTGTGTGTTTCTATTGAGAGACAGTATGTTAGAAGGGAAAACTCTGAAGTCTGAGTGGGTGGTCTGAGTTTGAGCCCTAGCTCTGCGAATTACTAATTGTGTGACCTAGGGCAAGTCCCTTAGCTTCCCTTGTAACTTAGTTTCTTCGTCTTTAAAATAGAAGAAAATATCAGTACCTACCTGTTGTCCCTGGGAGGTGCAAACAGTTAACATTCTCAGCTGCTAACTGAAAGGTTGAAAGCTGGAGTCCACCCAGAGATGCCTCAGAAGAAAGGCCTGGTGATCTACTTCTGAAAAACCAGCCATTGAAAATCCTTTGTCACTCAGTTGTACTCTGAAACACAGAGGGACACTGTGTGTCCGAGTCAACATGACAGCAACTGCTTGGATATCTCCTGTTACAACGTACACACTGTGTGTTTGTTAAATAAACAAAATATTATTATTATGATAATTTTGCTCTCAATAATCTGATACAGTGAACACTATGATCCCCACTTTTTCAGATATGGTAATTCAGATATGGACGCACTATTATGTCTCAGTTAAGTGGCACAGTTAAAGTGATATTTAATTCCAGGCCTATTTGACCCAAAAGCCCATGTCCTTGCCTCTAAATCACATCACACCAACCTTTCATAATTTAGACTCATCACTGGATTCACTTTCATATACTTACTTATATTTGAGGTTTTGTTCTTTCATTTGAAGGCATTCTTCATATATTATGAGTACTAATCCTCTCATGATTGTACGGCTAGTTGTTTAAATTTGTTTTTTGAAGTTATATTTCATGGAAGTTTTTTTTTTTTTTTTAATGGAGACAAATTAAATAATCTCTTCTTTTAAGCGTATTCTTTTTTTGTTGTTGTTGAAGAGATTCTTAAACTCAATGTCAAAATATATTCTCATATTTTCTTTTAAAATTTTAGTAATTTTGTTTTTCATATTTAAAACATTTCTCCATCTGGAATATAGTTTTGCAAATAGTGTGATGTAGTGATCTAATTTTATCTTTCTCATCTGTTTTCTCCCCCAGTTGTTCCAGCACCGTTTACTGACAAGTCCATCGTTTCTCTCCTTATTTGTGATCCCAGCTCAGATATGGGGAGCAATCCTGAGCTCCTGTATGTAGGTTTATGTGTGTTCCTGAGCTCCTGATCCTGTTCCAGTGTTCTCTTTGTCTATCCCTCAATGAGTACCACAATGATTTAGGTCTTAATATCTGTTTTCTTTTTCCTATTATTACTGTTTTTGTTGGTTTGTTTTAATTCATTGCTTTTGCCTACGTATTATCAATTCTCTTTTGCATGTCTCTTGTTTATTTGGGGTTCAGTTTGTTTGTTCCTGAGATAACCTTTCTTCATTGGTGCATGCAAGTGATAAACAATCTGAACCTTTGTCTGAGAATAGTGGAATTTCAACCCTCATTACTAGTGATTATTTATCTGTACTTAGAATTTTAGGATCATAGTTTAGATATTTTCTCCCAGTCCACTTAAGATATTATTTCATTGTCTTTTTTTTTTTTATTTCTGGCACCGGAGGCATTTCCATATTACTTGGAGAGCTCAGCTACACATTTAAAAGAATCTTCATTAAATTATGTCTAGCTTTTCTTGGTATCTGTAGTAGGAAGACATCCATGTTATTTAAGCTACCATATTACTAGAACCAGAAATCTATGAATTCTTTTATCAAATCTTAGCCAGGTGCTGTGTTGCAAGAGGACAGGATAAAAATAATGATAGAGCTTTCAAAGACTATGGTAGGCTTCTTCATCCTATTTTTAAATAGTATTTATATGTTCAGTGATACTTTAGATGTGTGTTCTTATCCCCATGTGTATTATATTACACTAGTGAAACAATTTCTGGATATTTGGTCAATGGTATTTGTGCCCTCTCCACAGTATGCAGAGGTTAGGAAGTAGAACACAGGCCCAAGAATTTCTCTACCCCTTCTCTCGGCTGTAAGGACACTCTATGCAAGCATTGACGTTTTCCTTGTCTCTCAGCCCACAGAGACCATTAGCTCTTCAGGAATTGGACCATGTTTCATTCTACTTCGTGTCCCTACAACCCAGAACAAAGACTGGCACATAGAAAATTATTTTGAATGTTTCTTCAATGAAGGAAAAATATAGAGGCGTATAGAAGGATGAGGGATAAGTCAACACACATCAAGCGAGATTTATCAATCAGTGCATTCACATTTGTGTAGAAAAAGTTACTTCCAATGTGAAAAATCTAACTGCTTGAATTTGAACCTGCATTTTGTGAAGAAGGCTATCCAAAGTAAAATACCTGACTGGCTAAGAATTAATGTGTAGAGTTTATTAAGGATAAAAGTGTAGGACTGAAAAAGGCATATCTTTAAGGGGTGACTCACACCAGAAAGGAGAAAGGAGTAAAGTCAGAAAAAGAAAGAAAAAAAAATTGATGAGAAGGAGAGGGCTACCACACTATTTTGTTGTTATTAGGGGCCGTCCAGTTGGTTCAGACTCATAGTGGCCCTATGTACAATAGAACAAAACATTCCCCAGTCCTGAGTCATCCTTACAATCGTTGTTATGCTTGAGCCATTGTTGCAGCCACTGTGTCAACCCATCTTGTTGAGGTCTTCCTCTTTTTCGCTGGCCCTCTGCTTTACCAAGCATGATATCCTTCTCCAGGGACTGATCCCTCCTAATAACATGTCCAAAGTATGTGAGGCATAGTCTCGCCATCCTTGCTTCCAAGGAGCATTTTGGTTATACTTCTTCCAAGACAGATTTGTTTGTTCTTTTCGCAGTCCATGGTATATTCAATATTCCTCAACAACACCACAATTTGAAGGTGTCAATTCTTCTTCAGTCTTCCTTATTCATTGCCCAGCTTTCACATGCATATGAGGCAATCGAAAACACTATGGCTTGGGTCAGGTGCACCTTAGTCTTCAAGGTGACATCTTTGTTTTTCAACACTTTAAAGAGGT
>NW_004443940.1:27275840-27372034 GCF_000243295.1 Trichechus manatus latirostris | reverse complement strand
TTGTGGGTTAAAGTAAAATGAAATCCTTGACAACTTCAATATTTTCTCCATTTATCATGATATTGCTTATTGGTCCAGTTGTGAGGATTTGTGTTTTCTTTATGTTGAGGTGTAACCCATACTGAAGGCTGTAGTCTTTGATCTTCATCAGTAAGTGCTTCAAGTCCTCTTCACTTTCAGCAAACAAGGTTGTGTCATCTGCATAATGCAGATTGTTAGTGAGTCTTCTTCCAATCCTGGTGCCCCATTCTTCTTCATATCCAGCTTCTCGGATTATTTGCTCAGCATACAGATTGAATAGGTATGGTGAAAAGATATAACCCTGAGGCACACCTTTCCTAACTTTAAACCACGCAGTGTCCCCTTGTTCTGTTCAAACTACTGCCTCTTGATCTATGTACAGGTTCCTCATAAGCACAATTAAGTGTTCTGGAATTCCCATTCTTCACAATGTTATCCATAATTTGTTATGATCTATGTAGTCAAATGCCTTTGTGTAATCAATGAAACACAGGTCAACATCTTTCTGGTATTCTCTGCTTTCAGCCCAGATCTATCTGACATCAGCAATGATATCCCTGGTTCCACGTCCTCTTCTGAATCCGGTTTGAATTGCTAGCAGTTGCCTGTCGATATATTGCTGCCGCTGCTTTTGAATGCTCTTAAGTAAAATTTTGCTTGCATGTGATATTAACGATATTGTTCAAAAATGTCCATATTTGACTGGATCACCTTTCTTGGGAATAGGCATAAAGATGGATCTCTTCTGGTCGGTTGTCCAGGTAGCTGTCTTCTAAATTTCTTGACATAGAGGAGTGAGCATCTCCAGCACTGCATCTGCTTGTTGAAACATCTCAGTTGGTATTCCATTAATTCCTGGAGCCTTGTTTTTCACCAATGCCTTCAGTGCAGCTTGGACTTCTTCCTTCAGTACCATCGGTTCCTGATCATATGCTACCTCCTGAAATGGATGAACGTCAACCAATTCTTTTTGGTATAGTGACTCAGTGTATTCCTTCCATATTCTTTTGTTCCTTCCTGTATCATTTAATATTTTCCCCGTAGAATCCTTTGGTATTGCAATTCGAGGCTTGAATTTTTTCTTCAGTACTTTCAGCTTGAGAAATGCCAAGTGTATTCTTCCCTTTTGGTTTTCAATCTCCAGCTCTTTGCACACGTCATTATAATACTTTAGTCTTCTCAAGCCACCGTTTGAAATCTTCTGTTCAACTCATCTCAACTTCATCATTTCTTGCTTTCGCTTTAGCTACCTGACATTCAAGAGCAAGTTTCAGAGTCTCTTCTGACATCAATTTTGGTCTTTTCTTTCTTTGCTGTCTTCCTTTCTTCATGTATGATGTCCTTGATGTCATTCCACAACTCGTCTGGTCTTCGGTCATTAGTGTTCAACATGTCAAATCTATTCTTGAGATGGTCTCTAAATTCAGATGGGATATACTCAAGGTCATACTTAGGCTCTCATGGGCTTGTTCTAATTTTCTTCAGCTTCAATTTGAACTTGCATATGAGTAATTGATGGTCTGTTCAAAGTCAGCCCCTGGCCTTGTTCTAACTGATGATATTGAGCTTTTCCATCATCTCTTTCTACAGATATAGTTTGATTCCTGTGTATTCCATCTGGTGAGGTCCATGTGTATGGTCACCATTTACATTGGTGAAAAAAGGTTTTGCAATGAAGAGATTCTTGGTCTTGCAAAATTCTATCATGCAATCTCTGGCATAGTTTCTTGATAGGCCATATTTTCCAACTACCAATCCTTCTTTGTTTCCAACTTCTGCATTCCAATCACCAGTAATTATCAATGCATCCTGATTGCATGTTCAATCAGTTTCAGACTGCAGAAGTTGGCAAAAATATTCAATTTCTTCATCTTTGGTCTTAGTGGTTGGTGCATAAATTTGAATAATAGTCGTATTAACTGGTCTTCTTTGTAGGTGTATGGATATTATCCTATCACTGACAGCGTTGTATGTCAGGATAGATCTTGAAATGCTCTTTTTGGCCATTAATGTAATGTCATTCCTCTTCAAGTTGTTATTCCCAGCATAGTAGACCACATAATTGTTTGATTCAAAATGGCCAATACCAGTCCCTTTCAGCTCACTAATGCCTAGGGTATCGATGTTTATGTGTTCCATTACATTTTTGACAATTTCCAATTTTCCTAGAGTCATACTTCGTACATTCCACGTTCCGATTATTAATGGATGTATGCAACTGTTTCTTCTCATTTTGAGTCGTGCCACATCAGCAAATGAACGTCCCGAATCTTGATTCCATCCACATCATTAGGGTTGACTCTACTTTCAGGAGGCAGCTCTTCCCCGGTCTTATTTTGAGTGCCTTCCAACCTGAGGGGCTCATCTTCTGGCACTATATCAGACAGTGTTCTCCTGCTATTCATAATGTTTTTGCTGGCTAATTTTTATCAGAAGTAGACCACCAGGCCCTTCTTCCTAGTCTGTCTTAGTCTGGAAGCTCAGCTGAAACCTGTCCGCCATGGGTGACCCTGCTGGTATTTGAAAACTGGTGGCATAGCTTCCAGCATCACAGCAACACACAACCACCACAGTACTACAAACTGACAGATGCATGGGGTTTTAAAAATTTATTAATGAAATATAGCATAAATGCAGAAAATGCATAGAAGTATACAATTTTCACAAACTGAACAAATTTTCTTTATATATGATGTCCTTGATGTCATTCCACAACTCATCTGGTCTTCAGTCATTAGTGTTCAATGCATCAAATCTGTTCTTGAGATGGTCTCTAAATTCAGGTGGGATATACTCAAGGTTGTACTTTGGCTATATATATATATGTGTGTGTGTGTGTGTGTGTGTGTGTGTGTGTGTGTGTGTGTATATATATATGTATATATATATACCCCATTGCCATCGAATTGATTCCAACTCATAGTGACCCTATAGAACAAAGTAGAACTGCCTCATAGGATTTCCAAGGCCGTAAATCTTTACAGAAGCAGAGTTCCAGGTCTTTCTCCCACAGAGCAGCTGGTGGACTCAAACTGCCGACCTTTTGGTTAGCAGCCAAGTGCTTAACCACTGAGCTACCAGGGCTCCAGGACTCTCTCTCTCTCTTTATATATGCATATGTATATATATATATATGTTACATATGAGGTATAGTTGTTTAACTTTCTAGTATAAGTGAATAATAAGTTCCCTACAAGATTTCGTACACCATAGTGATTCCAGTTGGTTTAAGTGGTTGCATGGAAAAACTTAAATGTAAGAACTTAAGTTCTAGTTATAGTGGAATGGAATTGAGAAAGGAACTATTACCATATAAACAAGAAGATGTAAAAATTATTATAGAATATCAGATATAAATTCAATGCTAATTCATTTGGAAATGTTAAAGGGAAAATATAAAATGACAAAACTGGCTGAAAAAGAGGTTGAGAGACTGACTATAACAATAAACATGGAAGAAATTGGAACAGTTTTCAAAGAATTACCTCCATGAAATGCTGTTGGTCCAGATAGTGTTATGGGTAAATTCTTCTAAAAAATCCAAAGATCTTCCATGTTTTGTAAACTGAACAAGAACATAGAAAAAAAATTGAAAACTTTCCCAGTTATTTTTTCGAAGCTACTGCAATGCTACAATGCTCAAAAACAAAACTACAAGTGAATATGGATGTAAAAAAATTCTAAACAATGTTAATAGATGAAGTCAATGAAATCCAGCAGTACAGAGAAAAATTAATATACCATGCCCATTTAGGCTTTCTTCTAGGATGTCATGGGTGGTTCATTATTGGGAAATGGGTTAATATTAAATAAACAGAGAAAACCATATAATTACCAGAAAAGATGTCCTAAGATCTATTTTTAAAGCTTTTTGTTTTTAGATAGTTATAGATTCACTCAGATGTAAGAAACAATACAGAACAATAATATAGAAGTAATACATCCAGTTCCCAGTATAATATCTTGCATCACTACAATACAGTATCCCAACCAGGAAATTGATATAATCCATGAACTTATTTCACCAGTGTTACATACACTCTATGTAATTTTATCATCAATGTAGATTGGTGTGACCTGTACCACAGTCAAAATACAGAAGAATTTCACCATGAGGATCCCAGTGCTACACTTTTACAGCCTTGGCCACCTCCTAGGCTTCCCCTCTCCCTAACCCCTGATAATTATTAAACTGTTCTCCATTTCTAAGATTTTGTCATTTCAAGAATGTTACATAAATGGAGTCATACAATATGTTACCTTTTGCGATTAGCTTTTTTTCACTCAGCATAATTCCAATAGGCCTATCTAAGTTGTGTGTATCAATGGTCTGTTCCTTTTTATTGCAGAGTAGTATTACATGTTACATGGTATAGATTTACCATAGTGTGTATGTGTGTGTCTGTCTGTGTGTATGTGTGTGTGTGTGTGTGTGTGTGTGAATATGTTTTCATTTCCCTGGGACAAAACCCAAAAAAACAAACCTGTTGCCAGAGAATTGATTCTGGCTCATAGCAACCCCAGGTGTAACAGAATAGAATTGTTTAATAGGGTTTTCTTAGCTGTAATCTTTACAGAAGCAGGTCATGAGGCCTTTCTTCCATGGTGCTGTTGGGTAAGTTCGAACTGCCAAACACTAGGTTAGTAGCCCCATTTATTACAAACTATAAAAAAAAAAGAAAAAGAAAAGACTGCAATTGTGGGTCATATGGTAAGCACATGTTTAGTTTTGTAACGGCCATACTCTTTTTCATTTTACTTTCCCACTAGCAATGTAGAGTGTTCCAATTTTTTTGCATCCTCATTGGCATTTGCTGATATCACCTTTTTTTTAAATTATTGAATCCATTTTTCTAGGTGTGTAGCAATATCATCTTATGGTTTTAATTTGCATTTTCCTAATGGTTAATGATATCGAACATTTTTCCGTGTGTTTATTTGCCATCTGTGTATCTTCTTCAGTGAAATGTCTATTCATGTCTTTTGCCCATTTTCTAATGGGATTGTTTGTTTGCAAATATTTTCTACCAGTCTGTAGCTTGTCTTTTCATCCTCTTAACAGGATGCAGGGCAAAATTTTTTAATTTTGATGAAGTCTATATTTATCAATTTTTTTCTTTTTATAAATTGTACTTGTGGTGTTATGTCCACGAACTCTTCACCTAGCACTAGATCCTGAAGGGTTCTCTCCTGTTTTGTTTCGTTTTCTAAATTTTATATCTTTACTACATTTAAATAGGTGATCCAGGTTGAATTAATTTTTGTACAAAGGATTTGATTTAGGTTGAGGTTCTTTTTTTTTTTTTTTGTATATGGATGTCCAATTGTTCTATCACCATTTGTTGAAAAGGCTGTCCTTCCTCATTGAATTGCTTTTGCACGTTTGTCAAAAATCAGTTGGAAATATTTGTGTGAGATAGTTTCCGGGCTCTCTATAATCATAATGGTCCCATCCTCAGCTAACCATGGGAATGAAGCAGGATCAGGCAGTTTCATTCCATTATGCATGGGGGTCCACAAGCCAGGGGCCAACTCGATGGCAGCTATTAAGTAATAAATAATTCTGTTGCACAGGTATGTGTCTCTCACTCTGCTAAAGCCTCACTGTTGATATCAGCTGCATGTAGCCATGTGTAGGCCTTAATATCAGGTAAAATGATTCCTGCCCCTTTATTTTTCTTCAGAATTACTTTAGCTATACTAGGGCTTGTGCTTTTTCACATAAATTTTTAGAACGTTGTTGTTGTGAGCTGTCGAATTGATTCCAACGGATAGCAACACTATAGGACAGAGTAGGACTGCCCCGTAGGGATTCCTAGGTTGTAATCTTTATTAGAGCAGATCACTAGGTCTTTTCTCCCTCAGAGTGGCTGGTGGGTTCAAACCTCCAATGTTCCGGTTAGCAGCTGAGCACTTAATCATTGTGCCTCCAGGGCTCCTAGATTTTAGAATAAGCCTTCCATGCCTACAAAAACTTTGCTGGGATTTTGATTGTTGTTATTGCTGGGTGCCATCGAGTCAGTTCCACTTTTACCTACCCTATGTACGACAGAACAAACACTACCCACTCCTGCGCCATCCTCACAACCGTTATACTTGAACCTATTGTTGCAGCCAGTGTGTCAATCCATCTCACTGAGAGTCTTCCTCTTTTTCCCTGGCCTTCTACTTTATCAAGCATGATGTCTTTCTCCAGAGACTGATCCCTCTTGACAACATGTCTAAAGTATGTGAGACATAGTCTTGTCGTCCTTGCTTCTAAGAAGGATTCTGGCTGTACTTCTTCCAAGATATATTTGTTTCTTCTTTTGGCAGTCCATAGCATATTCAATATTCTTTGCCAACACAATTCAAAGGCATCAATTTTTCTTTGTTCTTCTTTATTCATTGTCCAGCTTTCACATGCATATGAGGTGATTGAAAACACTATGGCTTGGGTCAGGTGCACCTTAGTCTTCAAGGTGACATCTTTGTTTTTCAACACTTTAAAGAGGTTTTTTGCAGCAGATTTGCCCAATGCAATGTGTCCTCTGATTTCTTGAGTGCTACTTCCATGGGTGTTGATTGTGGGTCCAAGTAAAATGAAACCCTCAACAACTTCAATCTTTTCTCCATTTATTATGATGTTGCATATTGGTCCAGTTGTGAGAATTTTTGTTTTCTTTATGTTGAGGTGTAACCCATACTGAAGGCTGTGATCTTTGATCTTCATCAGTAAGTGCTTCAAATCCTTTTCACTTTCAGCAAGCAAAGTTGTGTCATCTACATAATGCAAGTTGTTAATGAGTCTTCTTCCAATCCTGATGCCCTGTTCTTCTTCATATAGTCCAGTTTCTTACATTATTTGCTCAGCATACAGACTGAATAAGTGTGGTGAAAGATACAGCCCTGACGCACACCTTTCCTGACTTTAAACCATGCAGTATCCCCTTGTTCTGTTCAAACGACTGCCTCTTGATCTATGTACAGGTTCCTCATAAGCATAATTAAGTGTTCTGGAATTCCCATTCTTCACAATGTTATCCATAATTTGTTATGATCCACACAGTAGAATGCCTTTGCATAGTCAATAAAATACAGATAAACATCTTTCTAGTATTCTCTGCTTTCTGCCAGGATCTGTCTGACATCAACAATGATATCCTTCATTCCACATCCTCTTCTGAATCTGGATTGAATATCTGACAATTCCCTGTTGATGTACTGCTGCAGACATTTTTGAATGATCTTCAGCAAAATTTCACTTGCCTGTGATATTAATAATTACCAAAAAAAACCAAACCCATTGCCCTTGAGTTGATTCCAACTCATAGCAACCCTATGGGACAGAGTAGAACTACCCCATAGGGTTTCCAAGGAGTGGCTGGTGGATTCGAACTGCCAACCTTAAGATTAGCAGCCACACTCTTTAACCGTTGTACCACCAGGGCTCCGACATTAATGGTATTGTTCACTAATTTCTGCATTTGGTTGGATCACCTTTTTTGGAAATAGGCATAAATATGGATCTCTTCCAGTTGGTTGGCCAGATAGATGTCTTCAAAATTTCTTGCCATACATGAGTGAGCACTTCCAGCATTGCATTCATTTGTTGAAATATCTTTATTGGTATTCCATCAATTCCTGGAGCATTGTTTTTCACCAATGTCTTCAGTGAAGCTTGGACCTCTTCCTTTAGTACCACTGGTTCCTGATCATATGCTATCTCCTGAAATGGTTGAATGTCAACCAGTTCTTTTTGATAAAGTGACTCCGTGTATTCCTTCAGTCTTCTTTTGATGCTTCCTGTGTCATTTAATATTTTCCCTGTGGAATTCTTCAACATTGCAACTCAAGGCTTGAATTTTTCTTCGGTTCTTTCAGCTTGAGAAATGCCGAGCATGTTCTTCCCTGTAGTGTTCGAACATGACTTTGCACATGACATTGTACTACTTTACTTTGTTTTCTTGAAATGCCCTTTGAAGTTTTCTTTTCAGGGTTTTAATAGAAATTGTATAGATCAGTTTAGGGAGAATTGATATCTTTAATATGTTGAGTATTCCAATCCATAAGCATGATATTTGTATTTATTTAGGTTTTAGTTGATTTCTTTCATCAGCATTTTAAAATTCTAAGCATAGAGATCTTATACATTTTTTGTTAGATTTATACTTAAGTATAGCATTTTCTTTGGAGCAATTATAAATACACCTAGTTATAATTGTTTTAAATTTCTATTCCTAAATGTTTCTTGTTACTTTATAGAAAGATAATTGATTTTCCTCTGTTCCTCTAGTATCCTGAAACCTTGCTAAACTCACTTATTCATTTAGGAATTGTGTGTGTGTGTGTATTTCCTTATAATTATCTACATAAACAATAATGTCCGTTACAAATAGGGACAGTTTTATTTCTTCTTTTTCAGTATCCATGCCTTCTATTTCTTTTTCTTGCCTTAGTTGCTGGCTAAACTTTCTGCACTATGCTGAATAGGAATGGTGAAAGCAGACATCCTAGCCTTGTTCCTGATCTTCGGGACAAACATTTAGTCTTTCAACTGATGTTAGCTATGGATTGGTGGTAGATTTTCTTTATCAAGTTGAAGATTCCCTAGGTTCCTATTCCTCTGAGAGTTTAACCATGAATAAGTATTGAAATTTGTCATATGATTGCTTTTTATCAATTAATAAAATCACATTATTTTTCTTTTTAGCTTGTTGATATGGTGCATTACATTGGTTGATATTTGAGAAATGAACTAGCCTTGTATTACTTGAAGAATACCATTTGGTCATGATGCATAATTCTGTTTATATATTGTTAGGTTAATTTTGGTTTAAAATTAGAAAAACCATGTGTCAGGGCTGTATCCTTAGACTATACTTATTCAGTCTGTATGCTGAGCACATAATCCGAGAAGCTGGACTATATGAAGAAGAAAGTGGCATCAGGACTGGAGGAAGACTCATTAACAACCTGTGATATGCAGATGACACAACCTCGCTTGGTGAAAGCAAAAAGGATTTGAAGCATTTGCTGATGAAGATCAAAGACTATAGCCTTCAGTATGGGTTACACCTCAACATAAAGAAAACACAAATCCTCACAACTGGACCAATAAGCAACAACATGATAAATGGAAAAAATATTGAAGTTGTCAAGGATTTCATTTTACTTGAATCCACAATCAATGCCCATGGAAGCAGCAGTCAAAAAATCAAATGATGTATCATATTGGGTAAATCTACTGCAAAAGACCTCTTTAAAGTGTTAAAAAGCAAAGATGTCACTATGAGGACTAAGGTGCATGTGAGCCAAGCCATGATATTTTCAATTACCTCATATGCACAGGAAAGCTGGACAACGAATACGGAAGACTGAAGAAGAATTGATGCATTTGAATTATGGTGTTGGTGAAGAATATTGAATAGACCATGGACTATTAGAAGAAGGAACAAATACATCTTGGAAGAAGTACAGCCAGAATGCTACTTAGAAGCAAAAATGGTGAGACTTCATCTAATATATTTTGGACATGTTATCAGGAGGGATCAGTCCCTGGAGAAGGACATCATACTCGGTAAAGTAGAGGGTCAGCAAAAAGAGGAAGACCCTCAGAGAGATGAATTGACACAGTGGCTGCAACAATTGGCTCAGACATAGCAATGATTGTGAGGACGGTGCTTTACTGGGCAATGTATCATTCTTTTGTGCTTGGGGTCACTATGAGTCAGAAGTTTATGAGAGATATTGTTCTATAATTTTCTTTTTTCTTTCTTTTCTTTCTTGTTCTCTTTTTGTCTGACATTGATGTGAGGGTAATGTTGTTATTGTTAGGTGCTATCAAGTTGGTTCTGACTCACGGTTACCCTATGTATAACAGAACTAAACATTGCTCAGTTCCTGAGACATCCTCACCATAGTAAGTATGTTTGAGGCCACTGTTGCAGCCACTGTGTTAAACCACCTCATTGAGGGTCTTCCTCTTTTTCAATGAACTTTCACTTTACCAATATTATGTCCTTCATAATACCAATTGAGACGTTTCAACAAATATATGCAGCGCTAGAAATGCTCACTGATCTATGCCAAGAAATTTTGAAGACAGCTACCTGGCCAACCGGCTAGAAGAGATCCATGCTTATGCCTATTCCCAAGAAAGGTGGTCCAACCAAATGTGGAAATTATCAAACAATATCATTAATATCACATGAAAGTAAAATTTTGCTGAAGATTATTCAAAAGTGGCTGCAGCAGTATATCAACAGGCAACTGCCAGAATTCAAGCCAGCTTCAGAAGAGGACATGGAACCAAGGATATTAATACTGATGTCAGATAGATCCTGGCTGAAAGCAGAGACTACCAGAAAGATATTTACTTGTGTTTTATTGGCTTTGCGAAGGCATTCAACTGTGTGGATCATAACAAATTATGGATAACATTGTGAAGAATGGGAATTCCAGAACACTTAATTAGGCTCATGAGAAACCTGTACATATATCAAGAGGCAGTCATTCAAATAGAACAAGGTGATACTTCATGGTTTAAAGTCAGGAAAGGTGTGTGTCAGGGTTGTATCCTTTCGCCATACTTACTCAATCTGTATGCTGAACAAATAGTGCGAGAAGCTGGACTATATGAAGAAGAATGGGGCATCAGGATTGGAGGAAGACTCATTAACAACCTGCATTATGCAGATAACACAACCTTGCTTGCTGAAAACGAAGAGGACTTGAAGCACTTACTCATGAAGATCAAAGACCACAGCCTTCAATATGAATTACACCTCAACATAAAGAAAACAAAAATCCTCACAACTGGACCAATAAGCAACATCATGATAAATAGAGAAAAGATTGAAGTTGTCAAGGATTTCATTCTACTTTGATCCACAATTAACCTCATGGAAGCAGCGGTCAAGAAATCAAAACACACATTGAATTGGGCAAATCTGCTGCAAAAGATCTCTTTAAAGTGTTGAAAAGCAAAGACGTCACCTTGAAGACTAAGGTGCACCTGACCCAAGCTATGGTTTTTTCTATCACCTCATATGCATGCGAAAACTGGACAATGAATAAGGAAGAGAAAGACCCAAGAAGAATTGATGCATTTGAATTATGGTGTTGGCAAAGAATACTGAATATACTATGGACTGCCAAAAGAACAAACAAATCTTTCTTGAAAGAAGTACAACCAGAATGTGCCTAAGGAGCAAGGATGGCAAGACTACATCTCACATATTTTGAACATGTTGTCAGGAGGGATCAGTCATTGAAGAAGGACATCATGCTTGGTAGAGGGTCAGTGAAAAAGAGGAAGACCCTCAATGAGATGGATTGACACAGTGACTGTAACAATGGGCTAAAGCATAACAACGATTGTGAGGATGATGCAAGACCAGGCAGTATTTCGTTCTGTTGTACAAAGGGTCACTATGAGTTGGAACAAACTGGATGGCACCTAACCACCACCACAACAACAACGTCCTTCTCTAGAGATTGGTCCCTGCTGATAACATGTACTAGGCTCATAAAATGAATTTGGAAATGTTCTGACCTCTCCTATTTTCTGAAAGAAATTGTGTAGAATTGCTAATTCTTTAAATGTTTTGTAGAATTCTCCAGTGAAACCATCCAGGCTTGGAGATTTCTCTTTTAAAGCTTTTTAATTAGAAATTCAATTTCTTTATACAACTGTACAGATTGTCTGTTTCACCTTGATTGAGTTTTGGTACTTTCTAGTTTTAAGGAATTCGTCTATTTCTTCTAAATTACTGAATTTGTAAGTATAAATTTATATTATTTATTTTCCTTTTAATGGCTGTAGTGTCTGGCGTGATATCTCCTGTTTCATTCCTAACACTGTTGACTTTTATATCTCTCTTTTGATCTTTGTCAGTCTTGCTAAAGGCTTATCAATTTTTTTCAAAGAAACTAGCTTTTTAAAAAATCATTTCATTTATTTTTATTTATTACTTTTCAATTTCAATTTCATTGATTTCTGCTCTCATCTTTATTATTTCCACCTTTCTGCTTACTTTATTCTGCTCTTCTTTTTCTAGATTCTTGATATAGAAACTTAGATTATTAATGTGAGAATTTTTCTGTGTTCTAGTATTAGCATTTTAGTGCTATGAATTTTCCTCTCAGCACTGCATTAGCTATATCCCATGTATTTTGAAATATTGTATTTTCATTTCACTGATTTCTGTTTTTTTAATTTCTTTTACACTTTCTCTTTTACTCATGTGTCTTAGTCATCTAGTGCTGCTATAACAGAAATACCACAAGTGGATGGCTTTAACAAAGGTAAATTTATTTTCTCACAGTCCAATAAGATAGAAGTCCAAATTCAGGGTGCTAGCTCCAGGGGAAGGCTTTCTCTCTCTGTCAGGTCTGGAGGAATGTCTTTCTCATCAGTCTTCCCTTGGACTAAGAGCTTCCCTGCACAGGAACCCTGGGCCAAATGACACACTCTGCTCCTGGCACTGCTTTCTTGGTGGTATGAGGTCCTCAACTCTCTGCTTGCTTCCCATTTTCTTTTGTCTCTTGTAACGTAAGAGGTGGTGCAGGCCACACCCCAGGGAAACTCCCTTTACATTGGATCAGGGATGCGACCTTAGTAAGGGTGTTACAACCCCATCCTAATCCTCTTTAACATGAAATTATAATCACAAAATGGAGAACAACCACACAATACTGGGAATCACGGCCTAGCCAAATTGATATGCACATTTTTGGGGGGATGTAATTTAATGCATGACTCCATAGTTTATTTGGAAATAGCTTGTTTAATTTCAAAGCATTTGGAGATTTTCTTGTTATCTTTCTGTTATTGATTTATAGTTTGATTATATAATGTTGGGAGAACATATGCTGCATGATTTCATTTCATTTTTTTAAATTTGTTAGAGTTTGTTTTATGGCCTAGGATATGGTCTATCTTGTTGAATATTTCATCGTTGTTTGGCAACTATTAGTTTCTGTTGTCTGATTGTGTTGTTCAGGTCCTCTATATCTTTGCTGATTTTCTTTCTCGTAGTTCTATCAATTACTGAGAATGAGATATCGAAATTCCCAACTATAATTTTGGATTCATCTAATTCTCCTTTCAACTCTGTCAGTTTTGCATTGTGTATGTTGCGACTTCATGTGTGTAGACATTAAGGATCATTACTCCTTCTTTGTGAATTAATATTTTTATCATTCAGCAATGGTAATTTTTGTCCCAGCAATTGTCTTTGCACTGAAGTCTACTTTATCTCATATTAATGTAGGTTACACCAACATTTTTTCTTTTAAATAATGTCCGCATAGTACATTTTTTCCCACCCTTTTACTTTCAATTTAAATATATTATTTTATGTGAAGTGGGCTTCTTGAAGACAGCATATTGTTGGATTGTGGTTTATATTGTTTTAAATCCACTCTGCCAATATCTGTCTTTTAACCCTTTCAAGAGCTATTTTCTCTTTTTTTTTTTGGTGTATACTATTTGTGTTTTCACTAATGAAAAGCATGTTAATTAAAGGACCAATTGAGAATTTTTGTTGAGTTATGGATTTTGGAAACCATTACATAGGATCACATATGTCCCAGCAGACCATGGAAGTAGTAAATATTGGCAGTACAAGTCAAGGATAAAATTTTTTTGATTTTATTTCTTGACTATTTGCAAAATGTGAAGTAAGACATGAAGGTACCTGGCAATGACGGCACATACATTTGTTCTAGTCTCTTTCTTCTCAGTCTGTGGGTTACTTTAACATTTTTCAGGATGCCATTTTATTTATAGTGCCTTTGAATATATTCATTTGTATAATTTTCTTAGTGCTTATTCTACAAAGTTTGATTTAAAAAAAATCATATTAAATTGGAATTAAGGAGCCCTGTAAGCACTTGGTTGCTAAGTGGAAGACTGTCAACTGAAACCCCTCCATGGGAGAAAGATGTGGCAGTCTGCTTCCATAAAGGTTACAGCCTTGGAATTCTATGAGGCAGTTCTTCTCTGTCCTACAGGGTTGCTATGATTTGGAATTGACACAACAGCAATGGGTTAAAGTACAATTGGAAAGCAACCCTCCTAAAATAATAAAAAATATCTTAAAGTAATTAGAAATAGACATCACAGCAAAACAAGTGTGAAAGTCCTAAATTTTGAGGTGTTTAATGATGAGGACTGCTAGCCCAGACTTGGGATCAATAACTTACTGCTTTTGTTAACTTGTTATGTTTATACAGATTTAATCTTGTAACTAAGGAAATGTTTTCTTTGTAACCGAGCTAAGAAAGAAAGTTGCCAGCTTGTTCCTAAGGAGCCTTGATATAAACACTGTATCTAACCTCTATGTTCCTTGAAATAATGTCTTGCAACCATTCTGTAAATTTTCACAGTCACCAAGTATAACTAATCAACCAAGACTCTTTAAACCAATCATGTTAAGATCCCTGCTTCAAGATACCCCATCTCCCACTTCCCTGAATCATCAAGCACCTATCAGAACTTTTGTATTGTTAGTTCTTGATTTTGCCTTATAAATATTCCTTTGTAATTGCACCACCTTGGGGCACTGTGGTTTCTTTTTGTGGACTGTGCATTTCCCCAGTTTAAACTGTATCTTACCTTCAATAAAGCACTTTGTTTTGCTTTAACAGAGTACACGGTATTACTCTTTGACATCTCTTGATGTCAGAAGCAGGGATACAAAGACGTGTTACCTTCCACAACCCCAGAACATTGAGAACTTGGGCCAGGCCAGCAGATCGTTTTGACTCACTGCCTCCCCGAACTCCTGGAAGTCATCTAGGGTAAGCAGTCTCTTGAATCCAGATTATGCTCTCTTTGCATTGAGTTCTTCAAGGTTTTATTGTTGGCTTCATTTCTTTACTTTCATTTTCTGTTGTCTCGTCAAACACTTTGCTTGTGTATTCAGTGCCTCTACTGGTCGGTGATTAAACTACTCTCAATTTCTCCCTTTCACTTTTCCAGCTGTTGAAAGGTCTCAGAGCCTTATACAGCTGGATTTAAGACCTCAAAGGTAGCACCTCTTCTTAAAGAGTTGCTCAGAGTAGTCCCACTTCAAACTCACTGCTCATTTTCTTCTCCTGTATACACATTAAGATTTTCATTTCCTGTGCATTTATGCTCAGGCTGCTAGCAGGATGGGGAATGCCACTTCTAGGGATTGAGTGGGGCTAGCCTCCAGGAACCCAGCAACTTATATGCAGAAGCAGTATGATCTTAATACATGCTTGTTTCTGGATCAGTGGAATAATTTAACTAAAGATAGTCTAAAGAACCAGTGGCCATTGTGGGGTACTTTTGACCTAGGTAGACTACATTTTCTGTTCAGTAAATTAGAAGGAAAAATGTCCTGGATTAAATAGGCAAAGTGGAATTCGTATTTAGATTGGTATATAGAAGCTTCCAAAAGACATCAGAAAGTAGACTGGCTTCTAGGCAGGATACCATCTCCAAATTGTCTAAAACATGTAAAGAACTCCAATGCCAGGTATCTATCGATCCTCAACTGGCATCTTCTGCTCCCTGTCTGATTGATTCCTCTCTGTAGCTGTCTTTGCCTTCTTACTCTTCTACTAACATCCTCTCTGAACTTCCTTTCTTCCCTAAAAACTCTCCGAACAAGGAGAAGCCAATTTCCAAAATTCTCTTTAAAATCAGGCCCCCAGCTCCAGGGGTTGGCACTAGGGAGATCTTTAGGGAACTGGCCGTGTCTTTTGTCCCTGGGACTCATACCAAGCTGCATAGCATTGTTAAGGACTTTCCAGACTTACATAAGGACCCCTATCTATTTGCTAAATAATTTAAAGCCCTTATCAAGGCTTACCAGCCTGGATTACCTGATTTATCTCAATTAGTACACATGCTAGTCAGCCGTGGGGACACACAAAGATGGCTAGAAGAGGCTGACTGGAAAGATCCCTAAGCTAGTTTAGACTTAGATATTACCAAGACAGCCAAGGATTTACTCAAAGAGACCCAAAAGAAAGGAAAGAACTTACCTGGATGCTCCTGATAAAGCCCTCCCTCTAGTAATTGATTGGATTAAAATTCATTCTTGCACACAGAATAAAGGTAAAAGTGTGTATGATTATCAAGATCGGCTATATCAAAGGTTTGCTGAACATTCTGGGTTGCGTCCTTTGACCCTCAGAGAGACAAGGACGTTTAACACAGCTTTCATATTTGACCTTAATGCTGAATTGTCTGTCTTATTGAAGAGACATCAATTGAACATGAAGGCTGCCCCCAAAGCTGAATTGATAGGCTTAGCCCATGAACTGGCCCAAAACTATGGAAACTAAACAAGCTGCTAAGGCAAACAAGTTAATGGCTCTGCAATTGCAGCAGTTACAGTCCCCTGGCCTGAAGGATTTCAAATCTCCTGGATTGTCCAAAATCTGGTGTTTGTTGTTACTTAAAAAAGCCAAGCACTTTAAAAAGGATTGTATAAAATTGAAGAATAAGGAATCAACCACTAGCCCCCTCCACCCCTAAACTGGAATGACTGGGCTCTTGGGAATGTACAGAGGATTTTCCCATGTGGCTTTAAATTCTCAAGAAGAAATTACAGTTTAAATGAATGAAGAACCTTGTAAATTTTTTATTGACACAGGTATCGCCATGTCTGCAATTAATCCCACATGTTTGCAGAAGTTCCTGCCCCAGAGTACCCAAACCTCTAAAGTTGTGGCATTTACAAATAAGGTACATACTATGCCTCACTCTTAACTGGTCCCTGTGTCCCTTGGCCCCATAGAAGACCTACACCTTTTCTTAATTAGTGAGACTACACCTGTAAACCTGTTGTGAAGAGAATTTCTGTCCAAATGGAATTGTCATATTTGCTTTAATGAAGAAGGAGATATATTACTAGAATTTCCAGGATTTTTTATCCAACAGAAATTCTGATAATTTAGAAATAATACAGGAGGACACACTTTGCCATATGCAGATGTTGAGTCTCCAGTCCTCAGAGAGTACTCTTGCTCCTTCCTTTTCTAAGGAACTTATTTCTTCAGTGCTAAAAACTTTATGGGCTGCCACATCCACTGATGTGGGCCAGGTTCTATCACCGGAACCTATAAAGATCCAAGTAGACACCACTAAATCTTTGCCTAAATTGTCCCAATACCCTTTGAAATATGAAGCAAAGGAGAAGCTAGCCACAATCATTCAAGATTTCTTATCTAAAGGCTTAATTATTCCCGGCACCAGCTCCTGTAACACCCCTGTGTGCCCCATAAAGAAACTTAATAAGTAGAGATGGAGATTTGTGAAAGACTTGAGAGCTGTCTGTTGCATTGTTATTCCTCGATTCCCTGTAGTACCTGATCGTCATCTGCTAATTGCAAATGTACTTCCCAATGCCATCAGTTTACAATAGTGGACCTTCACAGTGCTTTTTTTAGCATCCCTGTTCATCCCAACAGTCACTATTTGTTTGCTTTCACTTGGGAGGATCAACAATTTACCTGCACTGTGATACCTCAAGGCTTTACTGAATTCCTGACATAGTTTTCCCAAATTTTGCATGTAGATTTACAGTCCTCCGAGTTTACCCATCAATTTGTTTTACTACAATATGTAGACAATCTGTTGGTCTGGTCAAATTCATACCAGAATTCCTCGTGTCATGATTTTTATTAAAAGAGTAAATATTTGCAAATCATTTAAAACTTCAAAAATTAATTAACAATTGTACTGTGATATCAATGAAATTCATAGCCAAACAATATTATTCTACTGGAAGAAATGGTTGAGATAGCCAAGAAAATTTAGATACAGCAAACTAATGACAGAAAACTTAACCTACCTATCACTTCAATATCTTTAAAAGCTTCAATAATTAAAATAGTGTGACATTGACCCTAGAATAGCCAGACATATTAAAGGTATGGGATAAAACTCCAGAAATAAAACATTAAAAATATATAAATATTTATTATATGACAACTCTGCATTTTAAAACAGTAAAAGAACTAACCATTTAATGAACATTTTCAAAACAGCATAGAATGGTGCATTTTATTTTTCATAAATTTAATTTCCTTTGAATCTGAAAATATATGTACTTTTTCATTTTTTCATAAAAAGACTAGTTAAATATTCATCAATAACATTTTTCTTGAAAAATAAAACTCAGATTTAATTGTCTGCTCTGCTTTTGTTGTAGTAACTTCTTTCTCTTTCATTCCGGCTTTGTTTTACTTTTATTTCTTGAACTTTAATACGAATGATTGATTTGTATTATTCTATTCTTTCTTGTTTAACATCAAAAGAGTTTTATACAACAAATTTATGTCCAATTAGAACTTTGGCAACATCCCATATATTTTGATACATATAGGTTTTTATTATAATTATTTACTGTTTCTCCCATAACCACAGTTTCTCCTTCCTTTTGGCAAGCATTATTTATTGGTCTTTTTATTGGGGGAGGGGGAGAAGAAGAAGATAAGGCTTTACGAGTGTTTGTTTATATTTTTATTAACTTCTAGTTTATTTCATTGTGGTCAGAGAATGTGTTAGAGAATTGTTTTTTGAGGCTATATTGAGGTTTGTTTATAACTAATATAATCAACTAATATGATCATATTTAAATTGTCCATAGACACTTAAAAATGTGTAGTATAATTATTTTTCTATTAAATCACATTAAATTAGTTTCAAGGTTTAGATCTTATATATCCATTCATTTTTTGCCTATGAACTACTGCGAACTCTTAAAAGTATGTCAAAATTTCTCACTTCTGTTGATTTCCGTCAATTGTCCCTTGTGTTTCCAACAATACTTACTTATATAATTCAATGCTATGTGATTCTTCACATAAACTTTTGTGAGCATTAACTTCTTTGGTGGTTATATTCTTAATTAAAAAACAAAAAAAAGTTCCTCATTGTTTTGTCAAATGCTTTTTTGCCTTCAAATGTGCTTTGTCTGATATTAATGGGGAAGTTTAACTTGCTTTTACTCTGTTATCATCAGTTACATGTTTGGTGTCTTTTTGTTACTATGATGATTCCTTCTTATTTACTTTCCCCTTTTATTTTATTTTCTTTTTCTCTTTTTGGCAATGTGGACTGTGATTTAGTTGATTAATTTTCTTGTAGTAAATTTGAAATTATAAATCCTGTTTTGATTGTACTCAGAGATGCCTTGAAGACACTTGTTTCAAACATTTCTTGCCTTGGGGTTCTACTACTGACTTCATCAAGGAATGCCTGTAAACCCTGCTGGTCTGCTGCTTGATGTAGCCATGCCAAATCTCCCAGCACAACCATTTCAAGTGCTATTATTTCAAAGGTAGAAAAACATTCTGAGCGGATTAATCCCTATCTTGTTTTTGATCTGCTCTTGCTCCTCCAAACTGGGGCAGTTAGGAGGTTTTTCCACAATCCCTACTTATGTTTTGTTGAAACACACCTCTTTCTATGGAAGGAAAGTTGAGAATTTTCTCTTGGTGTCTTCTTTGAATCCAGCCTTGTTTCACAATCTCTAACTTGAATTTTTAAAATTTTCTGGGCTACAACCTTAATTTGCAACACTTATCCCCCCATCCCCACCTTCTGTTTTTACATTGTATATTGCTTTGTTCAGAAAGCAGTGAGTCACTATGAGTCGGAATCAACTCTATGACAATGGGTTTGGTTTCTTCGTTGCTGTTCATATTAATGGGTTTGATTTTGTTGTTGTTGTTCATATTAATTAGAATCTGTGAAGGAGGAGTTGATGCTTTTGCTCAAGGTGGCTCTTTACCTAGCTAAGACTGATTCTTGAGGCTGTGTATGGAGTATATTGTGGACAAAGATAAACTATAGAAAAGTTTTAAAATGACAAATTGTATTTTGAGCTTTAAAAAACATATTTTAATTTCTCATATTCTGAACCTTCAAATTTAAATATAAATACATATACATATATGTATCTATATTTATATTTATATGAAGGAATTGTTATTTACTTCACAACTCTCCATGAGATTTTCTTTAATGTAAAATGAACTACCATAAGATTATTAAATTTCATAGTAGGATTAAGAATATTTTTAAATCATCATAATTATCATTTAATATATATACAATTCTATTTATAGAATTTCCTTAGACTAATTTAAATAATCATATTACCCTGCTTGCTATTTATTTTAATGTCTATTTTAAAGGGACTAAACATACCTTAAAAGCCTGAGAGCTTCCCTAACTTAAAATCTGTGTAATTTACAAAGGTTGTGTATCTCGAGGAAGTTAAGTGTCTGGCAACATACTTATTATAACTCTGTTATACAACGCTTTATCATTCTGACAGTTTCCTTCATACAGGTCAAAGTGTGGAATTCAACTTTCCCTCTGGGTTGCAAATTTTCCTTTGAAATGATTAAAATTGTTTGAGCTCTTTTTAAGTTAACTCTCACCTTTTCTCATGCATTATACTGTTTTTAAACACAAATAATAACTCATCAAAGCAGCATCTAAACAAAATATTTTATATTCCTATTTTTGTACTCTAATTGAAATCTAATTCATAGTTTTAGGTTAGAAATAAACAATCTTCAGAATAATCAAAAGTATTTTTTTATGATTGAGTCACTCTAGAATAGCATACACAAAATAATAATATCTGTACACTTTGAAAAGAAACTTAGGGACCATTTTGTTAACTATCTTATTTATAGATGAGAAACTTTGGCCCAAAGAAGTTCTATGATTTGTGCAATGAAAGAATTATAATTTTAGTAGCATTTGTGTTTTCCAAGCAAAACAGGCTAAGGCAGAAAGTGGAATTGGTTTCCTGAATAATTCAGATCAAAAAAAGCTGAGGTGTCTGAGTTTAAAAAGTATGTTTGCCCTCAAGTATCAGGACAATTTGTATTTGTAGATTCACTTATCCACACAATTTGCATGCATTCCGATTAGTTAACCACTTAGTCAATGATGACTACATAAGTATACAGAAATTCAATACTCATTTTAGCTAACATCTATTAACCATTTATTGTGTGTGGGAGCCGAGCACTATATATACTGCCATTTAAACCTCAAAACAATTCTATGAGGGAGGCAACATTGTTATTCCCCTTTACAAATGTAAAAACTGAGCCATTATATATGAGGAAATAGAGATTAAGTTCCTTGCTCACGTTTATGTATCTAGGAAGGAAATTAGAGGCTCAGGGGAAAAAAAAAAAAAAACCTCATGTCTGACTCCAAAACCTACCCCTAAGGCTATATCCAAACCTGGATTTGTGAAAGGTTTGTAGGGGACAGAGTCACTGTTCAGGGGAGATTTCCTTGGTCTAGTCCCCATACCTTCCTCTGTGTGCTTAACTTCTCATGAACCTGAATCTCCCTTCACAGAGCTATCCTTGGGCTCCTAGTGTTCCCTACCCATTGCCTGACCTGTGGGAGTGTGTACACCCACCTCCATTACATCAAGTCAGGACCATCTCTCTGACTTAATTCATACTCCAGATCTCCCCATGGGATCAGGCTGAGGCTGGAACTTTGCCTAGAATCACTCCTGTGCTTGGCTTCCTCCTCTTCACTGTTTTGTATCCCATTTGTCTGTTGGATATCAGAGAAGCTTTTGGTATCATACAGGAATAATTTATGAGGAACTTACACTTTTCTTTGGACTTCAAACAAAGAGGCTCGATTGGATAAAAGTTTTCAGAGAAATTATTTCATGTTTTCCCTTTTCACTTTTGCTCAATAAAACATTTAGTCCTTTGATTTTCCATAGTGAGTTTCAGCACAAATAAAAGCATGTCCAGCTTCACTGGAGGTCTGTAAAATTGGTATCTATTTCTCATTTAAGTTTTGCCCAGGTTGGACCTGCTCAGTGAGCAAAGCCTGTCAGTTATTTAAGCATTCTGAAGTAGTATGTGTTGACCAGATAGACAGTAGTATGTCTATGTCTATCTGTCTTATGGACTGCCAAAGTCTGAGTAAATTTGACCATATCCCTCCCCTGCTTACAACCAACCCTTCAACAGCTCCCCATGTCTTGGAGAAAGAATATGTTTCCTTAGCTTGATGAACTATGCTGTTCTTGGCCCTGTCCTTAAGGAGCCCTGGTGATGCAAAGGTTAAGCACTTGGCTGCTAATTGAAAGACCGGCTGTTTGAACCCACCCAGCAGTTCCACTGGAGAAAGACGTGGCGATCTGCTTCCATAAAAATTTTAGCCTAGGAAATCCTATGGGACAATTCTCCTCTGTCACATTGGATCACTATGATTTGAAAGTCAACTCAACAGCACCTAACAGCCCTGTCTCTGCCAGTGTGTCTGACTTCATCCCTGACATTCCCTGCCTTGTGTTTAATCTGCCCTTCTGGGAAATTGTATTTCCCCACTTTAGCTTGAGACCACCTTTGCTCATTGCCTGAGATTTGTTCCCAGGTAAATCCAACCAGAGCTGTTATCACAGACAATAATTGAATCTTTTTTCAGAATTTTGCAGGAAATACATTTCCCTCACTGTTATGGATTGAATTGTATCTCCCAAAAACATGTGTCAACTTGGCTAGGCCATGATTCCCAGTATTGTGTAGTTGTCCTCCATTTTATGATCTGATGTGATTTTCCTATGTGTTGTAAATCCTAACCTCTATGATGTTAATAAGGCAGGATTAGAGGCAGTTATGTTAATGAGGCAGGACTCAATCTACAGGGTTAGGTTGTATCTTGAATCAATATCTTTTGAGATATAGAAGAGAGAATCGAGCAGAGAGGAGTGGGACATCGTACCACCAAGAAAGAAGTGTCCTTTGGACCCAAGGTCACTGTGCTGAGAAGCTCCTGGACCAGAAGATTGATGACAAGATCCTTCCCCCGGAGCCAACAAAGAGAGAAAGCCTTTCCCTGGAGCTGGTGCCCTGAATTCAGACTTCTACTCCTAGACCACGAGAGAGTACATTTCTGTTTGTTAAAGCCATCCACTAGTAGTATTTCTGTTATAGCAGCACTAGGTAACTAAGAACCCCACTTTTAGAACTGAGGCAAGAACAATGTTCTCATATTTGATTCAACTAAATGGCCCAGCATCATTTAAAATTGGTCAGTGTGTTTGCTGACAATTAATAAATTCTGGGTGGGTGTTGCCTTTTAAAATAAAGATCTTTGGTCAGGGACCAGAGGGACCTACTTGCCTGCAGCTATACTTCTCTCTAGGGAGGAAATGGGTCATCCTAATAGAATTATATTCATCCAATTAAAATCTGTAGATGTTTGGAACCCACTCATGGCTTCACATGAGTAGCCATAGATGGACTGTTGGTGTCAGAGGAGACCTTAGACAAACATCACCTGGTCCAGCCTCTTGCTTTGCATATGAAGAAACTGAGACTCAGAGAGGTGAAGAGAGCCCCTGAGGATCTTTTTTTATTATGACATGTGTTGAATTAAGGCACTAAAAAAAGAACTCTAGGCAAGCAATGGAGAAGAGACTACCAGAGCTTTTCTTCAGACTCACCATGGTGACTCACCATGGTGGTCAATCTGCACCAGGGAATCAGTAGAGTTATGTTAAATGCTAATCAGTCTGATTCTGAGTTCAAGGTCAGACTATCGCACCTTCACAAGTAAAGTAAATAGAATATTCAAGGCAAACATTCTGATAATTTGAGTCAAAATCTATAAATGTATTTCCTCTCACTGCGAAGAATTTAAAGGCAAGTTGGGGAGAAAAGATAGCCATGTGTGGACAGTGACCCTAGCATGTATTGGTTAAGTGGGAAGTGACTGGTAGAGCCACAGAGCCAGGAGAGCTCAGAGGAAAGAGTATGCCCCCGGGTCAGTACAGTTAGACAAGTGCTCATAGAAGTAAAGATTTCACTGAATGGGCCAAGTCAGAGATGCTATGCAAATTTTGAGTCAGGATAATTTGGCCCTGATCTCTCATAATAAATAGTTATAGCCGCAGAGTGGATATACTTCTTATTTGCTCTGCAGACAATCTGTTGATATGTAGGAAATGTGTGAAATTCTGAGTTTAAACAAATATCTGTAAATTCTAAAACAGTTTAAGTCATTTTTAAACATGAGCTTGTTGAGAACCGTCTATGTGAATACCATCCTGATGCTAAGACTAACTGGTCCGATAAGACATATAAGATGCTTTTTGCTCCACAAGTCTGCAGCCTCATGGGAGAAACAGATCAGTAAACCTCATTAACCAGTTATTGTGGAGTCGATTCCAACTCATGGAGACCCCATGTGTGTCAGAGTAGAATGTGGCTCCATCGGGTTTTGAATGACTGATTTCTCAGAACTAGATCACCAGGACTTTCTTTCGAGGTGCCTCTGGATGAATTGAACCTCCAACATTTGAGTTAGCAGCTGAGCATACAAACTGTTTGCATTACCCAAGGATGGGGAAACAGGAGGGGATTTGTAAACAATCCCCTATATAATCTGTGGTCAACCAGCCCAAAGGGATGAGAGCCACAGCAGAGGTCTCTGCTGCAGAGGAAGGGACAGAATAGAAAGAAACCCACTCTACCGGGAGGAATCAATGGTGGCTTCACAGATAGGTGTTTTAACCATCTCTTAAATAATGGTGGAGAAAGGGCTATGGCAGAAGGAAAGTGCAGGCAAAGGCCCAGCTGCATACGCATGAAATAGTGAGAACTTGTATAAGGCACTACAACTTGCTTATTTAGGTTAAATGTGCATCGATGCACATGAACCAAATAATTTCTTGTTACAACATGAATTTCTGTAATTCTTTGCCTTTGTAAATTTAGATATGTTATTGTACATTCTGTTTAATTCCGTTATGTCACCAAATAAGGCAAATAGATTTAACAAAATATCAACTGTGGGTCTTATATTCTGCAGCTTGTGAACTTTGAGGCAGTCATTGAAAATGTTAATGTTCAGAATTTTGCCCTTCAGCTCCATAGGGAAATATAAAATATGTATTTTAAAGAGTGTAATAAAGGGAGCATCGTATTGATAGGAGCCACTTCAACCTGTTACTGTCAAACAGAGGGGCTATACATAACCGCCCTTCTGAGGCTTTGGAACTCACATGTCCTCGAATGAATACAAACCAGGAACAAAAACCCTTTTGTCTCAAGGCTCCACAAATGCGGAATCAGTTACCAGTCGATTTAAGAACAATTGGAAGCTTTTCCTGTTTTAAGATGGAACTGAAACAATACCTCGTGATGACTAGAGGTTGTCATAATTGTTTTAATTGATGTTATTCTTGTGTTATCTCCGTTTATTGTGTATTTATATGTGTTTGCTTATCGCAGGTCATGCTTGAAAAAGGCCTTTCAGCTCCATTTACATCCCCAGTTAACAAATAAATCATGGCATGTATGTATATTCCACAGCCCCACTTGTTTACATCAGATGGGCCTGCCATATGTACACTCCATACATTTCATGCCACATGTTTATATCACACAGATAATCCATCTGAGATTGATTTCAACTTCACTTTCAAGTCCGCAGGACCAACAGAGCAAATATGCATCTTGAAATACAAGCTGAAGTTGTTATTTTGCCATAGAAGACCAAAAAGACCTGTTTTTAACTCTTCGTTATGGATCTATTTAAAGTAATGTTCCTGTGGCTTGCTACAAGAATTTGCTGGAGAAGAAAGTTACCATCAGAACTCTACAGTTCTCTAATTTCACACTAGGCATCTCTTCTCTCGCAACCCCCAACGCCCCCACCAGCACTAAAAGCAAAAAGATGGTATAAACAAAGCCACAAAGACAAACACTTGCAGAGAAATGCATTCTAACGTCACGCATTTATATCACGGCTGATGGAGAAATGGCATGTTCGATTTACACTTTATTCATAAATGATAAACATCTACACACATATTCTTACCTATCTTTCGTATCCCTATGTCCAAAACATGGCAAATCAACCAACAAATATGCAAGGAGAAGTGAGGGAGAGAGTGTGTCATTGTTTCATCTATTTCATTTACAAATTTACAAGCCACAAATATGCATCTGGGAAATGTGTTTTTCTCAGAGCTTCATAATGCTGATGTGTTAATTCATACATAATTACAGCCATGTGGCCTCTCTCGTTACAAGGCACCTCCTTCATGGCGCTCATAGGATTGTACCCCTGGTGGTGTACAGAAACAGACTGTGGAGAAAGGGTACCTTGGCACCATAAATTATTTCATTGTTCAGATTGGGAAGTAATATCACATATGTGTAGTATTTGGACTTACAGAGGAATAAACGTGTGCTAACGGACAAAGTATCTCCTTTAAGAAATGAGCCCTAAGAAGTGACAGGGCTTTTATATTTTACTTAATAAATATCCAGATCCAAGCATCACCCAGCATAGTGGTTTGTAAGCAAGTTCCTGGGGGCCGGGGGTGGGGTGGAATTGCAGCGTACAGATAGTACAGAAAAACCTGAAAAGCTATTAGGGTCCATTGTGTCATTCCAGCTGTTACACAGACATACTTAGTCCATGTGTCAAAAACGCTTACTAAGTTTTTTCTCTTAGAGGAAAATAAGCCGTAAGTACACAATAGCCTTTGTCTCTTTCAAAAGCTGTGTAATGCAAGGGCTCCGCACATCCCTCCCGAAGGTACATACAGTCCCTCACCTACTTGCTCCGTGTGGCTTACCTCTAACGTCTCTGGGCACCACCTATTCAACTCACAGTCACCACACAAAGCTCTGGACTGAGCACCAAGGAGGATGCAAAGAGGACAAGGGCTCAGCATCCAGGGGTGTGAGAATGTTACTCTCGAGAGTGCCCTCTGGAGTTCTATCATGCATTTACGTTTGCATCACAGTTGTAGCTCCAGTAAAGATGACCACTGTGCAAACACTCAGGGCAAGAACCAAGTGCACAGAAAGATGTGAAGTTTTTTCCAGAAGAATAACCACAGGTAGGGGAAGACTCTGACACCGTATGGGAAATAGAATCGTTCATTTGGAGAGATGGAAGAGACCCCAGGGACAATCTGGTACAAACGGGGAAGTGGAGGGACAGAGCAGTGTTTTTATTTACAGAAAATCGCATTGTTTGTGGCCGAAAGACAATGAAGGCAAGGGCCAGTTTTTCTGACTCTGAGCACAGTGGTATTTACACTATGCTACCCCACTCTCTTCTATTTACACACAGGCCTAATTCCTTCATGGAAATAAAAATATGACATCGCAAAAAGAAAATAAATCACATCAACTAAATTATATGCTAACCTTCATGAAAACCAATTGATTATATACATCAAAACTCATATAACGATTTTATCAGTGGAAAAGCATATAAATGATTCCCTGTTACCTGAGGTGTTTGTTTGTTTCACTCTATGGTAATTCCGTAATAGTATTTCAAAACAGAATTGAAACTTCCAACTTCCTGCTAAAAGTGGTGTTTGAGGACTTCCAAATTACCCCCCATTTTTTGCACCTACAATAGTTCAAATCACATCACAATAATATTCCTCTTGATTAGTGTTCAGTTCAAATATTAAGTTAGTCTACTGAGAACCTACTGTTGTCACCTAAATTTATATATTTACAATCACTCATTTGCTAGAATGCTTCAAATTCAAGGAATCAATATGGTGAATGAAATATAAGCGTGGCATCACAAATGAGAATGCCAACCTCAAACATTTTAGTGTAGGAATTTATTGCTGGCACGGAAATGGGTACTGGTATGCCTGGCTAGGGAGAGAGTGAATCCAATTACAGCGTTTCTGGTGCTTATGTCAGACAACCTAATGAAACTTAGTGAAGAATAGAATCGGTGGTTTAGTAAAAATTTAAAGCATGTAGTTGGCTTCATTAAATATGAACTATTTTTTTAATCTACGTAAGTGGCAGAAAGAGTTTTAACAAATAATGATTTCCTTTTAAATGGATAATCCAATAACTCAATGAGTGTTATAGACTCAAACTCTATGTAAGAATAACATGACTTAATGAAATAGCAAGGTCAAGAGATTGAGTGAGCTAGTGGGAAGGGAATTGGTTCCAACATGTTGCTCGTTTTTACCCAGACGTGTGTGGCAGACGGGAGTCCTTGGGTGGTGCAAATGGTTAACGCGCTTAACCGCTAACAGGAAATGTTGGAGGTTTGAGTCCACCCACAGGCCCCTCAAAGAAAGGCCTGGTGATCTACCTCCAAATAATCAATCACTGAAAACCCTATGGATCACAGTCCTGCTCTGACACACATGGGGTCACCAGGAGTCAGAATTGACACAATGGCAACTGGTGTGTATGAGGGACACTTTTCTCTGCTTGGCATAAGAGTGTGTAAGGCAAGAATGGCTGTGAGTTGACTGGGCTTTGCGGTGACTGAGAGGAAATCATTAATTCACTTACTCATCCATCAAAAGTTATCAAACTCACTTAATGCAGGCAGTATGCTAGGTCCCAAGGCTATAAAAATGAGTGACACACACTACTTGCCTTGAAAGAGCTCCCCATCTATAGGGAGGAGAAACAAGTTTTTAAAGTAAATAACTACAACACAGTGAGATTGTATGTCTAGGGATCAGGGGCCATAGGAAGCATTACCAAGATGTTACCTGAATCTTAAAGTTTTAAAAAAATCCATGTCAAGGTGGCTGGGTGGGAAGAAGGCATTTCAGGCAGAAGCCATTTCCGGTAAATTTTGGAGACATGAAAAATCTAGATGGATTTGGTGAACTTAAAGTTACTTATGTATGAAATTATGGATGGATTTTACTTTAATTTTTATGCTTTTTATATTTTTCAAGTAGTGTGCAATAAATTTTTATCATTTTTATAATAAAAAAATCACTTAATGCACAAAAAATCAAAGAAAGGTTGACAAGAGTGAGATCCTACAGGAGTCTGGGCTGTTTCTGTAGACAGTGTGGAGAGTCGATCAAGGTTTTTAATCAGGAAACTCGGATGTTCAGATTTGCAATTTAGAAGGAAAAGCTGGCATACATAGAGGCAAGAGTTAAACAGCAGTAATAATTCCTCAGGAGTCCCTGGGTGGTGTAAGCAATGAAGGCACTTGGCTGCTAACCAAAAGGTTGGAGGTTCCAGTCCTCCCAGAGGCATCTCAGAAGAAAACCCTATGAGCACAGTTCTACTCTGACACTCATGGGGGTGCCATGAATCGGAGTCGACTTGATAGCAACTGGTTGATAATCCCTAGAAGGTGTAAGTAATTTGGAATTGGCTCAATTATGAATCATAAATTTAGAGACATTTTATTTAATTTTTCTGCCAAAAGGAACTTCCGTAACACTATCTGAAATGTTCTTTTAAAAGTTCATGTATCTGCTGATCTTGGTCACATAGAGGTTCTAGCCCAAAACAGCTAGAATGGTGAGAAATTAATGTTTACTGTGGACTCATATGGACAGATTACTGAGTCAAATCTGATCCAAATTTATTCGTAAGCACTTATTTCTTTTAGGAATACAAAACCTATCATTTGTTACTGTATACTGAGAAAACATCCAAAGCCAGCAAATACAAAGCACATTGTTTGAAGGATACAGCCTGGATAATGTTCATATGAAACATGATTCACTGCATGATAAACTATTTGGTGGTGGTAGGTGTGTCTAGCTGTTGACAGTGTCTGGGTGGTAATTTAGGGTCTGTTCGCCAGGAAATGCAAGCATGGCACATGTTAATATCGGTAGTTATAAATGAAAGCTTATCTATAAACAATCTATTTAGAAATTCAGAATTATTTTGAATTATGCTATTTTCTCTAAGTATCCTGGTAAGACCAACATAGTATAGCATTTAAGTACTTTAGTTCTCCTGAATGATTCCATTTTACTTTATTTCAGTGAATAATTGGCAACTGAAAGAGTTTGGGGGGAAATATAAATATAGGAAAACCATAGGACTCCCTAAAATTCTTTCACTGTCTTCGCTATAAACAATATATAGCAAGTTTTAAAAATCAAGATTGTGTGAAGTTAAAAAAAAAATTTTGTAACACACAAGATTTCAAGAAATGTGAAGTTTGTAATGGGAAGTAACCAGGGCTACTGGCTTCTTGAATAGAGTAGGTGAAGTGTTGCAGAAGTAATATGCATCGTTTCCAGTGGAAGGAACTAAATGACTCATTATGAAGACACTCATTACTGGCTGTTGCACTTAATGGCTCCATGAAAAGATGTATCAAGGGCTACAAACTTTGTGACCAATGAGAGAGTGGAGAAATAATGAGGTAAACTTGCCCAATCTTTAGGCAGATAAAATTCCAATAAGCCTCAGTAGGGGGTGAGTGTTTGGGGTTGTTCGTTCCTTGGTTCCAGGTGCCAAGGGTTTTCTAAAGCCTGATTGAAACCAGGAAACGAGAGAGAGAAAGCGAGAGAGGGAGAGAGAGAGAGAAAATCTATCTCCTTTTAATACAATTTTATCCCTTATAGAAAGCATGTTTCAATGTTCTTGTCACACACATGTTTAGACATTATTGAGTGTTATGTTTCTGTAAAACATTTCAAAGGTTGATGGAAGCTGTACATTTCACGAATTATGAAATAGTACACTGTGCACTCTCTATTAACAGTTGTAATAAACGTATTTTGACGAACATTTAAGAATAGTGTTTCTTCTCTCGACACTATAATGTAAAGATGCAGAATGGGAAACCCTTAGACATACATATCTCTATCCCCATTCACTGAGACTTCAAAATCAATTATTAAGCGGAGCAAGAGAATTAAACTGCACATCAAGCTATCATATATCAGAGAGGACTTAATTTAATAATTCAAACCCATCCCAATTAATAACGCATTAAACTCAACCTCAGCCATCTCTAGGAAAACAATCCTACACAAACCCTCCCTTATCTTCCCTAACTTCTGATAGTGTTAAAGCTCATCCTGATATTTAACCTAAATCTGCCCTACTGCAGCGTAAGCCTATTACTTCTTGTTTTGTCCCCATTGACTAATGAGAATAATTGGTCCCCATCCTCTTTATAATATCCCTTTATGTAGGAGTAAAATAGTTATTATGTCTCCCTCAGGTCTTCTTTTCTGTAGATTGAATGTGTCCAGTTCTCTTAACCTTTCCTCATGGGTCACATTTTCTAAACCTTTTATCATTTCTGATGCTTCCTTCAGAGCTCCCTCCAATTCGTTCTCTCAGTGAAAGGCAGGATGCCCCGGTCCAAGGTTCCTACTGGAGCCTATCCAACCCAAATGAAACTGAATAATTGCCTGGCTTAGTTTAAACGTGAGAACCTCTTAACATAAACTGCTATAGTCGGACTTTGCTTGGCAAGCATTCCTATTAGCTGGCTCTTTATTATGTCCTCCCCTCTAACATTCCACCTGTAGAAGGGAACTCATTACCTTCTCCTGTGGTGAATCTTCAGATTCTCCCGAACAAGGATATACTAGCTGGAATCTTTGGACTAACTAGGTTTTTGCTTTGATAGTACGTTTCTTCAAATAAATCTCTTGTACTGAGTACCAAAGGTTTATTTTTAATTAAATATTAAAGAATATTCACCTGATTTTTTTTTAATTCTCAAAAAAAGAAAAAAGAAAAAAAAACAATGGTATTCTCAGTAGCTTAAAAAAAAAAGTGTGTCAGAGCCAAGCTGTGCTCCGTAAAGTTATCAATGACTGATTTTTTTGGAAGTAAATCTCTAGGCCTTTCTTCTGAGGGGCCTCTGGGTGGACTCGAACCTCTAACCTTTCCATTAGCAGCAGAGCATGTTAACTGTTTGCACCACCCAGAGAGTCCTTCTCTGAAGCTGGAGAGAGGGAATATGCATATGTGGCCTGGGTGCAAATGCTGAAAACTACAGGTTTCCTGCCCAGATCTACCACTGACCATTCAGTGCCTCTTAATTCAATAATCTTTCAATTGTAAACTTGAATTTCATACAAAAGTGTCAGAATATATTTTGCCCTCCTTTTTTAAATAAAATGTGAACTATCCTTTAAAATTACGAGCAATTTTGACTCCATGCCACTACCAACAAAAAAAAGTTACAAATCCTTGCATATGAGGCCTCAGACATCATGGAGTCGAAACAAACACCCCTTGTATCCTGATATTAATTTTTCGGAATTCTGGCCTCACAAGGTCTGTGAGCCTAACAAAATTATTTTTAATTACCAAGTTTTATTTGTTTTACGGCCATAGGTAACCAGAAAATCTACTTAACGGTTTTGAACAGCATCAGTCTTGGCAAGGTGAAGGGATGTTGAAATTTACAGCATTGTAGCTACTGGCTAGCTAATCGAACTTTCTTTAGCAATACATAGTGCTAACTAGCAGGGCAAAGCTATGCATGTTTAAGTATATGGCTGTTTGAGTCCCCTGAACTTCCGTGAAACTATGCAACAGATCTGCAGTGAAACAAAAACCCCCAGCAAGTTGTGGCAACCCCCCCAAAAAATATACTTTTCAGTGAAAATCTTCACTTCTTTTAGCTATCATCACTTGCTTTAAGATAATTTAAGTACACCTCTTATTTTCTAAAAGCTTTCTTCAAAGTGTTTAAAAGCCAGCAATTTGTTACAACATTTCTCACTCTTCAAAGACACACAGATTCAGACTATCATTGACAAATCACCATTCTATTTCTAACAGGAATTGCTTCTGTTGATACAATGCAATTAGCCTGCAAACAAAGAACAAAGTTCGCATCCAAGTACAGAGAACACTGACTCTGCAGTTGCCAAATTCTGTCTCTGAAAGCTGCCCTTGTTTTACTTCTTCTTAATACCTTGTAAGGCAGGATGAAAAGCTGGCAAATTTTACGCCAAGATGTTATTCATTAGCAAGTGAACTTTCTGCGTTCTCGTCCCCTTTCCTTCCTGGAGAGGGCTGCCAGTACAGGTAGTCACTGCTCCTCTGCCCAGCTCTGGGAGAGAGGCTCCTGTTTCACGTTCTCAACACTCCAGGTGATTCATCAAAAAAAAGATGTTCTCTTCTCTTTCCTTTTTTTTAAAAAGATGGAAATATAGCACAAAGCAAGGAAAGGGGTAAAAAGGATGCCTCCTTCTTTTTGTCTGATTTGTGTGCAGTGAGGTTTTTTGATTTCCTAAGCAAGGCAATCCCTTTTTCCCTTTCTTCTTCTTATTTCTTCTTCTTTTCTTATTTTAGACATCTATGCTCAGTGCATCCTTGTGGCTGAGCTAAATGCCAAGTGAGTTCCCTGCTGTGAGGTGGTCGTCCATCTGCCACCCTTCCCCTGGCCACGAAGTTTCAAGCTATTTAATTTTGGAAATGACATTTCTTTACAGTTCTTCCAAGATAGCAATTTGTGTCAATCATCCAGGGAACTCCCTCTGCCAATAACAATGTCAATGGACTTGAATTTCTTACTGACTCTGGGGTGAGAGGGCTATCTCTTTGACTTCTTAGAGTGGTACTTTTCGCGACCGTGCAGACAAGTTTACCTCCCAAGGAATTTTCCTTGTGATCTCAAACGTAATCTGACCTTCCTCTTATAGTCTCAGAGAAAGGGGGAAAATTCTGTGCAAGGTTCTATAGCCAGGAAGTAGCAGTGTATGTTGGACTCCCTCTGTATGATCTTCTTCCAGGGAAGCTCAGTTTTCACTCAGCAGGAGATTACAGTGACCAGAACTTCCAGATTCATCAATGCCTGTGTGCTGCCCTGTTGCCTCCTAAGAGTAGATATGAAAATAAATCTGCAAGATCATTTTTCCTGATTGGATTCTAAAAATAACCACTGTGTCTGTACAAAGGAACCATTGTCTCAATTATTGCTATTATCATTATGAAGTTTTGAGAAAATGTGTATGTATTATAGAGGGAAGGGAGGGTTGAATTTCAGTTCACGTCCACCTTCCCAGATGTGTAATTAGAGTTCTTCTATGTTTAACTCAGACAAACATTTGTACCTCAAAGACCCACTAACCAAAAAACCAAACCCACTGCCAGCAAGTCAATTCTGATTCACAGCAGCTCCACAGGGTTTCCAAGGCTGTCAGTCTCTACAGAGACTGCCACATCTTTCTCCCACGGAGCCGATGGTGGCTTTGAATCACCAACCTTTCCGTTAGCAGTCAAGCACTTTAACAACTGCACCACGAGGTGGGATTAATAATAGCTTTATGATTTTAAAAAATTATTTCAGTACTTACATTTCTCCACTTCATTTAAATATGCAAAAAACCTGAATATTCTTATTTTACAATTCCTATTTAGAAGTGGTAAGAAAAATCATTTTCTTCTGGAAGGAGATGATGTTACAAGAGAAATGTAAGTGAGATGTTGGGTTAGGAGGGAGCTGCTTCTGGTGCCTCACTTACCACCGTTCCCCAGTGAGATGAAAGAACTGCTCTGCAAGCTTCCTCCCACCCACCCCTCTTGAGGAGGTGTTCCTGGGAGCATTGCCAGGCCTTCTCCCTACCTCCTTTACAGCTCCTCCTTGTGAAGGAACATGTGCTGTTTCTCCAGTGTTAGGATTCACTGCCCTGAAAGGAAGTTCCCATTCTCGTCTGCCTGTGCCAGCAGCCTGGGCAGTGTCCTGCCCATGACCATGAGTATCCTCATCGAGGACCAGAGAAGAGGTTCAGGGTCTGTTCTACACACCTGACTATTTTTCTCTCTCAGAACTGTTTCTCTTCACTTCTCCCTCTTTCTTCCTATAGCCACTGGTGAGCTTGCTGCTGCTATTGCTGTGGTGGTTGTTGTTGTTATTAGGTGCCATCCAGTCAGTTCCAACTATAACGACCCTATGTACAACAGAAAGAAATGTTGCCCAGTCCTGAGCCATCCTCACAATCGTTGCTGTGTTTGAGCCCATTCTTGCAGCCACTGTGTCAATCCATCTCATTGAGGGTCTTCATATATGCTTGTAGGTCACTGGATTTAGGAGTTAGGAGTCTCTAAACTACATCACTATCCAGCTTCCATTAGTATTTGTCAGGCTGGGAAAAATAAATACATAATTAAGCAAGTAATTCCACTCCCATTTATCTACTGTTCCTTGAACAAATAACTGAAAGAAAGGAATGAATGGTGGAATTCTGGTGACAAAAATTGTATTTCTGCCCCCCAACGTGAATAATGTATGGTTTAGAAGTAATGATTGAGGTGTGTTTTGGGGGGAGGGGGGATTGTGCATCTATGTGCTCAAAGTTCATTTAAACTCATAGACAAATCTTTGGCAATGCTCATATGCTTCCAATCAAACTTAATTCTCTCTCTTCCAAAGAAGGATATTCTCAGGACCAAAGCTTCACAAAGCCCATTTCCTTGAGTTTGCTCCAGTTTTATCATTTTTTCTGGAGCAAATGCTATGTGTTCACCTTACGGACTCATTGAATGTGTTACTAATGCAAAGCTGATTATTGAGGGTTTGATTTTTCAGTTAAATGTTGATTTGGGAGCTTGAGGTGGCAAATGAAATATCTACTTCACCCTTCTGGTTTGAAATCAATTAAGAAATAAGACACAGGAGACAGAAATGAAAATGACAGTGTTGGTTATTTTATAACTTAGGCTGATTTAGAAATGTGGTTTAGATATTCAACACTTCCTCATCCAATGTGGCCATTTCATCATCCTGTCATTGTCCCAGTTGGAAGAGCCGGGAGCAAAGTTTGCTCCTTAAATTCACCAAAAGCCAAAAACAGGACCAAACGTACTTACTTAATGGACAGGTGGACCCAAAAGAGAGCAGGTATGTGGAGCGACCACTCTCAGCTCCTCCTTCCTATCTCACTGTGCACCTTCATCACTCCTACCCAACCAGGAGAGGGTGAAGAAGAGGGCAGAGAGAAGCTGGAAGCATTTCACCTGTATCTTTCCCTCCTGGAAAGTGCAACAAAAATTTCCTTCTCTCTGTGGAAACGTTGCTGCGGTTAGGTGCCGTCAAGTCACTTCCAACCCATAGCGACCCTATATACAACAAATGAAACATTGACCAGTCCTGTACCCCTCATAATCACTGCTATGTTTGAGCCCATTGTTGCAGCCACTGTCTCAGTCCATCTCCTTGAGGGTTTTCATCTTTTTCACTGACCCTCTACTTTATCAAGCATAATGTCCTTCTCCAGGGACCAGTCCCTCCTAATAATACGTCCAAAGTATGTGAGACTAAGTCTCGCCATTCTTGCTTCTAAGAAGCATTCTGGCTATACTTCTTCCGAGACAGATTCGTTCGTTCTTCTGGCAGTCCATGGTATATTCAATATTCTTTGCCAACACCACAATTCAAAGGCATCAATTCTTCTTCCATGTTCTTTATTCATTGCCCAGCTTTCGCATGCATATGAGGAGATTGAAAACACCATGTCTTGTGTTAGACACATCTTAGTCCTTAAAGTGACATCTTTTTTTTTTTTTTTTTTAACACTTTAAAGAGATCTCTTGCAGCAGATTTGCCCAATGCAATGCGTCTTTTTATATCTTGACTGCTGCTTTCGTGGGTGTTGATTGTGGATCCAAGCAAAATGAAATCCTTGACAACTTCAGTCTTTTCTCTATTTATCTTGTTGTTGCTTATTGATCCAATTGTGAGGACGTTCGTTTTCTTTATGTTGAGGTGTAATCCATACTGAAGATTGTAGTCTTTGATCTTCATCAATAAGTGCTTCAAGTCTTCTTCACTTTCAGCATGCAGGATTGTGTCATCTGCATATGGCTCCGTTCTCCTTCATATAGTCCTGTTTCTCGGATTATTTGCTTATCATACAGATTGAATAAGTATAGTGAAAGGATACAACTCTGACGCACTTCTTTCCTGACTTTAAACCACACAGTATCTCCTTGTTCTGTTCAAATGACTGCCTCTTGGTCTAAGTACAGGTTCCTCACAAGCACAATTAAGTGTTCTGGAATTCCCATTCTTCAAAATGTTATCCATAATTTGTTATGATACACACAGTCGAATGCCTTTACATAGTCAACAAAACATTGTGGAAACATTAAGATTGGGGAATTAGTTTACTCTTAACATCTGAAACCTTCTCAAACATCATGGGGGAATAAAATCTAAATTAGATGGCACATGTGGAGTGCTTAATACAGTGCCAGCCACACTATAAGCTTTCATTTAAAGTTATTTTTATTGTTGCTATAATCATTATTACATATAAGGCTCTTATATATAAGTATCTTCATATTCCAAAGACAAAGTGATCTCTTCTAAAAAATAAAAATAAAAGAATTCACTTGGCACTTAGAAAATGATGCAAATTTTTTAGAAAGAGCTTGCATGCCTTTAACAACAGCTGTTGAAAAGAGGACAGACTAAGGCATGCAGGCCAGCTCGCTCTGCTTTGAAAACTTTCATATCTTTTACCCTCATTCTTCTCTCCTTTCTACCATTGTTTTCATGGGCCATAAGCACAAAACTATTTTTTTTTTTTTTAATTTTCTTGTGTTTTAGGTGACCATTACGGTGCAAATTAGTTTTTCATTCAAAAATTTTATACACAAATTGTTTTGTGACATTAATTGCAACCCCAGCAATGTGTCAGCGCTCTCCCCCTTTCCCTTTCCACCCTGGATTCTGTGTCCCTTCATCCAGTTTTCCTGTCCCTTCTGGCTTTCTCATCCTTGCTTTTGGGCAGGTGTTGTTCGCTGGGTGTCATATACTTGAGCATAAAACATTTTTGTTACATGTTTTGATAAACCACAAAGAGCACCTGTTCTGGACAATGTGCCTAGAAGCTTTCATTTTAAGGGCTGGGGTGAAAAGTTTCCCCACTGCTTCACCAATGTTTGCGTACTTGGGCAGTTTAGAGGATGATTGTGGAGGATATCTGGGGCTCAGATAGAGACTGAGCAAAGGTGTGATGAGGCTGGGTGGAGAGAAAGAAATGGTTTTGCCCCAGCTGTGTTCCAGATGAACATGTGTCCAGTATATCCATGAACATGATGAATCATTTTACTAGCCATCAGCAACGTTCCAATACTGTACTGATTCTTTCACGATATTGAACATTTAGATATCACAAAAAACCAGTTGCCGTCAAGTCGATTCCGACTTATAGCGACCCCATGTGTGTTAGAGTAGAACTGTGCTCCACAGGGTTTTCAATGACTGATTTTTTAGAAGTAGATCACCAAGTCTTTCTTCCAAGGCACCTCTGGGTGGACTTGAACCTCCAATCTTCTGCAGTAAAGCACATTAACCATTTACACCACCCAAGGACTCCTTCAGACATCATAGATACCTTACGAGAGAAGTATTATTACCATAGTTTACAGGTAAATAAACTGAGTCTTCTAGAATGGAAGTGATGTCCTAAAAGTACAAGAGCAGTAGGTGGCAGAGTTGGGTTCAAATTCACGTCTTGTAATAAAAAATTGGGATTTATTCTTTTGCACCAAGACTGCCTTCTTTCAAGGGCAGAAATGCTTGGATTTTCTTTTGGCGGGGAGGGGTGGTGAGGTCTTATCTATTCATTAAATATGCATTGTGTGTACAATGTAAATACAGTATATTTACAATATAAATATGCATTTTGCCTACAATGCAGTCCCTGGGTAGAGCAAATGGTTAACATGCTCAGCTGCTAATTGAAAGGTAGGAGGTTAGAGTTCATCCAGAAGCACCTTGGAAGAAAGTCCTGGTGATCTACTTCTGAAAAATCAGCCATTGAATACCCTACAGAGCAGAGTTCTAATCCCACACGAAGTTGACTCGATGGTAACTGTTTTTAACTGATACCTATAGTAAATTAGGCACTGGGGATAGACTGGAAAATAATATATATCACCTAACCATTACAATACATCAGGATGCAATAAGTGCTGAGATAGGAATAAGGGCGGGGGTGCATTGGGAAAGCACATAAAGAGAGGTGTGGGCTTTGGGAAGGGCCACTGGTGTTCAGAAAAGGCATTCTCATTGAGGTAAAGGCAGATCTGGTGGCGGTCCTAGCATTGAAGCAGAGGTTACTAAGGCAGAGTGAGCAGTGTGAAGAGGAAGGGGAAAAAGCTCCAGGCCCATGTGGAGAACTGAAAGTAGCTCAACAGAGCTAGTGCAGGTGAACAGCAAGAATACTGCAGCAATGAGGCCTGAGGCTGGGGAGGTGGGCAAGGGTCCAATCCTATCTGTATAACCTGCCAAAGATCTTTGGATTTAGCCTGCCAGTGATAGAGAAATCGCTTATGTGCTTAAGCCTGAGAAGACTGCAATGATTGTGACCTGAAAGCTGGAGGTAGAAAGACCAAGTTGGGGCTGTCCACAGAGCCAGTAGTGAGAGATGATAGTGACAGTTGTCTTTACTGCTGTTTGAAGTGATTCAGGACTCATCCATCTTTAAACTGGGATAGCTTACTGTCCATGTCAAAAGAGTATTACCTAAAAAGTTCATGTACAACAGCAGTCAAATAAAGTTTAAATTCATATAAATTATATTTAAGATTCTGTGAAGTTGAATTACACCTTAATATATTACTTGGATAGCTGGAGAATAATGATGCTTATAGAGCAAATGGAGACAATAAACTAGAGAATTCTTTTTTTGGAAGATGGCCATTTCATCCCTGTAAAATAGTTTTTATTTGTTTAGAAACTCCTGATTCCAAGGTTTCTGAATCTGATCTGAGGTATGAACATTGTCTGGGAACCATGATTGTTTTATAAAGGTGATCTGGCCAAGAAAAATCCCAGCAACTGTTGTTTCAAATTCCCTTGGCCTCCATGGAAGTCATCAATTTAAGCTACATTCTGTTTGGATTTCCCCTGCCAACAATTTTCTGCTTGATCATTCTTTCCAATTGCTAAAGTGACCCTTAGCTATGGCTGCTAGAAAATTCCCTGGTTCCTTACAAAGCAAAGGAGAAATCCTAGAACAGTGAGGTTTTTTACTAACCTTGTGTCCCCATGAAAATACTTAGGTAGCTGCATTTTCTCGTGCCCTATATAGGCAATCTTCAAAATCCTGGAGATGTGAGTGACATCAAAGGAGGAGGTGTGGCTATGAAGACAAGGTGCTGCCAACAAAAGCATGCATGTCCTGATAAAGGCTCTCCTTTACAGCCCCTGGGAGAAGCACTTCATTGCTCTAGTCCATCACTCAAAATGCTTTGGAGAAATCTCTACTAGAGTGGTCAGAAAGAAATATAACCTAATTGCATGCCTTAGTTTGGGCATGTTACCTGAAAAATTAAGCATATCACTTTATAGAATTCTCACTGACAAGTTAAAGCTCAGCAAGGAACCTTTATTCCCGTGTTGTTGTTACCTGCCGTCAAGTCAGCCCCTGACTCATGGCAACCCCATGCACAGTAGAACAAAATGCTTCTTGGTACTGAACTATCCCCATGATCGGTTGCAGATTGGACCATTGTGATCCATAGGGTTGTCACTGGCTGATATTCATAAGTAGATCACCAGGCTTTTCTTCCTAATCTGTCTTAGTCGTGGAGGGCATTGGTGGTTTAGTGGTAGAATTCTGCCTTCCATGCAGGAGACCCAGGTTCAATTCCCGGCCAATGCACCTCATGTGCAGTCACCACCTATCTATCAGTGGAGGCAGGCATGTTGCTATGACGCTGAACAAGTTTCAGTGGAGCTCACTCCTATAGCACAAATGAAAAAGAATGATTCAGAAGAATGATCCTTGTACCTGGGCACAGGTGACTCTACCTGTCCTCTCTCTTCAATTCTCAGGCTCCTTAGCAAGCCACAGAGGAGTGCTGTACATGGCCCCCAAACTGTCAGACTCTTTTTGGTTGTTGTTTTAACTTCTCATGAAGATCACTCAGATACAGCGTTTATGCATGTCAAAGATATGTATTAATTCATGTATGGTAAATATGTGTATTAATTCATGAATGTATTCATTCATTCACCATCTACTGAACATCTCTATATCAGGGACCATGAAGACTCTGAGGCTACAAAATAGACAAACCTTAATCTCTACTTTCAGGGTGCACCAGATAGCACTCAGGGGACAAATATGCACACGTATAATTTAAATACAATGAGAGATCATCTCATGGAATTAGTTCCCTAGGTTTGGGGGGCTTAGGGCTGTGGCCTCGTGGGACATTGGCATAATATAGCTCTTAAAGTTTATGTTCTACCTCCCAGTATGGTGAATAGATTCTGGAGTCTCACAAGCTTACAAGTAGCCATCTAAGATACAACTATTGGTCTTTATTCATCTGGAAAAAAAGAGAAAGAAGGAAACCCAAGAATCAGAGAAGGAACTGGACTATAGGACTAATTGTCTACATGAACTACTGCCTCCTCCACCTTGAGACCAGAAGAACTAGATGGTGCCCACCTACTACTGCTGAACGTTCTGATCAGGAACATAATAAAGAAATCCTAATAAAAAGGGAGAAAAAGATGGAACAGAACTTCAAATTCTTAAAGAATCCAGACTTACTAGACCTATTGAGGCTGGAGGAATCCTTGAGACTATGGCCTTGAGTTGCTCTTCAAATCTTGAACTGAAACTATCACCTGAAGTCATCTTTAGACTAAGTAACAGTTTAGCCCAAAGAGTAAAGATTGTCACCCTTGAGTATAGTGTTACTTTAAAAAAAAATTATCTATATAGGACTAAAGGGTCAGCACTATTTTAAGACATGGATGAGAAGTTTGGGGGGCAAAGAGATTAAGTAAATGAAATGAAACAACTAGAACAGAAATAAAGAGAATGTTGACACAATGTGAAGAATTTAACCAATGTCATTGATCATTATGTCTAGAAACTGTGGAATAGGAGTGGGTTTTACTGTGTATATTTTCACGAAAAATAAAATAAAAAAAGAAATACAATGCAAGAATATTTATAATTGAGATATAAACCAACTGCCTTGAGAGGACATCTCAATGAACAGCCAACTTCCTGGGGAATCAGGTCATGGTTCAGTAGAGTGTGATAGTTGAGCTGCAGGTCAAATGTGTTTCACTTCCACAGAACCACTTTGGTTGAAAAAAAGAAAGATATTGAACATCATTTTTACTTCACTTGATAAATGTATGGATCATTGGGTCAATATATAACACACTACCGAGTTATAAGTTACCCACAAGATGGTCTTTTCTGTTATCTAAATGTTTTATTTAGTAGAAAATGACATAGCCTAAATATTTTAAAGTCTTATTTTACTTTTCCCAACCAAAGGTTTTGCTTCTTAAAAGCATTAATCATTCACAAGCATGAGTTACTAAATACATAATAGATAGATAGACAGACAGCTAGAGAGCTGCTATCGAGTGAACTCTGACTCATGGTGACCTGATGTACAAGAGAAGGAAATGTTGCCTGGTCCTGCATCATTCTCACAGTCACTGGCATATCCAAGTTCATCACTGCAGCTATTGTGTCAATCTGTCTTTCCAAGAGTCTCCCTCAGCCTTGCTGGCCCTCTACTTCACCAAACATGACGTCCTCCTCCAGCAATTGATCCCTCCTGATGATGGATCCAAAGCAAGTGAGTCAGAAAATGTTCTGCTGTGCTCCATAAGTTTTCATTGACTGATTTTCAGAAGTAGATTGCCTGGCCTTTCTTCCGAGTCTGGCTTAGTCTGGAAGCACCCCAAAACCTGTCCACTATGGGTGACCCTGATACTATTTGAAATATCAGTGGCATAGCTTCCAACATCACAGCATCACACAAGCCACCACAGTACCACAAACTGACAGATGGGTGGTGGGAATATATAGTAGTTGCCTGTTTATTCAGAATCCAGACTGAAAATCTCTAAAAAGAGATAAAGTCCTCATGGTTTTTCATAAGACTTGAACAATACCACATTAATATTAAAAATCATAGAATTTTGAAGGGCCTTGAGAAACATTAAAAATGATATTAGGTTCAGTAGACTATTTGTGCTAAATATATCTGACTAAATGGGAATTCCCTGAAAACTCATTATTTCAGTATTTTATAAATAATGATTGATTAAACAAAACTATTTATTTAAACATGCCCCCAAGTGTTTCTCACTACCCATCTGTCCGTTTGTTGTACTGTGGTGACTTGCATGTTGCTAAGATGTCGGAGGCCATGCCATAAGTATTTCAAAAACCCATGGTGGACAGGTTTCAACAGAGTTTCCAGACTAAGACAGGCTAGAAAGAAAGCTCTGGCAATCTACTTCCAAAAATTAGCCAATGAAAACCCTCTGGATCACAAGAGAATATTGTCCTGTACAGTGCTAGAAAATAAGCCCCCTAGGTTAGAGGGCATTCAAAATACACAGTGGCCTCAACGATAGCCTCGAGCATACTAATGATCGTGAAGATGGCTCAGTACCTCCTCCTTCCTCTGTCCTCCTCACTCCCTAAGTGACCACAGCCAACAAGGCTTAAAATACCATCTACATGCTGTTTTCCCTCAAATTTATATGTTCAGTTCAGACCTTTCCCCCTGAAAGCCAGACTTACATCCAGCCACTAATAAACATATTCATTTGGACACCTAGTAGGCATCTCAAACTTAACATGCTCCAAGCTGAACTCCTTCCTTTCTCCCAAGATAAGTTCCTCCTGCAGTCAGCTCCATCTTAATTAACGGAAACTCATGTTTCCGGTTGCCCAGACCACCTGAGGGAGTGATCCTCAACACCTCTCTTCTTCTCACATTTTATGCCTATTGGTTGTATCTTCCAAATATGTCTGTATCTGACCCTTTATCCCCATTCCCCGCACTAGCATCTTGAGCTAAACCTCCATCCTCTCTGGTGTGGATTATTGCAATTTTCTTCTAATTAGTTTCACACTATTCTTTACACTTCCCCAAAGTGATCCTTCTAAAACATAAATCAGATTATATGATCTCTCTGCTCACAACCCTCCAACATCTTCCAGTCTCGATCAGCTCTACATTCACAGGCTCTACCATGGTCTGTGATACCCCGAGTGGTCTGGCTTGCTGGAACCTCTCAGATCTCCACGTCTATCACTTTCTCCTCCTTCTACCTGCTCTGGCCTCTTGCTGTTCCTCAGACACACCAGGCACACACCAGTTTCCAGGCCTTTGTACTTAATGTCCCCATTGCCAGGAGTCCTCTTACCTCAGGCATTCCCAGGGCTCACTCCCTCACTTTCTTCAAATGCCTGCTCAAATATCACCTTCCCTGAGAAGCCCTTCCTGACCACTCAGTATAAAAATAGCGCCTTCAGCACTCTCCATCCCTTTTACCATTCTGTAGTTTTTACAGTTCTACACAACTTGACTTTTTTGTATTTGTTTATGTCACTACCTACTAGTATGAAACCTCCTTGAAAGCTAGGGATTTTTCTATTTTATTCAGAGAAAAGTATCTGGCATAAGTACTACTTCACACCCAGTAGGGTGGCTATAGTCAAAAAGACTGACAATAATAAGTGTTGGAGAAGATGTGGAGAAATTGGAACCTTCATACACTGCTGGTGAGAAAGTAAAATGGTGCAGCAACTTTGGATAACAGTTTGGCAATTCCTTAAATGGTTAATCATAGAGCTACCATATGACCCAGCAATACCAAAAGCCAAACCAAACCAAATCCGTTGCCTTGGAGTCAATTTCGACTCATAGTGACCCTATAGGACAGAGTAGGACCGTCCCATAGGGTTTCCAAGGAGCGGCTGGTGGATTCGAACTGCTGACCATTTGTTTAGCAGTCATAGCTCTTAATCACTGCGCCACCAGGGCTCCCCAGCAATACCACACCTCAGTATATATCCAAAAGAAACGAAAACATACAGCCACCCAAAACTTTGTACATGACATTTCTCAGCAACGTTGCTTATAATAGCCCAAAAGTGGAAACAACACAAATGTCCATTAACGGATCAATGGGTAAGTAAAATCCAGGTAATGAAATATTATTCAGAAAAAAAAATAAAGGACTGATACATGTTACAACATGAAAAAAAACCTTGAAAAGATTATTCTAAGTGAAAGGAAATAAGTCACAAAAGATCACATATTGTATGATTCCATTTTAATAAAATGGTCAGAATAGGCAAATCCATAGAAACAGAAAGCAGATTTGTGGTTGACTAGACCCCAACAGCTAGAGTATGAGGTTTCTTTTTGGTGATGAAAACGTTCTAAAATTGACGGTGATGATAGCTGTGCAACTCTGTGAATACACTAAAAAGCATTTAACTGTAAACATTAACTAGATAAATTCTATGGTATATGAATTACATTTCACTAAAGTTCTTATGAGGAGCCCTGGTGGTGCAGTGGTTAAAGCACTCAGCTGCTAACTGAAAGATAGGCGGTTCAAACCCACCAGCCGCTTCCTGGGAGAAAGATGGGGCAGTCTCCTTCTATAAAGATGCAGCCTTGGAAACCCTGTGGGGCGGTTCTGCTCCGCCCTGTAGGGCCACTGCAAGTCAGGATCCACTGGACAGCAGCAGGTTTCTTTAATTACGTTTTTTTTAAAGCTGTTACAGAAAACATCAAGTATCCAGGAATGAATTTTTAAAAAAGCGATAAAAGCACACAATCCCTCTCAAACCTGCCTTCACTCTCCAAAACCTTACGCTGCTATAGTTTTCTTCCTAACACCTCCATCTGAAATTGTGTTTCTAGTTTGCTTGTTTATGGCTTGTCTTCCTCGGAACGTAAGTCTCAGGAGAGTAGGAACTTCGTCCATTTCACCACTGTCCCATAGAGCCCAGAACAGTGCCTGGCACAGGCTACCAGTTGCCGCCGAGTCATTGCCTACTCGTGGTGACCGTATGCGTGTCGGAGTAGAACTAAACTCCATAGGGTTTCAGTGGCTGATATTTTGAAATATCACCAGACCTTTCATCCGAGGTGGACTCAAACCTCCAACTTTTCAGTTAGCAGCTGAGTACATTAACTTCTGCACCACCCAGGGATTCCTGGCACGTATGACCCGCTGCTATAAAGTCAATTCTGACTCATAGCGAGCCTATAAAACAGAGTACAACTGCCCCATAGGATTTCCAAGGTGTAATCTTTACATAAACAGGCTGCCACATCTTTCTGTCAAGGAGCGGCTGCTGGGTTCAAACCGCTGACCTTTTGGTTAGCAGTCAAGTGCGTAACCACTGTGCCACCAGGGCTCTTTTGGCACATACTAGGCACCCAATACACGTATGTTGAATACAGTTATAACATTGTTATAAAGACTTGAAAGCAGTGATTGTAAGCAAAGCATGTAACCTGTACCTGGCACACAGCATGGTAGGAGCAATATTTTGATTTTTCTTGAACATAAATATTCTAAATTAAATCATTTTTATTCATTGGAAAAAAATAATTTTTACGAGATTCCTTTGATGACTGAGAGTTTACTGCATTATTAAATGTTTTAATGAAGTATCCTCTCATAGAAATTGTTCCATCTAAACACACTGGAGTCTCATCTTAATTTTGACTTTGCTAATTAAATTATAGAAAAAGATATGCTGAAGGGATTTCAAGGAAGACCAACAGCAGTCCCTGTCTGATATACAATATACACTTGATTCTTACACTTTTTAATGACTTTGTAGCTAACCAGCCAAAACACACTGATTATATAATCCAGAGTTAATAATTATCTTCATGAAATTTATAGTCAGTTTTCTAAGGAATCATACTATCAGAGAAACATCCGTTTGTCCCTCTTCTGTGATTTGTTTCTGGCTTTAATTTCACCACTGAAATCCAAAATGCCATTTAAACTACTTTTTATTCAAAATTTAAATTCCACATCGCTCATGCAATGGGATATTGGATTCTTACCTAAAGTAACTCTACAAAGCTATTTATAGGTGCTGCAGTGCCTGAAAGATATTAAAAAGGTTACTTCCAGTGGCTGCCTTGAGAAAAAAAAAAAAGTAAAATGGAAATAGCTGGTAAAATTTGGGAATTGACCACAGGGTCAAAATACAAATGTATACCACCTAAAGTATCCCACACAGTCTTGTATTGGGTTCATTTTTTTAAAAAAATATGAATTTCTCTGATCCCAAATCTCAAGTCACCTAAATCACATTTACTTATTTTAGAGCAAATATTTGCATTGCCTCATTTTGTTCCATGCAAGAGTGAATTTCTTCCTATTCCTCCAAAAAAGGGAACTTCAAAAAATACGTGCGTAATTATCATACACAAGAGAAGTTACATTAAACTACATCAAATTGTCAACCAAATGGGTCAATAATTGTTGGAAGTAATAAGCACTTGTATTAAAAAAATATTTTCAGCTATGGTAAGGCTTTTTTAAAAGCACTATTTCTTCTATAGTCCGTGTACAGTAATTGAAAGTGACACAATCAAAAACACCTTGACGGCTTGGCAGTAATATTAAACAGGTTATTTCAAATAAAATGGTTGTGTGGAAAGCTAGTTGTGTTTTGCTTCTCTCCTCTTTCTCTCAGGTTGTCTTGGTAAAGGAAATAATTTTATCTGGGCTTTGGGAGGTGGTGGTCTGGCTTATGGTCCCTGTGGTGCCTGCAGTTATATGAATGGTGTTTACAAGGTGGTGACGGCACCGCCATTACCTCCAGCTCACAGACTCTACTCCAAAGCATCAGCAATGTCTGTGGCTCTTCTGGAAGGATCTGAAAAGGAACTTGAGGAAGGGGGAGAAAACACAAAACACAACTTCATATTAATCTACACGAAAATACTTAGAATATTAATGTAAACCTAATGTGGAAATTCAAAATCCTCCCGCTCAGACTTTCTCCTAGTCAGATTTTATCTTCTTATTTGAACAAGATTTAAATGAGACTCTAGGACAACTACAGAAACTCCAATTCATATCACTTAGTGTATTAAGTTCTGTCTTAGTTATTGTTATGGATTGAGTTGTGTCCCTCAAAAATGTATGTCAACTTGGCTAGGCCGTGATTCCCAGTATTTTGTGATTGTCCACCATTTTGTCATTGGATGTGATTTTCCGATGTGTTGCAAATCCTACCTCTATGAGGTTCATGAGGCAGGATTAGAGGCAGTTATATTAATGAGGCAGGACTCAACCTACAAGATTAGATTGTATCTTGAGTCAATCTCTTTTGAGATACAAAAGAGAGAAGGAGCAGAGAGACAGGGGGACCTCCTACCACCAAGAAAACAGAGCTGGGAGCTGTGCATGTCATGCACGTCCTTTGGACCTGGGATCCCTGTGCTGAGACTCTCCTAGACCAGGGGAAGACTGATGACAAGGGCCTTCCCCAGAGCCAACGAGAGAGAGAAAGCCTTCCCCTGGAGCTGGCACCCTGAATTCGGACTTCTAGCCTCCTGAACTGTGAGAGAATAAATTTCTTGTAGTATTTCTGTTACAAGTGGATGGCTTTAACAAACAGAAATTTATTCTCTCACACTTTAGGAGGCTAGAAGTCAGAATTCAGGGTGCCAGCTCCAGGGAAAGGCTTTCTCTTTCTGTCGACTATGGGAGAAAGTCCTTGTTCCTTGGTACCTTGGTGATATTTATATGGTATGGCATCTATCTTCCCCCATCTCCACTTCCTTGCTTCCTTGCTTAATCTGCTCCTTTCAATTCTCAAAAGAGGTTAACTCAAGACACACCCTACACTAATACTGTTCATTAACATAACAAAGAAAATTCCTTCCCAAATGGGATAATAACCTTAGGTATAGAGGTTAAGATTTATAACACATGTATCTGGGGGACACAATTCAATCCATAACAATTTCCTAGGGCTGACATAACAAATTGAATGGCTTAAAACAGCAGAAATTTATTATCTTACAATTCTGGAGGCTAGAAATCTGAAATCAAGGGGTTGACAGGGCCATGTTCTCTCTGAAAGAGAGAGGAGAATCTATCCATACCTTATTCTCAGCTTCTAGTATTGACAACAACCCTTGGCTTTTCTTGGTTTGTGGCAGCATAGCTCCAGTCTCTGTCTGCATCATCACATGGCCATCGTCATTCTGTGTCTGCCTGTGGACACTGGTCATACTGGATTCATGGCCCTACCCTACTCCAGTATGACCTCATTTAAACTTGTTTACATCTGCAAAGACCCTATTTCCACATAAGGTTTAGGACTTGAGCGTATGTTTTGGGGGAACACAATTAAACCTACAACACTAGGTCTTTGTAAATTTCAGGAATGTAGCAGATAGAATACATGGAACCCCTAGTCTTCGTCCTCAACTTTACAGAAGCTTGTGTGTTCCTTAGGGCCAAAAGAGGACTATGTTCTGATTTTTAAGCTATTGTGAGGAAGTATCTCTTAAAAATATTAATAATTTATTCCCTGTTTACTGCAATTGAGTACAGTGCTTTCGATTGAATTTGGGTATTACTTAAATTTGAAGGCATTTATTAAGTCACAGCCAAGCACCTTTTCTATTTGTTTAATAATATCTTGCAACCAAACCCTCTCTCTTTTGCTTAAAGCCCAGATTCCTCTCAAGTCCCATGAAGGACTTCCATTCCCATCTGCCTTTCTCGTAACATTTGAAAGAGACGTTCTCTAATCTTTTTCTAATAAATTTTGCACCCATATTTTTGGATTTTGAAATGAAGACATTTTTAAACCTGTATTTGGTTTTCTTTTCTATCCTAGCATCTTAAAAAAGATGTAATCTTGCTTCGGTCTCAGTGGTTCCTGCAAGGAAGATGTTGACTTTAGCTTTCAGACTCTTCCCCATGCATGGTTTCTCAACAGTCAAATGGGTATCCCTTACCTAACCACAGGAACTTTACTCCTCACCACTATGATCCTTGCATTTCCAGATGCCGTGCCCATGTTCAGTTAGTTGTCTTATCTTCTGACATGAAAACTCTTTTGTTCTACCTTAGGAAATGCTTTTTTGTATTTTGTTCATTTTTCATTTCCCTCATACATGCTTTTGATCACCTTCTCTACTGTGCCTAGAACTAAGCAAAAAGAGTTAGACTATAACAACAATAAAAAATAAAATTAGAAAGAGAATTACTCCTTTCAACTTATAAAAATTTAACATTCAGATAGCAGGGATTTCAAGAGGAAAAAAAAGTTTAATCTCATAAAAGGCCTTGATGTCAGGGCTGTGCAATGGGGAGGGGAGGGGTAGTGGATTCCCTTACCATGTGATATTTAAGATCATAGTTATTCCATATTTTAAAACACATATATGCTCACTTGGACGGATGATTTCTTTAATTATGAAAATTATATAGTGTTCCTATTTAACCATACTAATGACTTTTGCTGTAAATTCTATTTTGTCTGATATTAATATTGATATACCAGCTTTTGAGGGTTATTACATCGATTTCCACTTTTTATTTTCAGAATTTTTGTGTGATTTTGTTTCAGGTATGTTTCATATAAGCAAAGATGCCTATACTGTTTTCAGAAATTTTACTTTGCTAGTGTCAATCTCGTAATAAATGTTTTTAGTTAACATTTATTACATTTACTGCTATATTTAGAACAATTTTTACTGCAAATCTTTTTCTTCACACTTTTTTCCATTTCCTTCTAATTCTAATTTGTTCGTTTGATGAAGTCTCCATTTTTTCATTTACCTCTGCTGGTTTAAAAGCTAGTCTTAGTTGTTAGGTACCCCCATGTGGCAGATTAGAATTGCCCTATGGGGTTTTCTAGACTGTAATCTTTATGGGAGCAGATCACAGGTCTTTCTCCTGTGGAGCCACTGGGTGGTTTCGAACCACCATCCTTTTGGTTAGCAGCCAAGTGCTTTACCGTTGCTCCACCAAAACCAAAAAACCAAACCTGTTGCCTAGGAGTCGATTCCAACTCATAGTGACCCTGTAGGACAGAGTAGAATCGTACCATAGAGTTTCCAAGGCTGTGAATCTTTACAGAAGCAGACTGCCACATCTTTCTCCCAAGAGGCCACTGGGTGAGTTTGAATTACTGACCCTTTGGTTAGCAGCTGAGCACCTAAACACTGTGCCATCAAGCCTCATTTTAAAAGCTAGTAGCTATCCTTAAATGTTTAACCTACAAAATTAGCTATAAATGTTTCTAACAAGATGAACGGTCATTTGATGTTTCTATTCTCCTTCTGAAGAAGACAAGGGCCTTACTCATGTGAACTACTAAACAGCACCCACTTACTCTCCCCTCTATGTCCCCCTGGCCATTCTCTCTCTTTCTTATTACTATTATTGATTATAGATTTAGTTTTATCTTTAAAAACAAAAGAAGTGTTTTAATTTACATTTGATTACAGTATCAGTGTTACCATTACTTGTTTTCTCTCTCCTCTCTCATATTTATTTTTCTTCATCATTAGTAATTTTTTCCAATGAAGTCTTTAAGTAGTAAACTCTTTGTTTTTGTATTTCTGATTTTTTTTTTTTTTAATTTCCTCTCTATTGAATAATAATTTAGCTGGGTATAGAATTCAAAGTTGACAGTACTGCAGATATTTCTCCATTGTCTCCTGGTATCATTTATTGCCACTGAGAATTCTGCTGTCAAAAATTTACATATAAAATGCATTTTCTTTCTGGTGGACTTTTAATCTTTTAGATGATGCTGTTTCACCATGATATATTGTAGTCTAGATTTCTTTTCTCTTTCTTATTTTTTGACTCCTTACTTGAAGAGAATTTTCAATTTTAAGGACTCATATCTGTAATCAATGCTGGAAAAATTTTAGCCATTATCTCATCTGATATTACTTCTCTGCCATTCCTTCTACTTTTCTTTTTCTGGAAAATCTATGTCAGAGTCTTTCTACTTACCTCCATAAGTTTATAAGTTTACAGTTTTACATTTCTGTGTGTGTTTTTTTACTATATATATAATACAAACATAGACTATATATATGTGAATATATGTGTGTATATATATCCATATGTCTAGATAGATAGATAGATATTAGGTGAAATCCTCAGTATTCTCTCTCAATTTTCTAATTCCTTTGTGAATGTGTCCAATCTGAAATTTAACTCATCTGTTGTGTTTTTTATATAAATTACTATGTTTTATTTCCAAGATTTCCAACTTGTTCTTTTACGTAAATACTTTTTGTTTAATTTCTGCCTTTATGATTTATTTTTCTTCTTACAGGTGTTGCTCCATCATTTATCTTGAGGATAAACATATTTAAAGTCTTTTTCAGAATGTTTCTATTATTTCGATTTTGTCTATAGTAAATTTATATTTGCATTGTTGATGTTTTGGCTTTGAAGTTTTTATTTTAGGCTCACTTTCCATGGAATGTTTGGTTTCTTGTCCATTTTTTTCTCTTTCTGTGCTCAGCAAAGGCTATGCCGCTACTTGACATCCCTGTGGCCTTGACTTCAGAAGCAGATGTTCTCATGGTCACAGGGGTGTCTTGCCTTGCAATGACATTTGGAATGCCATAGTCAGGAAATGGCTTGTCTTAGTTCCTGATGATAGGAGCTGTGTCTGTGTCTTCTCTCTTTTCTGTGCTCACAGTTCATATAGGCCATAGCTCCTGTGAGCATTAGGTGGCACATTTTCCTAGTCTTCTTTCACCAGCACTGAGCTTCACTCCACACCTGTTTGTAAGTAATGATTCTAATTTCCTTCCCTCCACTGAGTTGAAGCATCCTTGGGCTCTGTTACCCACAGTAGCAAAATTTGGTCCATTTCTAATTATTTCCAAACCTGAAGCCCAATAAGTTACTCTCATTGACCTCAGCATTTCGCATTACCTTTTTTGCTGGTCCATTGAAAGACTTATCTTGATTTTGAGCAGTTTTCTCTTGTGGGTTTTTTTGTTTTTTTGTTTTTTTTTCTATTACTGATAGAAATTGTTTGGGTAGCCTCAGTGGCATGGAGTTAAGAGTAGTGGCTCTGGAGTTAGACTGCTTGGGTTTAAATCTTAGCTTAATGACAAATCACCTGCATGAACTTGGAAAAATTACTTAATCTTTTTCTCAGTTTCCTCATCTCTAAAATGAAAATAATTTTTGCTGCAAGATTAAATGAGATGACGTACAAAGCATTAAAATCAATGAGTAGTCATTACATGCTGTTTGTGATATTAAGAACACAATTAGGCCATATCTTGACAAGGAAATATTTTACAGATTTTTGAATATAATTTTGTTAAGGAAAGCACAAAAGAAAAAATTACTAGAAAAAATAACTATTAATATGCTGATATGTATATATATCTTCCTAATGCATAGATACATATATAATTTTGATAAAATGGTATCATTCTATAAATGCTTCTTACCATCTGATTTTCTTGTTTAGCAATATATTATGAATTTATTCCTATGTGAATAAATTCTATAATTAGACTAAAATAACTGCATTCATTATTATCATTAACAGTGTAGTGAACATTTGTTATATAACTCAGAATATATCAGGTTATATTCTTCTGAAAAGTGATACAGCAATACCTTATCTAAGAGTTATGAGACATACTAACAAATTACTTACAAATTTTTTTCACTTTATATTTCTATCAAAATATGGGCGTATTACACTTTTTTTATGTAGAAAGATCTAATTGGCACTAGCTGATAACATTTTAGAGCTATATAAATCCTAGCTTTCTATCTATGGATCTATGTTTAGCTCTCTTGTTCTATTGACAACTTAAACATTTCACTTTTAGTACAATGTATAAAGTGATCCTCTACTTTTAAGATTTATATATTGAAATTTCAATTTCTGACCATCATAATTTTATTTATAGAAATATTTAAAATGCTGTAGTGAATTCAATCTAAATATAATAATTATAGTCTGTAAAAATGTAATACCTAGTTTTCAGAATAATTTGTACCATGTATTTTAATTTAATTCCATTTTTTTAGATAATTTATTTTGTTGGATGTCCTACTTCTGAGATTTGAAATTTGTTTTATGCTCCAGCATATGACCAAGCTTCTTGAATATTCTGTGTGTACTTGAAAAGATATATTCAGCAGTTGTTGAGTGTTGTGTTCAAAAAATATTAGTTAAGTCAAAGTTGTTGATGGTGTAATTCACATCTTTTGCATACTTACTGATTTTCCTAGTTCTAGAAATGATGTTTTTCTATGTGTTCTGTCAGTTACAGAGAGAGGAGTATTAAATTTTTCTTGAGATCATGATTGTTTATTTCTCCCTTTAATTCTGAGAATTTTTATTTTAAAATTCTATTAACTACATCATAATTATTATATACATAGTATTAATATGTACATTATTAATATATGTGTTATTAACATGTACATTAATAATCATGTATATAATAATTAGATAAATACTATAAATTATGTTATCCTATTGTATTGACCCTTTTATCATTATGAAAAGTCCCTTTTATCTCTAGTAATACTTTTTAAGGTTTACACTGTCTGGTCTTAATATAGTCATGCCAGCTTTCTTATGATTAGTGTTTGCATGGCATATCTTTTTCTGTTTTTAACTTTAAACTTACTTGTGCTTTTATGTTTAATGTGGTTCTCTTGTAGACAACATATAGCTGGGTATAAGCTTTTCTATCCAATTCTACAATCTCTGCCTTTTAATTGTAGTGTTCCATCCATTTACATTTAATGTAATCATTGATATGTTTGCATTTGATTCTTCCATTTTTCTGTTTGTTTTCTATTTATTTCATCTGTTTTTGATTTCTATCTCTTTTTTTCCTTTCTTTCTTTTGAAATGAGTAATTATTTTTAGTATTGCATTCTGATACCTCTATTATCTTTTTAGCAATGCTTCTTTGCATTTTTTAGTGAATTCTTTAGAAATTTCAAAGCTTCTCTTTAGCTTAACATAATTCATCTTGAGTTAATATTGTAGTACTTTATATAAAATATGATAACCTTGCAAAAGTATGGCTCCATTACCTCCCTTACCTATTATTATCATATCAATTATATATATAAATACTGTAAAGCCCTGTGGTGCTATGGATCACTTTTATATGGATTTTCTCACCATAGTCTTGTAACTCCCACCAAATTATTGGGTGAGACTATGCAAATAAGGTGCTTGTGACCTACCAAAGGAATTAGACAGCTTGCTAATAATGTAAATAAGGTGTATGGAAACCCAGTGAGGGTGGGATCATGCAAATAAGGTGTATGGAACCCTAATGAAGGAATTGGTCAGTTTTGCCATCCCACTAGGTTTAAAAAAGAGCCGATCCCAGAGGAGAGGGGGAACTTACTAACACCAAGAAGAAGAGATGGGAACAGCGCATGTCCTTTGAACCTGGGGTCCCTGAGCTGAGAACGTCTTAGACCCAGAGACAGAGACAGAGAGCTGTGACACCAGAGACAACACAAGATGAGAAGTGGAGGCAGAGAAATGGCAGTAGCAAAACTAGGAGACAGCCACAAGACAGTGCAGTGGGCATCCTGGACCACAGAGCAAAGTAGTTTCAGTGGGTCTGCTGACCCACGGAGTAAAAGCTGAGCACCTTTGGGTAGGAGGCTTCCTGCTGGAGTGGGGTACCTCTGAGCACTTGTCAGCACAGCTAGACTTGCCAACCCACAGAGGAAGAGGCTTACTGTGGAGTTGGGTACCTCCAGGCAGTTACTGGCAGAGCTAAAGAGCTCTGTAACTCTTGCCTGATCAGGGCAGAGGCGAGGCCTTGAGGCCGAGGAGCAGAGAGGCCAAGGAGCCAACAGAGGCCTGCCTGCAGGCAAGGCTGAGAAGAAGCTGTCCTGATTAAAAAGCTATATCCTGAGTCCTTTCTAATCCTGAATTATAACCTGTTGGAGCACTGGTGGCAAGGTGGTTAAGAACTCAAGCTGCTAACCAAGAAGTCGGCAGTTTGAATCCACCAGCTGTTCCTTGGAAACCCTATGGGGCAGTTCTACTCTGTCCTATAGGGTCGCTATGAGTCGGAATCGACTCGAGGGCACACAACAACAACAACAACTTCCCTAATAAGCCCCATAATTGTGAGTATTGTCTATGAATTCTGTGTGGCCATTGCAACTAGGTATTGAACCCAGCAGAGAAGTAGAGAGCACTGTGGGAAGGACAGCTGGTGTCAGAGTTGGTAAAAAGGTTGGAGGGTAGAGGTATGTCTGACTTCCAACTCACAGGAATCAGCCTTAGACTACTGATGCTGATAATGATTCATCCCCCTCCTGAAGTTAGGGGAGATCAAATGCCTCTGCCTTGCCATTTTTACAAGTCCACAATACAAAGTTATAATTTTCACTTTAAATAGTTCTGTGAGTCTTAACTAAATTAAGAGAGGAAATAAAAATACTTATATAGTCTTATATTTGCCCACATACTTACTTACATTTTCCAGTTATCATTATTCATTCTAGTGTCATTTCCCTTTAACCTGAAAAACACCCATTAGCAATCTTTGTAATGCAATTCTGTTGGCAAAGATTTCTCATAGTTTATTTTAAAATGTTGTATTTTATCATCATTTTTAAAGGCTACCTTCACTGGATATAGAATTCTGCAATGACTTTTTTTTTTTCTTTTTAACTATGTCATAGTTTGGGGTTTTTTCCTCCACCTTGGTTGGTTTGTTCCGTTTTGCTTTGTTTTGGGTTTCTTGGCCTTTATTTTTCTTGATGAGAAGTCAGTCATCATTTGTATCATTTTTCCCTTTTATGTAATGTCTTGATGTTTATCTTCTCTTTTATCTCTTTACCTTTGGATTGCACCATTTTACCTACAATGTGTCTAAAGGTGATGTTCTGTTTATTTGTTCTTGGAATTCATTGAGATTCTTGAATAATGAACCAAATTTGGGAAGATTTTGGCCATTTTTTTAAAATATATTTTCTACCCTATTCTCTCTATCCTCTTCGTACATGTTAGAATTTTTGATATTTGCTCACAGTCCTCTAAAACCGTAATTTTTCCTCAATCATATTTCTCTCTCTTCTTCAGACTGTATAATTTCTATTGATGTATCTTAAAATTCACTTATTCTGCAGCCGTATTCAATTGTCTCTTAAATCTATCCAGTGATTTTTTTCTCTGTTATCATACCTTACAATTCTAGAATTTCTGCTTAGCTCTTTATATAATTTCTATTTCTCTGATAAGATTCCACATGTTAATTCATTGTGTATATATTTGACTTTAACTCCTTGAACATATTTATAATATGTATTTTAAAGCCTTTGTCTGTTAATTATAATATCTGAATCACCTCAGAATAAGCTTCCATTGCCTGATTTTTTTTTTTTGATGTCACTTTTTTTCTGTTTCTTTACGCGTTTAGAAATTTTTTAATTTTTTTAAACTGAACAGTACGTTTTAGAGACTCAGAATTCTATTACATTTCTCTGAAGAGTGATTTTTTTAAAAAGCAGGCAGTTAATTTGCCTGCATTCAAACTCCAGAATCAGTCTTCCTTGTGGTAGATAGCAGTTGAATCTCTGCTTGAGTATTTTGGCTTCCAACTGTTACTTTTTTGCTGTATTCCCCTAAGGTATTCCACTCTGTGTTTTTAACGGGAATCTAAGAATTTGCGCAAAGTTCTTAATGCAGATTTGGGGGCTCATCCCCTTTATAACTCTCATCCTTCTAGGATTTAACCGCTTACTTTCTTGTTGTTCTTTCAGCCTCCAAAACTGTCCTCTGACACTTTAAGATAATAAGGATATGGTTTTCTGCCACTAAAACCATTCAGATTGGGAAGTGGTTGTTGTTGTTAGGTGCCGTCGAGTTGGTTCTGACTCATAGCGACCCTATAGGACAGAGTAGAACTGCCACATCGGGTTTCCAAGGAGCGGCTGGTGGATTTGAACTGCTGAGTTTTCAGTTATCACTTGAGCTCTTCCTAGGCAAAAAGCCACAAGCTTTTAAATCTCACCTGCTGTAATCCAGATGCCCACCTCACCTCAACCAAGTTTCTTCTTGCTTTCCGTTTCTCAAAAGTAATTGCAAGTTGTTTGTTGTTTTCTGTGGGGTTTTATGTCCAGATTTTATAGTTGCTATCCACAGAAGGGAAGGTTAAGTCTACCAAACTCCTTTATCATTACCAGAAACCAGAAATTGCATCACTTATTTTAGATGCTTTATTTCTACAAGTCATGGATAACTTTATAAAATTCAAATTATCCACAACTTCAAATTCTACCATCTCTAAATAGCTCAAGCATCAGTAAATCTTGAGAAAAACAAAAATAAAAATAAGAGCAAAAACAAAACCCTGAGGAGCAACATTACTGAAAATCAACCATGTATTTCATATTTCTGCCTATGGTTATAGAAATATAACAATGAGTCTATTTTTATCCTGAAAGGAAAAAAATAACTTGATAATTTAACTGAGATGTGAAACTTCTCCATTTTTCAAATTAAGAATCTAGTGCACTTCCGTCCAATAGAAATTTCTGTGAGAATGAAATATTTTATATTTGTGTTATCTTGTATGGTAGTCACTAGCCACGTGTCACTACTGAGCACTTGAAATGTGACTAATGCTAACAACTGAATATTTTATTTTATCTCATTTTAAATAATTTACATTTAAATTTAAATAGCCAAATGTGGCTAATGCCTACTGTATTTAACAGCACAAGTATAGTGCGATTGAAATCAAGAGCAGGTAGAAGTCATTTTTGATGAACTGGTAGAGCTTATTTTAATGTTTCTTAAATAAAGAAACAATTTAGTGTCTTTATAATATAAAAATAATATTTAATCGTTCTTCAATATACTATTTCATAGTAATCTTATACGACAGAGTAGAACTGCCCCATAGGGCTTCCAAAGAGCAACTGGTGGATTCAAACTGCCTACCTTTTGGTTAGCAGCCAGACGCTTCACCACTGCACCACCAGGGCTCCTCCAAAACATTACATAGTATTTATACTGCTGCTCTTTCTGAACTATATTTTTAGAACAAGAAACAACTGATTAAAAAAAGTAGTATATACATGTATAGTTTTTGATATATACATATATATACCAAAACCAACCAAACCCGTTGCCGTCAAGTCAATTCCGACTCATAGCAACCCAGCAGGACAGAGTAGAACTGCCCCGTAGGGTTTCCAAGGAGAGGCTGGTGGATTCAAACTGCTGACCTTTTGGTTAGCAGCCGAGCTCTTAACCACTGTGCCACTAGTTATGTATTAAACAGTGTCCCCCAAATATATGTTTTGTAAAGCTTAACTTCTATGCCTGTGGTTATAATCCCATTTGGGAATGGGTTGTCTTTGTTATTTTAATGAATAGAATTGGAGTAGGATGTATCTTGAGTCAATCTCTTTTGAAATATAAAAGAGATTAAACAACCAAGTGAGATAAGCAGAAATGGGGTAAGATAGATGCCAAGACACATGGAAATCTCCAAGGAACCAGGAAGCAGAAGCTGAAGAACAAGGACCTTCCTCCAGAGCCAACAGAGAGAGAAAGCCTTTCCCTGGAGATGGCACTCTGAATTCAGACTTCTAGCCTCCTAAACTGTGAGAAGATAAATTTCTGTTTGTTATACATAATGAAATTACAGATAAAGCATTTTATTATCCTGCCTGTATCAGTCGGGGTTCTCCAGAGAAACAGAACCAATAGGATATATGTCTTAGTTATCTAGTGCTGCTGTAACAGAAATACCACTGTTATAAGCCAACCAGTGGATGGCAGGCTTTAATCCATTTTAAAAAGCAGTATGAGATTTTTTTTAAAACATCATAAGATTACTTTTCTCCCTTTGACCTATTTAGACTTTCAATTTTTCATTATGGAACTAATAGTGATAATACTAATAAAAAGTATTTTATACATAGAAGGTCAAGATTTTGACTTTCAGAAAACAATCTTTACCTTTCATGTATGAGTCTTTTGGAATCTTAAATTGGACTTTTTACCAAAATTACTTGCCTACATTGACTGTAACTTTTTTGACTCTCTTATTTGTTAAGTTTTTTTTTTTTTTTATTTCAAGATGGGATGATTTTTCATTTCAAATTATTCCTAGGTTTTCTTCCAATACAATTCCATTTTGAGCCACCTGTGCATGCAAATTGCCTTATTTATTACCCAAGGATCAGGATCCTATGGTATGCATACTTTCTCCATTCATTCAATTTTATTAACTTATCCGTATAAAGCTATTTTGTGACTGTCAACTCTCCTTTCTTTCTTCCTATTAGTCATTTAGCTTTTCTACAGCTATAGTGTTAGATTGCCATAGTGCCACATTTGAAACATGTTGCTTTCATTTCTTGTTATCACCCATAGTCTAAGAACTGATATATTCAGAAAATTGCTTTCCACTGCTTATCTGCATTCTTTTCTACAAGTCTTCTGCAATCTGACCTTTTCTCCCCCATAGAATACAGTGTCTAATCTGAGAAGACCTTTCTGGGATCAGAACTATTCCTCTCACTGATGATCTCTGGAGAGTTTTCCTGCTCAGTAGCCTAGCTGCATGCATACCTCAAAAAACCAAACCCATTGCCGTCAAGTCTTCTGACTCATAGCGACCCTATAGGACAGAGTAGAACTGCCCCATAGGGTTTCCAAGGAGCTGCTGGTGGATTCGAACTGCTGACTGGTTAGCAGTCAAGCTCTCAACCACTGTGCATGGTTTGTTTTATTGATTAAATTGTATTGTGGACTGAATTATGACTCCCAAAAAATATGCGTGGTAAATCCTAAACTCTATGCCAGTGGTTATAATAATCCCATTTGGGAATGGGTTGTCTTTGTTATGTTAATGAGGCAGGATTAGTATGGTGTGTATCTTGAGTTAATCACTTTTGAGATATAAAAGAGATTAAACAAGCCAACAGGGCAGAGATGGGGGAAGATAGATGCCAAGACAAATGGAGATCTCTAAGGAATTAGGAAGCAGAAGATGAAGAGACAAAGACCTTCCTCCAGAGCCGACGGAGAAAGAAAGCCTTCCCTTAGAGCCTTCACTCTGAGTTTGGACTTCTAGCCTCTTAAACTGTGAGACAATAAATTGCTGTTGTTTAAAGCCCCCTACTTGGTAGTACTTTGTTTCAGCAACACTTGGAAACTGATAGTTTGTTTGGACCATCTCATGGCCAATACTCTTGCACACACATTAAGATTATACATGGGATAACAAAGCTTCATACAAGTGTGGAGGCTGTAGTTGTTTTTGAATCATATTGAATGTTTTTACATTATCAAGTACTGTATACCTTTTTTTAAAGTCTTTCTTCTTAAAAACTCAAAAGGCTTTTGATTTATTATCTTATGTATCTTCCCCTTTAGACTGTGAGGAGAAAGTGAGGAGTGAGATTTTATACATATATAGATATAGATATATAGATATAGATATAGATATAGATATAGATATAGATATAGATATAGATATAGATATAGAACACCCTACTTCAACTGGAAACCTTCGTGGTGTAGTGGTTAAGAGCTATGGCCGCTAACCAAAAGGTTGGCCGTTCGAATCTACCAGGTGCTCCTTGGAAACCGTATGGGGCAGTTCTACTCTGTCCTATGGGGTCACTGAGTTGGACTGAAAAACTGTGATCATTTCTTTTCCATGTTCCCTTTTTAAGTCATCTAGCAAGATGATTTTGCTGAAAGAAGCCCCTAAAACTTGTCCATTGATTCAATGGAATGTGCTCTTGAATCACCACTATAAGCCAGGCCACAGAGATAAAGCAGTGTATGGACACTGCATGAAGTTATTCTCAGATGCGTCCCAGGATGAGAATGGCAGAAGGAGAGTACTGGAGTAAAAAATCCGCTGTCAACTCTGTGAGGTAAGCATCAAAGGATCAGGTGTTTAAGCCCTGGAAGTAGAGATGATGTACCTTACAGAAGGGGTCTACTGATCTGCATCCTCTCTTCCATACCTCTAAGCAGTCTTAGCTGATGAAGATTCTAGAATATTCAGATGAAAATCAATTTGAAACAAACCCCTCACCCTCTGATTCTCCAAATAGCAGGACTAATTCAAGGTACTTACACCTTAGCATCTATACCACAAAATGCAACCACGTCTCATATTTATATCATCAGTTGCTCTTTCTGGGAATTCCAGCTCAACTAAATGACATACTATCTCTATGACTTTGGGTAATGTATTTAACTTCCCAGAACTGGTTTCCTCACAGAGTTGCTATCAGGATTAAATAAGATAATGCTTTTGACAGCCCCAAAGTAAGAGCTTGCTAAATGGGTATTGTTACTGCTGCTGCTGCTGTTGCTGATAGAGACGGTAGTATTACATCTTCTACACAGGCAGAGGAATTGTGTGTAGGTGCCCAAAAGTTGAAAAGTACAGGATGAAAATGAACTTTTTACACCTTGTCAAAAACATACTAGAAGCATTGGCAGGGCAGCAATTCAAATCATGAAACTGGGCTAAGAGCCATAAGGTGAAGGGGAAAGTGCAGGAGGAGGAGCAGCAGGCAGATTTTCACAATGGAGGGAGAAACTTTATAAGGGTGGGGCCTCAAGTGGTAGAGGCTGAGAGGACTGTGGAGCCTTCCACCCAGTTACATACAAACCCAAAACGTACTGCAACTACAACATTGTTTACAGGTGACTGAATGATGCTAGGCGTTTCCGTACGGCCCAGGTTGAGCATGAATGTTGTTCATCTACCTAACAGTCCTCAAGAAGGAGTGGCTATTATCATGCATATGGAGCAAATAGGACATGAAGGACAGCTACGTAAAACCACTTGCCTCTGGTCCCGCAATTAGTTCTCCACAGAGCTGGGTCTGGGCTGAGGTCATTGCAGGCCCATCTTCTGATCTTTCCGGTGGAGACTACTGTCTCTCCTTTAATTAAAGCTTGCAGTAATTTTTATTAGACTAACTATAAGAAAAGTAATTGTTCGAGAGCCAATAAAATAAAGAAAGCCAACTCAAGGGCATGGTAAATATTTAAATATAAATTATGTTTAGATATTTTAAACCAAGTAATGTGTTAGCAAAACATTGCTTGTGCGTTCATTAATTAAGCAAAGACTACAGTGGCCATAACAGGCCACTTTTACTCGGATAAACGAAAAGCTCTTATTAGCCAAGTTTCATTAGTCAAGAAGCAGAAGCTTCATGTCATTGAAGTTCAATATTAAGAACAAAGTGATTTAACTTCAAATTGTCATTCAGGAAAGAATTTTGAGTACTCTTTAAAAAAATTGGCAGTTGTCATTTAATATATGATGTGATCTAAAAGCATATTATTTTTTAATGTTACCTAGGAGATTTCATCAGCTTCATGACATTCATAATCTTTGGTGTAATTGTCTAAATTGATAGAACATCTTTTATTAAACTGATTGAGGCATATCCTGCCCTTTTATAAGTCAAGTAAACAGGTATGATTATTCAGGGCTCCAAGTTCTCACTTCCTTTGTCTAGCTTTTTTTTCTTTTTTTTCTTTTTTTTAACCCTCCTAAAACTCTCTGATAATGATAAAATGACATGGTTTTAAAAGATAAGAAACACCAAAATTATTTTCTCTCTGACCTTTATAGTTTCCTGAACAAGTACCTGCTGTAGCAAAAATAGTTCAAGCTTTTTCTTATGAAGGGTATCTGGCATTGTTCCATAAGGAACTATATATATATATATAGCTCCTGATAAGGAAAGTTATTAAGTCTCTGTTTTTGCTCAGACAATAGTTTAACCAAAATAAAACGGGAGTATTTTGTGACTGAGGAAAAATTTGAATGAAAGAACTGAAAGGCCGGGAAAAAATCCCATATATTACATTATCTAAAAGTACTAATGTACTTTTATAACTTGGACTACATTTTTCTTAAAACCAGATGGGTTTACCTGTGAGTTCCAGGATAATTCTCGGTGGCCTTTTCATACAAACCATACATTTATACAGCTGAAGTTTAATGTATTAAAAATAATTTTTGTCAAAAGAATTATTAGGAGATTAGGAATAAATTACAGATTTAAAAATTCCTATAATTCGTTAATCATGTCGAAACCTCTGATACTAGCTATTTCTTATTTTGAAGCACTCAGATTCAGTGCCCTCTCATTCTAAACCTAAATCTGTGTGTTTTCATTAAAAACGTTCCCAGTGTTACTTGAGAGAAGCCGTGTGTGTCCAAAGGCCATCCAGGAGTTCTCTGGGTAAGCTGCTGTCATTCTTCCTCCTTATGCGTTAAGCCAGACAGGGGTGCTCTATGCATCCTTACCGATTTCCTAGTTTGTGACAGCAATATACTATGTTGTCACTAATTCTTAAGGAACTATGGATTAACTGACTGTGAAGGCAAAGTTATAATCCTTTTCCTTGTTACCAGAAAAGTGAGGTTGCTTTTACAATGTTTTTCACTCAGCTGGAGGTACAGTATATAGTCAGGGAAAAGGTACAAAATGTATTAAAGCCACATAAAAGAGAGCATACATTTACAAATAATAAGATTCATTAAGGGAAATAATAGAAGAAGCAGTAACAGTCATTAACTCTAGAATTCATAACTCTTCCGATTTCTCATTCACAGTAAGCTTTGTGGTATGCCACAGTTTTGAATAGTCTAGCAGCTTTTTCTCTTCTCTTCTTTAAAGATGGTTGGCTTTGAATGTTAGAATATGCAAATACACATAAAAGACTGGCTTTACTGACCATTTCTTTGTGTTTGGGTATAGATTTCTGTATGGCATAATACTTCCACTTGCACCGGTTTCCTGGCATGAAGATGTTTATTGCGCTCATTAGCTAAGAGGGTATCGGCACTGGTCCAATGAACACAGATCTGCCTTCTGATTTCAGCCATTAGATTGCAATGGGATTCACAGGCTTAACATTGTGGGTGTGCGGATAATAAAATGGAACTCCATCTTTAGCCTAGTTACCATGGATGCAGTTAAAGGTCATAGCGGCAGCTGCTAACTAGTTGCCTTTTGAGCTGTTCCCCCTCCTGCTCTGTGTTTTCCAGCACTTTCCTCGCCGTAGGTCCGCCGTGGAATACCTTCACCTACGTTGGTGACACACTCACCTCTTTAAGACAACGGGGCTCCCTCTTTTCAAGACGAATGGTTACCGCCACCTCCTCTTTTATTGACGGATTATGGATACGACCTAGACTCGGAAGGTAAAGACCTGAATGAAAATACAAATTGCTATTCCTCAGCACCCTGAATTCCTTTCTCATTTACTGCGCACCCGCTCTACATTCCCAACCGAAAATAAATAAATAAATAGAGAGTGTATAGTAAATTCCCATCTCCGTTTAAACTGGTAATGGGTTCAGGCACTGATGAATTCACAACGTGACACATCAACTTCTTCTTCGTTTGGCCCAAAGTCCTAGGAGTTAATTCCCTGTACTGCATGAGGTGTCAGGGTAATTACAGCCGATCAGTCCTCTTTCTCTGCGTGCCGCCCAGCTTTGCGGGCCTCCCTGTTTATTGATGCACCACCACAGGCTCACGGTGCTTTTTATTCAGGCAAGCTTCTTAATCGAAACGGTTTGGACAATGTCGGATTTTCAAAGAGAAGAAGTGCAGGAAAAAAAATCAGTAGTAGCCAAGCAAAATAAAGTGCATGGTAAAGAAACCTAAAAGAGCTACAAAATATTTCCTGATGCCAACACTTCAATAGATTTGCAAACTCCTATTTCTAGCCAGAAGAAGGGACTGTGAGCCATTCCTTGGGCGCCTTAACTACATGATCACATTTTGAAATATTTTGGGAACACATAGCTTAAAAAAAAAAACTACTTTGGGAAAGTTTATTGTTTTTTGTTCTGTTTAGATATAAGCCCTAAATCTGTGTAGCTATGTAAGCCAGAAAACAAAGAAGCTTGCACACACACACAAAAATGTTGTGCACCTCTGTTTTAAACATACATTTATATAACTTGTCATTTCATAAAAATAAATTAAGTATTATATGAGCCAAATGTTTCAATTCCACACAAGAGTGGTTTCTGGGACTCCTTGGCAGAATGCCACTATAGTCATTTTTATTTCAAACACAATGTGAAGTCTTTAATTTTAATATACTTTGTAGCTATAATGGTTATAAGGCGTACACTCTACACTCTACTGATTCATCCTTATCCTTCGCTCGTTCTGTGGAGATTTCACTGAGGAGCAGAAACATGCATGCATTTTCCATACTTTATAATCTTGTGAAAGAGCCGGAAAGGAAAGAGAAAGAAGGAATTGGGCGCTGTGCACTCAGGGCTCAATGCCTTCGATGCTGGCATCAGCTTTGGTGTATTCTCCTTCGACGTCCCTGGTGTCCAAGTTCAAGTGATGGCAAAGTAGAAAAGTGAGCAGGCTGGCAGAGAAGGGAGTGAATGACTGATGTGCCACCTGAGGCTCTTCCTCCAGTGCCTGAATCCCTGTGAACCCCAGGAGTCACCTCTCAGCCCCTCTCCTGGCTCTTGAGTCTGAAACACGAAGAGTATTGGTTAGTCAGCTGACGTGAGCCTCTCTCTAACAGCCCCATGTGATGGCCGCCTGGTAATGGCACAAATTCTTCTTCTCCACCACAGCTCCTTTATTCTCCAAAACCCCACTAGCAAACAGCCAAAAATCCAAGCAGGGACAAAAAAACTGTAGGAGAATCTGGCCCCGTGTAATCCAGGGTACTCTGCCAAAAAAAAAAAAAAAGAGAGAGAGCCTCATCCCCAGGAAGAGGGAACAGAGTGGCAGCGACAAATACATACGTAAATCTATTAATCCCCAGTGATAGTCCCGAGGTTTGCCAGTGACCTCAGTGGCAGAGTAGTATTTCTTCATTAAAGGGGCTGGGTGGAGGGGGAGGGAGGGAGAGAAGTAATTTTCATAAACTGTACGACTGTATTATTGGGAACGCCAGAATAACATGTTTCAAGCTATCTGGGAGCCTTCAGCTTTACTCTTCCTCTGTCACACTTCTAATCAGAGAATTTCTTCCTGTGCCTTGTTTACTGTTGATGTTTTCTGGCTGATTGGAGAGGAATGGCATTTTGACAATTTACTGTAGCAGTAAGCACTGTACAAACAAAAGGTGCTGATGAAAACTGGAACCCATTATTATGCAAATGATGGCTGAGTAACAGATTCCATCTCCCAGTCACCATCGAGACCCGTTTTACTCAATGATAATAATTTTCATGATTGCAGACTGCAGAATGATCAGAAATATGCTTTAGCTGTTGCATTTATCGACTGCTGGTACTTGACCCTTAATTAAATTCTGAAACTTTTTTATGTAATAAAGTAAAATACAGCTGACACTTCCGTTCAAACCAAGAGGCTCAAACACAGAGCTACCAAATAAGATAAAGGTATTTCAGACTTACCTCGTTGTATTTATAGTAAACATGGATTGCACAGTCTATTTTGAAAGCGAGCTTGAAGTTGCAAATGCAGATGTGTGTTCTCAAGTAATTTTAATTCTGTACTTCAGTGCTGCTCTTCTTAAATGCTAAATCTCTGCAAGCTCGTCGTGTCCACGTCAGAATAAAAAAAAAATCAGCTTGAAAGACATTTAAATGTGCTCTGAAAATAAGTTCTGTGGATTCTTTAAATCTCCCATCTTAATATCTAGACTATTCAAAGTGAATCTTCAAAACTATGTCACTTATTAAGATCCACACAGCTTGGGAAGCTAGCGCATCGAGCTTTTTTAAAGGAAAATTTTCATCGTAAATTTGTTCCTGTCTTAAAAATAGAAAGCCAAGGCAGCTTTTAAGACAGCGTTTTGGCTTTAATGAAAAACTGACTGGCTAAAACAGATGCCCAACTGCAAGTACAAAGTGTAAGGCATAATGCAGGTATCAGCTGTTTTATAAGAATGGCTGACAGTAGAAGAGACTTTGGGCTAATGTGTTCTTACTCTCTTCAAATTCTGCTAATTTGCCAGAGCCTTTATTTATCTTGGAGTTTCCTCACTATTTCAGGGCAGGAAAAAAGATCTTCTCCTTGAATATGTTAATAAATAAAAGTCAGCTTGAAGGGGCAGTTGTGTGAGCCCATTTTTAATATTTCCTTAGATATAACCCTTTCTAACCAGGCGGCTGGCAGAGCCAATGAGCTAAGAAGGTAATTACTTAAGTGGATTTCATGAAGAGTAGAAAGATGATTGTGCCACATTAAATAACAATTGTGCCCTTAATGATGTGTTGGGCTATAATGCAAACATCCTTCCACCATCGCTACAATGTACCTTGCTAATGACTGCAGTGCCTCTCAGTCCCCCTGCCACGATGCAGGGCTTTCAGAGTCTATGTAAACACCAAGTGAGCTGGTATATTTTTTTAAACTGCAGTCACTGCAGCTGCGTGGTCATTGATAAATTGGCTATGGATTACTGAAACATTTCATATGAATATATACATTGTTGTAGCTCTGTAGCTTAAAAAAAGTAAAGAAAAAAAAAGTACTTGAGAAAGAAGACTGGAATTGCAGAACACAACCTTCTTAGACATTTCCATCTTTGTTGACTTGCCCAATGTACGTGGAATCCAGCACGATAGTCCCCAAAAGTGGGGTTGCAGGTGGGGGTATATGTGAGGGCAGTGGAGAAAATCCATTACTGAAAAAAAGAAATTTGAAACAAGAGTGAATAAAATGTAGATTCATATTTAGGTACCTCTCTTGAATAGAAGCAGGAAATAAAATTAGACAATGTTACATTTCATTCTTTCAGAATTTATGGAATTCTGAGCGTATGGATGTATCCACTCTACTTTGCACAGAGACACCAAAGAAGGGCCACTGTGATAAATACATCTAATATCTGATTTAAGATTCTCAATGGCTGCTAACCTTAGAGGAAGGGTCTTTCACAGTGATGCAAACTTGAGAAAAAGAAATAGCATGAAAAGGATAATTAGCCCATGGTCCATAAATTTTCTTGGCCGCCCTCGAAGGTTATTATAATGACTATCCTGCCCCCATAGGCTATAATAGTATCTCTTTATAGAAACGCAGACTGGATCTTTAGAAGGTCATTTATTCCTGATGTTAAAATTAGTAAATATGAATTTGAGTGATATGATTTAAATGAAATTCACAAAATGCAATAAGTGGCCCAAGTGTTAAGAAAATACTTCGCACTAAACTCTAGATGTTTAGCATTGACCCATTTCACAGAACAGAGAAATAAGATACCTCAAGTCAGAAAACATCTCTAAAGCCTCTTACAAGGTAAATAGGTTGTAGGAATTGAAAGGAACAAATCTCTTGCCTCTTGTTCATTTGTTTATTATTCATGGAATGAAGAAATTTGGAGAAAACTGGATTACTGAAATGAGATCTGTGTGCCACAGGAAAATCGGGATCAGCAATGCATGTTAAAAGATACTTTGTTACTGTTCCTATATCCGACTCTGGAAATGACTATCACAAATTCAAATTTAGTAAACATGGATTAAGCGTCTCTGATTTGCCAAGCACCTAGCTCTGCGGATAGAAGAACGTCAACACTGAGCATGCGCAGGAAGAGGAGGTTCCGGGAAGAGGATTACAAGGCGCTGCCTCTGGTGCCTGGGACCGCACGAGGCACTACCTTATGTGGTACTTCCTTCCTGTTCACAGCAGTCGTAGGAGATAGGTGTCAGATCCCACGGAAAACTGCATAGCTCTCCTACTTTCTCAGAGCCTACGTCCAACCCAGATCTCTCGGACTCCAAAGCAAGACTTGTTTACACCATGGGCGTGTGATTAAGTGCTTGAAGCAGACCTGTGAACAATGAACTCTAAATGCAATTATAGAACCTCAACCAATTGCTGCAGGTGCCTGGAGAAGGAAGTAATGCAATAAACGGATGGTAACAAAGGTCACGTCTCATATTTAATATCTTTTTTACAGGAGCAGCTCAAGAAGTAGTCTAATTATTCATAAAGTATTCTGCACAGAGCTCTAAATAATCAACTACTTTTGTGCCCTTTTTACAGACAAGGGGAATAAAATGCTTAAAATCAAGTTACTCCCCCAAAGCTGTGATAAATGAACTGCATAGAGCTGGAAGTGACGGAAAAGCCGTGAACAATCCCATTGGGAATAGTGGTTATGTGCCTTCTATTGTTATAATGTTTGATTCTCAATTATACTTTATGAGTTTTCTGCTTGCTCATGATCATTTAAGTGATATCTTCAAATGGAAGGAATCTTGTCTGGTATACAACAGACATATTGCATCAAAATATCTTGAGTACTTTTTTTTAAAGGATGAGTCTTTTTGACTAACAATAGCTAAGTATTTACAGTTTATTATGTACCAGGCACTGTTCTAAGTGTTATATGTATATTGACTTCTCAAACCAACCCTGCAAATTAGGAACTGTTATTTTTATTGCCATTTTACAGATGAGAAAACAGGCACCAAGACTACGTAACTTGCTCCAGACCATGCAGCTGAAGAAGGCAGGGCCCGGAACTGAACCTGGGATGAGTCTCCTGAGTCTAGACCACTGAGTCATCCAAATTCCTTAAAAAGTATTAACCTTCACAGTGACTCACCCCAGACCCAGGGCAGTGTGGAGGTAATCAACTTTGATTAAACCCCGGTTGTGAATGGGATGAAGCTTTTTTTTTTTCCTCTTAAAACAGAATATTTGGGCTTGTTTTCTCATCATGTCATAATTTTTTTCTCATGTCATAAATTAACATTCACAAAATTTGTTGCCAACCCACAGACTGAAATGAAATAAAATATAGATGACTTAGTTCTAGTGACATCTATTATTATACATATCGTATTTAATGAATTTCTATACTATAGTTAAATTTATTATCTAACTTTTTGATGCCAATGAGCAAAAAAAAAAAAATTATTCTCAAAGTACTTCAAGAAAAGACATAAAAATATTAAAATAAGGTATCAGAGAAAGATGTAAAATTCTTTTGAGTGAAGTAATGAATTACAGTACTTGCTCAAAACATTTGAAAGAGTAAACTTCCATCTTTAAATGAATTTATGAATTTCTCTTAAAGTGCTACTCTGTTTTCACAGCCAACATTGGTAGATGGCCCAGTTTTCCCATTCAGTTTCCAGGGCATGAGCATGTGACAGCATTCTTCCTCCTTCAACACCAATGAGGAACAATAGTCCTCTTTTATCTCCTTCCCACATAGCCCACTCAGACCCAGAGTGGAGATCATTCCTTGCCTTCAGTAGCTGGCATGGTCACTAACTGCTGTGATCAACATGCTCTAGAAAACCATCTTAACTGGAGCCCAGTGTCTCTTTGTATACGACCGGGGTGAAGGTTTGTAGTATGTATTAAATATTTTTAGTCCGTATTTACTGAGCTACCACTGTGTGCCCAACCTGGTGCACACCAAATAGTATTCCATGTTCCTCCATGGAATATCCATGGAGAGTCTCCAAACCACAGTTAAACACAGTGTGTCAGTTCCTCTAAGGCTTCTGTGAAGATGAGCCTCTTCAAAACATAAACAAGAGCCGTGGGCTTCAGTTGTATAAACTTTATCAAGGCCACTTTATTTTCTTACACAATGGTGCCTTCTGTTTGAGTTCCCCAAGAAGCAGACATAGAGATGTGGATTGCTATGTGGGAAGTTTAATGAGGACCAACACGGTGGAAGGGAAGGAAATAAAGCAGGAATAGGCAGGGAGAAGTTGGGCTGCCACGCAGTCTCAAAAAAGTCCCAGCTGACCTTGTGGGGAACGTTGAAGCAAAAATGGCCCTCAAAGTTGTCCTAACTTTGAGCGAGAGGGTGAGGTCTTTATGCCCCTACATCAACTGGTCATTGATAGGGGCTGCCCCTGGGAAAAGGCGTGACCTTAGGCAAGGTACTTCTCTCCAGCTAGGACAATTTCAGGAGAGGCTGATAGCTGAGAGTTGTCTGCTACCACCATGCCCGACAGCTGGTGGAATGAGACTTTTGGTCGGTCCTAAAGGAATGTGGGAAGTACCCCGGAGGGTCCATTGTATTCTCTGTGTCTTATCTGAAATATAGATTCCTGTGTAATGTGTATTATTAAATGACAAATAAATGAATCCAGAGAATGACCAACTCTCCGAGGTTCCCTAGATTAGTGTTCACTCAGTGTAGGAATCATTCCAACGATAATCCCAAGAGTGGATCATCTTGTTTCTATTTGGCTACTTTTAGGAAGAGGGGCTTACAGTTGGGTAGCTCTAGTTCTTACATGGTTTGTATTTATATTCAGCCAAAAATTTCCAGTTAGAATTTCTCTTTGATAATAGTGAGTGCATTGACAAATTATTGGGGTGTACCTGAAACTGGGAGAGAGTAGTATGTTTCTGCAAATTGTTTCAACAAGGACTGAAGTAATTGGGGTAGATATTTATTCATTTTCTTCAACTTATCCTACAAGCTATTCTGCAGAGTAGCCAGAGTGATCTTTTATAGATGAAGGTCAGATTATGTCTCATCTATGCTCAGAGTCCCCCCACCCCATGCCTTTTCATCACACTGGGAATAAAGCCCATACCACCCCTCGCCCTGGCCTACAAGCCCCCTGGCACCTGGACTCTTCTCAGCCCTCACCTCTTACATTCCCCCCTCAGTCACGCTGCCACAGCCACACTGGTCTTTGTGCTGTTCTTCAAACACTGCCAGCTCATTCTGCTTCAGGCCCTTGTACTTGCTATGACGTCTGTTCATGTTCTTCCCCCAGTCTTTTGCAAGGTTCCACTCAAAGCCCACCTTCTCAGAGAGGCTTCCCTGACACACCTTGTCTAAGAAAAGCTCCTCATCCTCTTGAGCCTCTCGTTTGCTTGCTTTCTCTTTGTTGCTGTTTTTAAGCTGCCTTCAGGCAGAATCCTGACTCATGGTGACCTCACGCACCACGGAATGAAATGCTGCCTGGTCCTGCATCATCTCCATGATCAGCTGTGGATCAGACTGTTGTAATCCACTGAGCTTTCACTGGCTTATTTTCAGAACCAAATCATCAGGCCTTTCTTCGTAGAGTATCTGAGTCTGGAAGCTCCACTGAAACTCGTTGAGAATCATAGCAACATTTAAGCCTCTGGTAAGTATATTGGACTTTTCATTCACCACTATATACTCTAAGGTCTTAGGACAGTTTCTGGCACATAGTAGCATTCCATAAATACCTGTCGAGTGAGGGCATAAATGAATGAATCAATGAACAAATAGAAGTTTGTTAAAAAGATATGGATAGTTTAGTTTGTAACCTATTAAAATGTTCAAGGAATGAATGAGAATAATTTTTAACTAATAGAACGTCATCCAATAAATGGAAATAAAATGTTTATTCCACTGAGTTATAATGAAAGAAAAGAGAATTTATATGCCAAATTATTTATAGGCACTGTATTATGAATTCCTTGAGGACAGGAATCGTGTTTCATTCTTGTTTGGGGCTCTTCCAAAGTCCTTTGCACAGTACCTTAAAACATAGTAGGCACACACTAAAGGTTTGCTGAATTTAATTATTTCGCATATCAATAAGTCTCATGACTAAGACGAGGTAGATTTCGGTCACCTGATGCTCTGTCATGAAGGCAGAAGGATAGCACGTTTCAAGGGTCATTACGTTTTTTCTTAATCATCTTTAATAGTATTAGACAAGTGCACCAATTTTCCTCAATACGTTTGTACACGTATGGTTGGAAAAAACATTAAATATTGCAATGCTATTTAAGAGAATTTGCTAACTCTCATAGGAATGAAAGACCCATTCAGAGGAACTCAGGAGGGCTAGTTGGTCAACAACATTTATGGGACAGACTCTGAGCTTGGCCCAGAAGTGGGCAGAGGTGCTGTTAGTAATGATCCAGAGGAATGCTCAAGACACAGTTGACTGTTGGAAGGCCTTCCACACATGGGGTATGTGGGGAAGTTGGCACTGTTGCTTTATTTTTGTTTGGTAAACCAGCCACTCTGCCTCCTTAGGAGAAATTGGTACAGTGTGTCTTGAAGCAAATAAATGGCTTACCCCAATTTTCCTCTCCTAGGATAAATGCTTATAATAATACATCTCCAATAATGCTGGGAGAAGTGAGCCCTTTAGCACTGGTTAGCATCCCTTCCGCCGTAACTTTGAGACGTTGACAAAGAGGATTAGCTGGTCATTCTACTTGGAATTTCTGTAGATTCTTTGGTTTATTTATTCAATGAATTATTTTTTAATTCTCGACTATGTTCCAAGAAATATGTTACAAGCTGGTGATGCAAAATGGAAAACATCGCCCGTGTCCTCAAGCAGTTGAAAGTGACAGTGAGAGAAGAAAGCAGTTATATTTCAGTGAATTCTCATTCAGTAAGTAGGAGCATCTTGCTTAGCCAGGGACCAAGATTTTCAAAAGGCATGATAAATGAACTTAGTATTGATGAGTAGGAGTCGGTTAATGGGAAAAAGTTAGAGGGAGGGGATCAGTATATACAAAGACATGGAGTTGAGAGTAAATATTAAGCATTTGAGAAACAGCTGGGGGAATAGAATAGCTGGAGCACAGGAGGTGGGAAATGAAGCAGGGGAGGTAGGCAGAAGATGCATCATGCTCACGAATATGGACTTTGTCGGAGCATGATTGGGAGCTACTCAGGAGAGTTCTGACAAGACCATATGGGCAACTATTAAGACTGCTCTGGGTACAGTATAAAGGATGGATTGGGAGGTACTGGAAGTACAGAGACCACTGAAGGATTTACCTGAGCCCTGGTGGTAAAGAAGCTCCTAGAGGACCCAGTGGTGGGCACTTTCACAGAACAGAGGGAGCCGCCGAGACCAGTGAAGACAAGGAGAAGTGGACAGGGTGGTCTAGACTGGGATCATTGTCAGGGTTCAAGGCGATGGATAGGGCAGAGCAGCAGTGGTTAGAGGATATCAGCCAGCCTTCTAGAGGAAAGGATCAACAAGATTTAGGGTGCTGGAGTATCAGGTTCAGTAAGGAACCAGACTGCAAAGCAAAGAAAGGAAGTCAGAACTTAGTCACATGAACTAAGTAAGTTCTAAAATAGAAAGTGGGAAAAAGTTGGGACTTGGTGGCTGTGTAGGTGTTTGAGGCATTACCCAGACAAACTGGACACCAGGCATATGGTATCAAGACTATGCTCCCCACTCTTGACTCCTTTCTCCAAATGTCCATTTCAGAACATTACTGCACATATGCTGTTCCTCTGAATATTTCTGTTTTTCACTACTCACACCTCACCGAACTCCAACCAAAGTGCTCTTTCCTTCTCTCTCCTGTACCCCTCTTTCTCTACCCACCACCGCTCTCTCTCTCTCTCACGCACACACACACTCTTAAAGCTACGTTCTCCCTTCCCTATCACTGCCAAGTCTTGTCTGTGTTTCTTAGAAAACTCTTTTTTCCTATTCCAACTTATTCTTTTTTCACTTATGTTCTATACAGAGGTCTTACCACTCTTTCCCTGGAAGGAGACCTGCTGTCATGTATCTGTATAATGGAGGGCGGGTGGTGGAGGAGGACATAAGTTTGTAAGGGTAATTAGAAATATTAGGCAACTGGAAGTCTTCATCAACCACAGACACATGCACGCACACACAAATCTTGGTCTCGTGTCTCATCTTTGTAAATTAAGTCTACATTTCTTCAAGCATCAGCATATGGGAACTAATTTTTAAAAGGACTTCTTAGTCGCTTTTATCACCTTATCATTGTTCTACTTGGTTTAATTTCACTAATATGGCAACAGTGCTGCTTTTGGCCTTTCAGCCATGCAGTTGTAGTGGATTACACAGAATTTTATAGGCTAGATCTAGAACATAATCACTATTTGTAATACATTCCTTTGGGAAAATGTATCCTGAATTCTCAAGCAACGTACTTACGATTAGCATATAGAAGTTATCCATTCACAATTCGAGGTTGCCTTAATGGAGGACAGATACAGATATATGTAGATATATCTAAATTGAAATCTAGATGTAAGATATAATCGTGTTGTCGCTAAAGATGATGCTCCACAGCAGGTAAAATTCTCACATTCGCGAATTATCCATATGTTTAACATCAGTTGCAAACATTTAATTATTAGTTGAGGAAAACCGTAGCCTCAGTCAGGAAAATTTCTATATGAACATTGTGTACTGAACTTAGACTCTTGGTATGAACAGCAAGATCTATCAAAGTCAAACAAGCTTGTGAATTTCAAACATAATTTCATTTGTTGATGCCCACTTGTCAACAGTAGAGTATCTTTAAGCTAAACCAAATCTTATAAACAAATAAAAATTAGAAGACAAACATAATTAATCAGTTTGCAGACTTGTTCTGTACTGCCACATATTCATCTGGAGGCATGACTATTATAAGCAGGAATTTATAAAAACATGTCCTAAAATATATTCTGTAAAAGATTAATGCCCCATAAGATGTTAACAGTTGTTCTATTTAAAAAAAAAAAAAAAAATCAGGTATATTTGGGTATGTTTAATGACAGTTTAATTTCTCAAACTTGTTTGTCCCTGAGCAATTGGTAGCAGAGCTTTGTAACTCCCGTGGCAAGAAGCTAACATTAAGACTGGGAAGACTTTTCAAAATAGGGGAAAACCCTGGTTGTTTCAGACAGCACCATGAGCCTAAAATTGGTGTCTTGGTGTCAAAATGACAAAGCAGGAGTGATTCATCCCAGCTTTCTAGCAAATGTAAGTTCTGAGAAACAAGCGACAGGGCAAACAGTCATCATGTTGTTGTTGTTGTTGTTAGGTGCCGAGGAGTCGCTTCTGACTCATAGCGACCCTAGTACAACAGAACAAAACACTGCCCAGTCCTGCACCATCCTCACAATCATTGCTATGTTTGAGCCCATTGTTGCAGCCACTGTGTCAATCCATCTTGTCAAGGGTCTTCCTCTTTTTCAATGGCCCTCTACCAGGCATGATGTCCTTCTCCAGGGACTGGTCCCTTCTGATAGCATGTCCAAAGTACATGAGACGAAGTCTCACCATCCTCGTTTCTAAGGAGCGTTCTGGCTGTACTTTTTCCAAGACAGATGTGTTTGTTCTTCCGGCAGCCCATGGTATAGTCAATGTTTTTCTCCAACACCATAATTCAAAGGCATCCATTATTCATCGGGCTTCCTTATTCATTGTCCAACTTTACATACATACATGCCTTTTAAACAAATTTAATTAAAGAGACATTCTTTGCTCCCCCAGCAACCAAACCAGACCAGTTTCTGTTGAGTAGATTCTGATTCATGGTGACCCTATGTGTTATAGGGTTTTCTGGGTTGTAATCTTTATGGAAGCAATTCACCAGGTCTTTCTTTCATAGCACTGCTGGATGGGTTCACACCAACAACCTTTCGGTTAGCAGCCCATTGCAAACTGCTTTTGCCACACAGGGACCTACTTTCCTCCCCAGAGCTGCCATTTGTAAAAAGCATTGTGTTATAGGAGGAGACTGGTGGGAGTCTGAGAAAGAACAAGGCAGGGTCTTTACAGGATCAGAGGTAACCCGGGGAGGGGGGCAAAGTAATGGAGTCACCTCCAGCCAGCTAATGCCCTGAAAATTAAGGACTTACTCTCTACAAACAGCAGCAAACAATAATATTTTTGTGCTCATGGGCATCTTGGAGATGTGGGTCAATTTAATCACAATTGTGGAAATTCCCTTAGACATTTAATGTAAACTGCCCCAGAGATTGGCCTTTATCTCTGAAAGCTAGGCCCTTATCACTCCACAACAACTATGGTTTACATTTCAAATCAATATTTGATTCATTTATGCTAACCCCAAAAGCTGAAAGTACTGTCAAAGTTGGTAAGGAGGCTCTAAATTTATGTTTTAATTAGCTGACCGTTTCATCAAAAGGTAGACGTGGCGTCTGTGGTTTAGAACTTTGAAATAAACCCTATATGAGGGGAAAAAAAATGCTAGACATACAGAGCCTATTCACAAACATGTTTATGGTTTCTCTCCCTGTGAAGAGGAAAGATTTTGTGAAGGTGTATTATGGGGAAAATTGACACCGATTTCTTGTTCATCAAATTAAGCCCGTGCACATTTGTCATCTGGACAAGAACATAGAGTATGACTCCTTAAAGTTGGAGGTGCAGACATGCTTTTGCATGCAGAACTTTTCTGGATTGTTTAATAAAAATACTGCATGGGAAAGAAAGGCCACAAAGGAAATTTACTCGTGATGTATATATATCTTACATGTGTGGGCTCAAGTACTACAAATTAAACTTAAAAAGTTTACTACTTGTAGAAAAGCAAACCAAAAGCTGTTGCTAATGACGACATGCATCCAGAATAATTGTTCAGTGCTTTACAGTAATGATTCAGTGAAATCCATGAGATTTTTTTACATTCACTCAAAATCTTGACTTCTCCATAGCAAAGCTGGAAAATAGAAGTTAACCCTAGCTTTGGTCCTCCTTGGTCAAATGACCCTTGGATTAGTCAATGCACAGGAAACAAGACCTGGTCTAAACTGGCGACATCCTCCTAGGTACAGATGTTCCAGGGAAAGTGCAAGGTCTTGAATGGCTTCATCCCTATTATTGTAGGCGCAAAGCCCATTCTTATGATGCACTCTGCTCTAAGAGGACTAGAAAACCAGTATCTTTCATAGTAATGACTTCCAGTTTACAGCCTTCATTTGTTATATTTCCTCAATAGCTGTTGTGTTGAGATTAACTGCATAAATGATCTGCAGCTGTCTGTTATGAATTAAGGGAGTTTAATCAAAGTATTTCTAATGTACAGCATAATGATAATACATGGGGGAAGTACTATTTAAGAGATAATGATGGCTTCAGAAGATCACTGTTGTAATGTTTAGTGCATATGCCTTCAGCATTGAATTTGTTGTTGTTCTGAATATGCTTAATGGATCACTGAAAAGCTGCCTAATGCGGGATTGTTTGATGGGGCTGACAGAGCTGGAATTAGCCCATTGCTGTTTACTGCATACAGCCATTAAGATTAATTGCTGCCAGATAATTTTGACTGTTTTTATCTTCTGGAAAAAGTGTCACTAATGGGTTTATAAATTGGTTCACTATTACTAATAGTAAGGCCAGTGTAACAGGATAGAATGTCAGCTAATTCTAAAGATAAAGGTAAAAACAAAAAGTGTAAACTACTATATGGCTTGCTAGTTTTAAGGGCTACTGCTACCTAATAACAGATACTGATATATGATGCTCATTAATGCTATTTCCTGAGCTTTGGGTGGAACCTAATAGATGCTAATAAAGTCTTATTTGATGTCCCATTAAAAAGCTCAATCTGTTTTCTGCATTAATGCCCAGTGGTGTTTATCACATCTTTGATGACTAAAACCCAAATTCCAGTCTGTTCCATAGCCAAGCTCTTCCGAGCATCTTCATACCTGTTTTGGTTTTTATATATGTGAAATTTATTCAACTGAACCAAAGAAGAACGAGCAACACACATGAATTTACAATCACGCTACGTGGTGTATAAGTTACCTGGGAAGTTCACCACTCAGGCATTTTTATGTAATTTCTAGGCAAGCTTCTACAAACCGTGTGTTACCAATCTTACCATCATCTAGGCACTGTTTGCAATTGAACACAATTTTGAACATATAGGCAATTTAGCTATTTAGCTTAAAAACCAAAAACCAAACCCATTACCATCAAGTTGATTCTGACTTACCGCAACGCTGTAGGACAGAGTAGAATTGCCCCATAGGGTTCCAAGGCTGTGGAAGTTTACCGAAGCAGACGGCCACATCATTCTCCCATGGGGTGGCTGGTCCTTTCAGTTAGCCAAGCGCTTAACCACTGCGCCACCGGGGCTCCTTGCTGTTTAGCTTAGTGGTAATAAAAAAATTCACATACTTAAATGTTAACAGAATTACAGGATTAAAAAGTTCTAAGTATATTTTCTTAAAGTTAAATGGATATAATTATTTTTAAGTGATGTGATTCAGGTAGATTAGCCATAGAATAGTCATGACCATCACCACAAACTAAACAACCTAGCTTCCCTCATTGGTTTGTAGAAGTTAACACATCAATTTTGAATTTTGCTGATTTACCACATTTTATAATAAAATTCCTCGTCCATTGAGTTTCAAATGTGTGTTTTATTTCTAAGACTATTAAATGTAAATTAAAAAAAAAAAAAAAACGTGAACCAGACAGATAGACAGACAGGATATTTAATCATGTAGAAGAAACCAGTAATTCATGAGCAGTGAGTTGTTCTTTCCTTGAGAATGGATACTGTAAATTATAAAGTGTTTCTTTTGTGAGGTCAAAAAGCATATTTATATCCTTCAACTACATTTTTTATACTGCACTTAAAAATTTACATTTAAAAATACCTCAACTCTTGAAGTGAATATAAAGTGATATACGACAGGTTATTTTTCTTCCTTTTTTTTTTTTTTTTTTTGGTGGTGATGGTGAACACGGAGGACAGAAAAAAAAACACATACTCTAAGCAATATTCTCTATGGAGCACTTAAAGTTAGTGCAAGTTTGAAGATAACCGTTTTGTTGTCTTTTATAATCCATCTCTAAAGTGAGGTGCGAACAAATTGAGCAAAATTTTTTTTCTCTTTTTTTCATTTTTTCAATATTTAACATAATTTCAATATTTAGCATAAAACATTATGTGCACTGCCTCAAAACTGGTGTGGTGGTGTTTGCAAGGCACTTGCCTTCTTTGGGAGGAAGTCTATGCAGATTGTCCCCCATGTGTGACTTGGGTCATGAGGAAGCCGTGAGTGACTAATTTGGCCTGACCTCCCGTAGGTCGGCAAATAAACCCAAGCTCAGGATGAAGTATTGAGATGGGAAATAACCCAGCTTTTATCGGTAGCATTTCAGAACACCAAGAGCTCCAGGGTAAACTCACAGCTGTGGCTGGTCATATATCCTGCCAAAATATAAAGACATTTTTCCACTGAAGAAATCCCTGGTTTCATTATCTATCTTGGGTGACCAGTTTGGGATGGTCCCTTTCCTCTCTCCTGAAGTAGAATTTAAATCGTGTAGCTTTTTTACCAACATAAACGCTGCAGTTCTCTGAGTGGATGAAATGTTGCAAAGCAACTTTGTGGTTACTGATTTGAAAAAAGGCGTGTATGTAACCCCACTCCGTCCAGTCAGTCTCTCTCAGAACCTAGAATGCCTGTTGGGGCCATGTTTTCAGAAACAACGAGAATCCCAGTGTAAGCCTGAATATTTCCTCACCTCTTAGATGCTTTGTATCTGTTAACTTGAAAAAAAAGAAAAATATCCCTGATTGTACTCAGTTGAGAAACCAAGAGGAAGCCTAATACTTCAGGACCCTCTCTCTCCCAGAGCAATGTAAAATCGGGGCTGATCAGCTGGAAATGGTAAGAGCAGAGCCAACACAATGACAGGAGGGAGAAAGTGGATCACACCCTGAAAGTGTGTGCATGGTGGTGACGGAGGGGGTGGCTTTCTTAATCTAACTGTTGGAAAATCGTTGCTTAGATTCAGCTTCAAGCACTGACATCCCAGAGTTTTAAACTGCATTCATTTGTTCAACTCGGCCACAAAGAAGAAAGTTGTAGCGGCAGGTACTTCAGGACCATTCGCAATGCGGAGATTTTAACAAGGATCCTGAAACTGTAGGCACGAAAACTGCAGGCACTGCTCTGGAAGTAGCTGCGTTTGCAGCATCCCCTTGACATCTGCCTCATTTCAATAATTTCCAGCCATTGAACCTCTGTCTGAATGAGCATTAGGAAACAGAGGCATGTTTGGTTACTAATTTGAGCTTCTCTCTCTCTTCCTCTCTCTCCTGCTTGAATTGTATGCTTGTGAAAGGGCTCAGTTGACGATTTTGGTATCTGCAGCTTTCTATCCATATGACCAGACGCATTCTACATCACTCCATTTATATTGAGAGGAGGAAGGGGAACCCCGGTGTGTGTCTACCTTTTCCTTCTGTCGACTGTTAGCATCAGCTGAGTGCTGCGGACATTGTTCTATCAAGAACTGAGCTGAGACTAAAGGCTCATTTCATAGGAGGCTGTGCAGGGGTCGTCTGAAGTCTCTCCCAGGTGAGGGGATGCCTGTCAGTTATTGTGGAGCTGGATTTGGAAATGTGACCTACTGGTTTGCGCGATGAAAAGAACGAATGCTCTGAAATTGATTTGCATATGATACGTGAGCTGCTCTGACTTGCCAGGGAGGAGTGGGATATTGTACCTGTGGGTGAGACCCACCTTGCTATCTATCATCCTTGCCAGTGTTTTGATAAGGAAATATCATGGGAGAAGAGCTCGTAGGAGTGAATCAGATACATCTGCTGGGCTAGAACTCTAGTACCTGCCTGTTCTGTCGCTCATTCCCATCCCCACTACTCTTTGCCTCACACTTGGCCTATCGTAAGTCATTGTGGTTGGTCCATTCAGAAGCATTTTGAATGTTCATAGTCATCCTAGTTTACTAATATATATTCACTAATGTCAGAAATCTGTACATGTGATTCCTGAGCTTATTACAGTAACAAGTTTTCTCCAATGCTACTGGGCATATTCTTCATGTCTGCCTTTCCAGACTACTGACTCAATTTAAGATTACATCCCTTGGTCCTTTGCTTTTATTGTAGTCACCCTGTAAAACTCATTCCCTTCACATCGTAGGACGTGTAGGGACAGGGAGCCATTCCAAGACTGGGCTTAAGATGTGTTTGGTGCCGTTTCTTTGGCGTGATTCCCTCTTTCTTTGATCTGTGAAACTCTCTAGCCTTTTGTCATGACTATTGGGGTTCAGGGCTAGAGTGTCAGAGGCTGCTCAAGTATTAATTGGCTGGTATTGGTTGATTTTTCTCACTGCTACATTCAGGCTGCTACCTCTGCAGTGTGGTGTGCAGTGCATCCCTGAGTCACTGAGGAAAGAAATGGTAAATTAAATAGATTTTGAAATTGCCCATTGAACTCACATCATTAAATAATTCTATAAGAAATTCATAAACGGAGACAAGTACAAGGATTAAAATGCTATAAATCACATTGGGGGCGGGGGGAGTCTACGCTTATTCTGCCCTTTGTTCTGGCCATAAAGCATCCACAGCTAGGTATGGTTCTGCCCACTGCTTAACAATAAGTACCTGAAAAAAAGCATGACCCCTGAGTGCCCCCAAAAGGAAGATTATTGTAACAGCATTTATCCAATCTTCAAGAGTCAAGTAAAAACACCTTTGTGTCACTCAAGTTGTACTTACCCCAGTGAGGCATTAAAGTTTCTCCGTTTCTTTTTTTCCCTCTGACCTCCTCCTGCTTGGTACTTTCCCCTTCTCAATTCCTCTTTATCCAGCAGCAAAGAAGCAGGGAAGGAGCAGTGTTCATCTAACATAGAAGATATTTTCCTTTCTCATTCATCCCCAGATGACAAGAAAGTTCTATCCACACGTCCAGTGGTATTTTTCTCTACCATAATTCTTGGTCTTCCGATCCTATCTCTGCTGTTGTTAGGTGCCGTCGAGCCGGTTCCAACTCATAGAGACCCTGTGTACAACAGAACGAAACACTGCCTGGTCCTGCGCCATCCTCACAATTGTTGTTATGCTTGAGTCCACTGTTGCAGCCACTGTGTCAATCCATCTAGTTGAGTGTCTTCCTCTTTTTCACTGACGCTTTACTTTACTAAGCATGATGTTCTTCTCCAGGGTCTGATCCCTACTGATAACATATCCAAAGTACGTGAGATGTAATCTCGCCATCCTTGCTTCTGTGGAGCATTCTGCCTGTACCTCTTCCAAGACAGGTTTGTTTGTCCTTCTGGTGGTCCATGGTATATACAATGTTCTTCACCAATACCACAATTCAAAGGCATCGATTCTTCTTTGGTGTTCCTAATTCATCATCCTATCTCTATGGAGTTGTTTATCTAAATTGTCCTCATGCTCTCTGTTTCTAACTAGTCTGTAAACCTCATAAAGGCAAAACAAACAAACGAACTTGTTGCCATCTGACTCAGAATGATCCTATAGGACAGAGTAGAACTGCCCCATAGGGTTTCCAAGGAGCGGCTGGTGGATTCAAATTGCCAGCCTTTTGGTTAGCAGCCAAACTCTTAACTGCTGTGCCACCAGGGCTCCTCATGAAGGTAAGAAAAGTTCTATTTTCAAATCACTGTACTTCAGTACAATGAAATAGTACCTGGCCCAAAATTAGTGCTCTGGTTTTCCAAGGCTATGTACAAATCACCCCTAAGTGTAGTAGTTTAAAGCTATAACAATCTCTTACAGTTTCTGTTGGTCAGGAATTAGCCTTTCCTAAGACCCACAGTCTCTGTGATTCTGGTTCAGGGTCTCTCCTGCAGTTTCAGTAGATGCAACAGCTAAAGATTTTCTGGAAATCTTTCTAGCATGGCCTCTGAACTTCTCAATGTGGTCTTGCCTCATCACGCTAGTTGGGCTTCCTTACAGCATGGTCGTCTCAAGGCAGGAGGATTACTTACATGGCACCTGAATTCTTCAAGACTAAGTATTCCTGTTGCAAGGCAAAGCTACAAAGCTTTTCCAACCTGGCTTCCGAAGCCACCCAACATCATTTCATCCAACTACATTCTGTATAAATGAGTTGCAAGCCTACCCAGATTCAAGGAGAGAGGAATTAGACTCTACTTCATGATGGGAGTATGGCAAGGTTCTAGAAGAGCATTTGTGGCTGAAGATATACTGTTGTTCCATCTTTGGAAATTATAATCTGCCTCAGAGAGTGCTCAAGCATTGTTTGTTAGAGAATAAATAAATGTCTTCTGAAAGATTTCTCTGTCTCTCCTACTAGAGATTTTCCTGGACATCAATTTTTACAGAATCATAGTTTTATCCCAATCTTTCAGTATCTCCACTGGTAACTTCATTCTATCCTATTTGTGACTGGTTCTCTGTATTCTACTAATTCAACTATTTTATCCCTTTGGTTACTACATTTTTTCTCCTTAACTGTTTTTTTTTTTTTTTTGATGGCATATGTTTTCAGTATTGGAATGCATGCTTACTAAATGAGTGGGTTTAAATTTTTGATTGGTAACATGGATTTTGAGAAATATTATCTGGTAATACAAGCCACTAATGAGGCAAGTGGCACTGTGGTTCCACCGAACTGTGGTATGAAAATATACCAATGAGAGCTAGATAAGTAATTTATTGCAGGCACCTTTCCATTAGTTACATGGGGAACCTATGGTTTTCCAAATGACGGAGAAAAAACAAAACAAACCCGTCAGGGCTCCCTAACTATCACACAGGAAAGCCATAATTATGCTTGCAGGGCTTATCTCACAGAAATAAAGGACATAAAGGAAAAAAAGACAAAAGTTTACAAAACTAACACATCCAGGAAGCATCACCTCATAGAATGCTCAACCTACACAACAATGAGGCTCCAACTCAGGTCTGCTGAGCTTCACGCATTTCAAGAGGGGCTCACCTTGACACTAAATGCATTAGAACCAGAATAACTCCTTACCTCTGAGGTCCAGAGGCATAAAGAGTGGCTGGCATACCATCTATGTCAATGTTAACGAAAAAGTTACAGAATACCTGCATAGAACGTTAGTCCTCGTTTTTTTTTTTTTTTTAGTCTGTATTTTCTCCCTCTGATTTCTGTATAGTCTTACCTGCCAAGAAGATTCTGTTAAGCTTAAATTTCTGTAGTTCGTCTTAAGGATCTGTCGAAAAAATCCAGTACACCTCTCTTCTCTCTTCCCTCAAAAGACATATCACACCATTCCCCACCCTACTTGAGAATCACTTGCTTTAGGGATTTAATACATTTACCCCTGTTCATAATTTTCAGATTTCTGTTTTCTTACCTTACTTCTTCCAAGACATCCAATTTTATATTTCTGTTTATGTCTCCATATGCTCACTATAGTTGTTATTAGGTGCCATCGAGTGGTTCTGACTCATAGTGACCCCATGTCCAACAGAACAGAACACTGTCTGGTCCTGCGCCACCCTCACAATCGTTGCTATGCCTGAGCCCATTGTTGCAGCCACTGTGTCAGTCCATCTCGTTGAGGGTCTTCCTCTTTTTCGTTGACCCTCGGCTTTACCAAGCATGATATCCTTCTCCAGGGACTGATCCCTCCTGATAACATGTCTAAAGTAAATTTAACAGGACTGCACTGAACTATTTTCCACATTAACTTCTCTTCATCTCCTTCTCAAAGAAGACTGCTTTGAGTAAGAAGTTTTTAATTCCTTAAATTTTCTTTGTCAGGATTTGTAAACGAAATTCCAATCTATCAAAGCATTCAGTCTATTGGTAAGAAAATGGTTAGTTTAATGACTGGTATTCCTCAGATTTAAGGAAAAGGGTAGTAGAAGGGTTTCAACTTTATTAGGTAGGCTCTATTCAACCCCTTTACCCTCCCTATACACAAACACACACACAGGCAACCTTCCTAGAATAAGAGATATTTCATTAAAGGGGTCTCTAATTCATTGATATGCCTGGCTGTGATTTTTCACTGTTTCATTTAGCTTATCCCATTACATCCTCATATCAACCCTATAAGGGAGGTACTGTTACTATCTCATTTTACAAACGAGAAACTGAGGTTCAGAGAGGTTAAATAACAAAGATCACACAGAAATTGGCAGTAGAGATGGGATTTGAACCAAAGCATCCAACCTCAGAATCTTCTAGTGGTTATAGTTAGCTGTCACTTGTTTACTATACGATGGTCAATGCAGGATTTTGAAAAATGCCTTGAGTTCGGACTCAGGACACCAGGATCTCAGTCCTGGCTGTGTCTCAAAAGGATAAATAATTTTTGCTAGTCATTTCATTCTTAACTGAGTCAGTATCCTTATCGATAAAATTAGAGAAAAATACATATTCTCACTCTACCTCAAAGGCTATTTTGAAAATAAAAATGAAATTAAATAATGTAAATTTTGTATATGAAAGTGCTTAGCAAACCATGATGTGTACAAATATGAGGTATTATTGGCATGACTGGGTAAACAATACATAAAAAAAGAAAAGACTTAAAATCCAGAGAGAATAATATGTGAAAGAGGATGCCAGAAAAGACAAGGAGAGGGTGGTGTTGCTGCCGACGATCTCTTTAGTAAAAGCTACAAGAAGGGCTACATGTGTACAAGTCTAATTCTTCAAGGCTAAACATGCCAGAGAAAAATCCCAAATACCTCACAGATCATGAAGCAAAAAATGTAAAATTACACTGCTATTTAGATGAAGAAACACAGGTGTGCTTCAGACCATATTTGAGACGATATTGAGAGTTAACTATGTCTTCTTAATAGCAAAGAGAAAGAGGAAGTGAGAAGAAAGAGAAATTAATTGGGTTACATAAATTGCAAGACAACACAGCAAAATTGCGAGGTACTCACAGGTTGTCCCTGACTTCTGAATAGCCAGGAGGCCATTAGAAAAACGGGACCAATCACATCCTTCTGATCAGAGCCTGAATACACATTAGTACATGAAAAGTAGTTTCTATTACTTACAAGAAGCAGACCACATACAACAGGAAAGCAGTCCCCTTTACTCAAAATCTGTGCAGGCGGAGATAATGAATCTTCCATCTACATCCCACTTTGTGCCACGGAGAGGGACTTAAAAAAGGGGGCCTACCTTCAGCCAGTTCCCCCAGCCAGGTAGACTTATTTAGGTAGGCTAATACTTCTGAACACCCATGGACTGCCAGAAGAATGAACAAATCTGTCTTGGAAGAAGTACAGCCAGAATGCATCTTAGAAGCAAGGACAGCAAGACTTTGTCTCACATACTTCGAACGTGTTATCAAGAGGGACCAGTCCCTGAAGAAGGACATCATGCTTGGTAAAGTGAAGGGTCAGTGAAAAAGAGGAAGACCCTCAATGAGATGGTTTGACACAGTAGCTGCAACAATGGGCTCAAACATAGCAATGACTGTGAGGATGGCTCATGACCAGGCAGTGTTTTGTTCTGTTGTACACACGGTTGCTATGAGTCAGCACCTAACAACAACAACAAACACTTTTGCTATTCGTGCTTCTTACTGACACCATAGCAGAGGGACAGCCAAAATTCCTTTCCAGCCATTTTATACCTGAAGCTTACATGGCAAGTTACAAGGACAAACATCAGGCCTCAGTGTGGGGAGCAATGGGGTCCTCATCATGCCCCCTCCCTTCCTGAGGCTTATTGCCAAGGTGATGTGTTGGAGACTGCCAACTTATTAGCATATGTTTAAGTGTAGCCTGGTTGTTTTATAAAACAAAGAGCACCTTAATTTCTATTTTCAGAAACCAGAGACAAAAGGCCAAATCTAGTTCTTTGTCCCACATAAGAAAAAGATAGTAGTTTCCTTACAATTAGATTAATCAATAAATGTTTTCAAAAAATATTTCAGTTAAATAGATGGGTTCTGTTTCGATGATGGGAGATGTTGAGCAAAACGGCACATGGAACAATCAGTTGGAGTGTCTTGGTTTGAGTTCTTCCAGAAGCAGAACTTGAGATAAAGATTTCAGTGCAAGCGGTTTATTCAGGGGTGACCCAGGAAGTACTAGAAGGATTGTGGGGAAGTGAGAAAAGGTAATATAGAGTGCATTTACTAGCAGGAAAATGCTGTAGACATCTGAGCTCAATCCCACTGAGGACCTCTGAGAAACTATGTCGAATACATCTCAGAGTTATTCCTTTTGTAACTCCTGTTGTTACCAATATCTAGAATGTCTCAGTATTCCCATTCAGTTCTCTGCTCTTCTAACTCTGATATAGCCAATTCCCTTGATTAAACACCCACTGTCTGAAATACTGGAGCCCTGGTGGCACAGTGGTAAAGAGCTCAGCTGCTAACCAGAAGGTCGGCAGTTTGAATCCACCAGCCGTTCCTTGAAAACCTTTGGGGCAGTTCTACTCTGTCTTATAGGGTCGCTATGAGTCAGAATCAACTCGATGGCAATGAGAGTTTTTGAAATATCTAGATTGGAACCAACTCTGCTACTGCGACCCCTTCCTCTCTTTTTCTCAGAGATGCTGACCCTGACTTCATTGACCTGCTGAACCAATGACAGCACCAGACATGTTACCATATGAGGAAAAAAATTTTAACTTTATTTCCTTCATAATTTGAGATTTGGCTTTTATCATACCCCTAAAGGATCAAAACAAACTTTGTCTAAACAAAGTTAGCCAAAAATGCATACTGCACTTTATTTGGTCACTTCTCTCCATTTATTTATTTTTATTTTAGCAGCGTACCTGATAGACTGGTCTCGTCCGGTTTATTCACTGAGCTAGTATTTCCTTCCTAATGTGTCACGTACTATCTGTCATGGAGATCCTAGACCGTAAGGGAGACAGACATCTAAAGATTCTGTGTCCAGTTCTTTTTGAAACAAAGTGAGATGTTTTGTTCTATGTTACTCCACACTCTCTTTGGACGTGGGGCATATTCTTCTTGTGGTTAATCACAGGAGCGCAAGATGAAAACCAAGCCAGACAAGCGCACTTACAATTTCTGTTTGTGTGGCATTCACTAACATTCTGCTGTCCAAATTGAGTCAGGTGGCCAAGCCCAACATTTATGGGGCTGAAAAGCTTTTCTGCCCACAATGGGGGTGCTGAAAAATAATTCTCAAATTTTAACACACATGGAAATCCCATGGAGAGCTTGTTGAACAAGATTGTGGGGTCCCTACCCCCAGAGTTTCTGATTCAGTGGGTTTAATGTGGGGCCTGATAATTTATATTTCTAACAAATTCCCTGGTGATGCTGATGCTGCTGGTTCAGTGATGACACTTTGAGAATCATTGATTGAAATGATCACATAGGCATCTAAAGATGCTATGTCATGTCTAAGAAGAGTGGGAGATAAGAGAGTGTAAAGTCAGAAATGAATAAAAAAAAAAAAAAAGATTAGTCTTGTGAGTAGTCTTTATGAGAAAATGCAAAAGGATCTCGGTTTAATTAGCCTAAAGAAGGGCAGTGAAAAGAGAACTTAATAACAGTCTTCAAGCATGTAGTGGGATAGAGAGCAGCTGTTTTTCTAAGGACAGGAAAAGGGTTGCAATGTACCAGGAGAGATTTAAGTTAGCCATGAGCAAGAATAGCTCATCTGCAAGGCGGGGAACATAGCATGTACGCTAAGCAGTCATAGAGAATCAGAATTAGATCATTTAAAGCACAAATTGCTACCTTTACATAATTATTTGACTTTTGTCCTGCCCTAGAGGAAAATGAGAATCATCTTTAAGGGTTACTTTTGACTCTATAACTCTCTAAAGACTGATGTGAGAAAGGGAGAAACAACAATAAGGAGTTAAAGGTAGAGATCCTGAGCAGAGACTGCCTTCTTTAATTGTGAGTGCATTCAAAGATACTACCAATAGATTTTCTCATAAAAAGCAACATTTTCTAAAGGCAGACAGCTTTAGGGGAAGGACTGGAAAGAGTGCATCAATGAAAGTCAGATAATGGGGCTCTTGGCCTAGATTCTGCCCCGTTTTTGTTGATAGCTCAATTATCTTAATCTTTCTGAGTTTCAGGTTTCTCCTCTGTGAAAATGGGGATAATCACATGGACAATGCTAAGTTGCTGGTAGGATCCAAAGAGATAATAAATGAGAAATTGTTTTGTAAACCATAAAATGCTACTAGAATGCTGGCGTTATGGTTATCTGAGAAATGGTGGCCATGACATGGATGGTCCTCACATCAATGTTTCACACTTTGGGATCTCAAGCATCCGAAGGGGAGTGGTTTGTGTCTTGGACCTCAGATGCTGAAAGTTCAGCAATTGGATTCTCAGTTCAAGGCATACTGTGTACATCAGCTGGTGCAAGGTCCTTCTCTTGTTTTATTTTATAATTTCCCCTTTTACCCTCATTCCCAGTCCCATCCTCTCATCCCTCACCCCCATAATTTTGGTATATTTATTTTGGGATTTATTTATTTATGTGTGGATGATATTGTGCTTTATATCTCGCTCTGTGTTTACTCAATACCACGTTTTCTTCAGCGTATCCATTTCACATTATGTACCTCTAGTGACTACTATACTGCTAATTCTTTTTTAATTAGATTCTTGATATAAGGTAATAAACTTTTTATTTTGCCAATTAAGGAGATAAGACAAACAAATGTCTACCATCTATTCTATCATTTCATGAGAAAGGCTATTTTAACAGCAAAAAATAAGAAGAAATAGAAGCTCAAGCTAAAGCAAAGCTTTTATGTTGAGTACACCTAAATCATCTGGATTCATGAAAAACTCATTTGTGGACCAGTGAAGCTTTATCATGGGCTGGAATTTGGGAAACCATTAGGGATCAGCAGATCTTAGGCTTTGGGCCACACACACCTCTGAGTGTCTAAAGACAACTGAGTATTCTACAAAAGGGAAAAAAGTACACTTGTTCAAACACACACACACTTTTTAACATAAAATTTCAGGAGCTCGCAGATGCTCTGTGGACAGAGGAACAATTAGAGACCCACTAAAGATCTCTCTATGAACAGCAGATTAAGGGGGAATTTCAAGGCTTTACTACTGTTGTTGTTTTTGTGTGCAGTCCATTCGATTCTGACTCACAGTGACCCTATAAGACCGAGCAGAACTGCCCAGTAGGCTGTAATCTTTACAGGGAGCCCAGGTGGCCCAGTGGTTAAGCTTTTGGTTGCTAACCAAAAGGTTGCCAGTTTGAATCCACCAGCTGCTCTTTGGAAATTCTATGGGGCAGTTCTACTCTGTCCTATAGGGTCATTATGAATCAGAATCAACTTGACAGCAGTTGGTTTGGTTTTTTTGTTTTTTTTTTTTTTTTTTTGGTTTGGTGAATCTCTACAGGAGCAGATCACCAGCTCTTTTCTTCTGCAGCGCTGCTGGTGAGTTCGAAACACCGACCTTTTAGTTTGCAACCAAGTGCTTAACCACTGAGCTGTGAGAGCTCCTGGCTTTACTACCAGAGATATCACTAGATGTATCAGAATCTTTAGTTCTATCTATGCTGGCTAGAGGAGCCAACATGGAAGAAAGGTACATTCTTTAAAGTGTCAATTAACTAATGTGAATTCCTGGAACCATCAAATCCTTTCAGGATATAGGGATGATGAATGAATGGCTGTAGAAAAGAAGCACTTCAGCCATCCATTAGGATAACGTTGTGTTCCCTCAGTGAGCAGATCTGTATGGATAGTTCTTCCGGTTACTTTGAATGTAGTGACTTTTGCTTCAGAAAATATGATTGATGTCGCTGTGCTTCCATGCACACATCATTAGTCTGTGGCAGATAAGCTCAGATGGTCGGAGCACTGTTCTAATAAGACGAAGGTTAGGGGTTCAGTGCCCATGTGGGCCACTTAGCTTTTGTCTCATTCATGTCCCCCCAGACTACTTCCGACACAGGCCACCTGTCTTGAAAATGTGTATCTATAGACAGAGGGAGGAGTCATGTAAAAGGGTTTGGATAGCTCACTAGAAATCTATCATGACTTCTGGGAAATCAACCCATCTAAGAATTCCTGATGGTTGATAAGGAAACTCACATTCATTTAAAAAGGAGAGCAAGCATAATAGTCAAGACATGCATGGTCTCAGTGGAGTGGATTTTGTGAATAGCTTTTTAAATTGTCACTGAATTTTCCAACCCAATAATACATAACTGAATGAGAATATGTTAGCCAAAACAGTGGTAAGGGGTCTCCACTTTAAGTAAATTAAATATAAATATTTACCAACATATAGAAGGGTGAGCATTCACTTTGCAGAAAATTCCTCATTTTACAAAGAGCAACAACCACAGATATTCATTATTTAATCAGCAAATTCGCCCTTAAATATAATTGAAAAGAGAGTCCAATTGAACAAAACTTTTCAATCTCATATGTCTTGTGTAGAGCAACACATATGTTTGCTCCAAATTTGATCTTCCTCACTTCTCCCATTTTAGGTAAAGGCGTTAGGATTTAACACAAGCCAGCAATTAGGAAATGATCCTCAAGTTCTCCTGTCCCATAAACTTTCCTCCCAAGCCCACACAAAGGCAGGTTTTGTTCTTTTCACTCCTTCATGGTTCTCATATCTGCCCCCCAACTCCCATTCTCATTACCACCACTTTCATTCAAACTGTGGTTATTTCCTTCCTGGACTACCACAGCACCCATCTGACTATTCTGTCATCCTTCCCCAACACTGAGGAAAAGTTAGGAGTAAGCTCTAGAGTCTGACTGCTTGGGTTAATTGGGTTTAAAGCCAATTCTACCATTTACCATCTATGCAACTTGTAACCTGTGCCTCAGTTTTTTCACCTGTAAGTTGGGAATAATAATAATAACCTCCTTGGATTGTTGTGATGATATAGATTAGTTAATTTGTGAAATACTTTCAGAAAATTGCCTGGAATATAGTATGCACTTAATACATTAATTTTTATTATTATTACTATTAATCATCATTATTATTTCTATACTTACAACATGGACTCTGATGGCAACTGTTCAGGTTTAAATATCACTTCAAGACTTTCTAATCAAGTTACTTTGGGCAAGTTGATGTTGTTGTTAGGTGCTGTCAAGTTAGCTCCGACTCATGGAAACCTTATGTATAACAGCACAAAACGTTGCCTGGTTCTGTGCAATCTTCATGATTGTTAGTACATTTGAGTCCATTGTTTTCGCTATTGTGTCCATCCAGGAAGTTATCAACACTCTAATTTCGTTTCTTCATCAGGAAAAAGGTTTACCACATCGAGTGAATGATGGTATCTATATCATATTTTTTGGTGAAGACTAAATTATGTATTGCAGTAAAGTGCTCAGGACCATGCCTGGAACATTTGGAATGCTTGACAAATGTAAACAAGTGCATAGTACTGTATCAATAAAAACCTATGCCACTCCCTGTTTGACATAATGTAACAGTTCTCCATCAAACATAGCTATTGTCCCCAACTTCTTAGAAGATAAAAAATCCTTTTTTAACATCAAACATTTCAAGAACCGTCACATAGTGGCTATAAATATTCTAAATATCTATATGAGACTTTAGCAACATGGCATACTGAGCTGATACAGAGAGAATCCTTCCATATACAAACATTTAAAGATGTTGAAAAAAATACAAGTTTCAATGCATAGGCAAATTAAATAGAACTAAAGGAACTCTCTAGGTATTAGAATCTGGGAGTTAAGGGCAAGCTAGAGCAGATCCCAAAACTGTTCAATGGAATATCTTTCCAGATATGGGTCTGGGGTTTGTGGCTGGGACTTTAAGACCTACACTAGGACAAGTGAAGAAATCTCTCACCGGGACTAGGTGAAGAGCTGGAATAAGTCACTTTTATAAAGTCTGGAGTCTCCAAGAACTTCCCAGGCCATTAAAAGAGGAATCAGAAACTCCATTCACCAACCTGGGGACATAGCAATGCAATTTTCCATCTGCCTGAGACTATAGGAAAGAAACGATCTCTGGCCAGAAATTAAAACCCCAAGCTTGTGCTACGAGTGCATGTGAGGTCCACACTTATATTTTAATGTGGTATTGGAGGCCCAAAATAAGAAACTAACATGAAAATTGTGTCAATAATGTAAAATCCTGAGAAATTCTCAGGAAAAAAAGTAAAACTGCTATTTAGGGATAATCTAGGGGGCATATGACTCCCTGAAATCAAAGACCTCCACCAAAGCACATAAGAAAAAGGTATTACCATAGGTACAAAATTAGGATGCCAATAGCTGAACAATAAGAAAAGTAATAAAAAATAAAAGTGCTAAAAATTAGTAAAGAATTAAAAGAGCTATAAATCATAACCAAAGAACAAGAGATATGCAACAAAGCAGGCAATTTTAATGACAAACTTTTTAGAAACTCTAGAAATTAAAATTGTAGTCGTTAATTTGTTTCAAGAGAATGGATGGGTTAAACTGCAGATTAGACTAAGTTGACAAGAGAATTAAACTGGAAAACAGAGTTGAGTAATTCATTCAGAATTCAGCATAGATAAATAAATAAAATTAAAAAGGAGTTCACGGACTTCCGGCAAAATGGCGCTCTAGGCAGAAGCACCACACCGTCCCTCCACAGCAAAGATCTGAAAAACTAAGCCAAACAGAGAAAACAACAATCCTGAAACCCTAAAACACCAAATGAAGAGATGAAGAACTCAGCCAAGCACCAAATGGAGTGAGAAAACTGACAGAGAACGGAGAGCAAGGAGAGATTCGTGTAGAGGTCCTCTAACAGCTAACGCAGCGCAGATCCGCCATCTTGGACTCCAATATGAGACCAGCAAACAGGGGGTACGAGAAAGCAGATTCACAGAACTTCCAGCGGGAGACAAAACAACTGGTAATTTGCAATATACACTTTCCCACTCGCAACCCTTCTTCACCCCTACTCAGCCTCCTCTGCTTCCTGCGGCCACAATCTCTTGTCTAGGAAGCACCGGCTGCTTTGATTCCACCCACTCGAAAAGGCCGACTCTCTGAGTGCTATTTGTTGGCTGCTGGTGTTGCTTTTTTCCGCTTCTTTGGATTTCTTCCTTACCTCTCACCACCTCCCCCTCCTTTCGCTCAAATACCTGGCTCCGTGTGCCATCTTTGCTTCTTCCTGAGGGGCTGCAGAGATCCAGTAATTTGTGATATATGCTTTCCCACCCCCTACTCTTCTTCACCCACACTCGGCCTCCTCTGCTTCCCGTGGCCACAATCTCTTGTCTGGGAAACACCGGCTGCTTGGATTCCACCAGCCCGCACTAGCTGGTTCTCTGAGTGCCATTTGTTGGCTGCTGGTGTTGCTTTTATTCTGCTTCTTCTGATTTCTTCCTTACCTCTCACCACCTCCCCCTCCTTTCACTCAAATATCTGGCTCCGTGAATCAACTTTCCTTCTTCCTGAGGGCCTGTGGAGCTCCGTTCGAGTGTGCAGCTGCTTCCCGGTCTGGGCTGCTGTGCTGGTGGTGTCCCGGGGCTTTTGTTCATTTCTTTGCTTTGAATTGTTTGTTTGTTTTATTTTCCTTTTCTTGACTTGGGAGCCCGTTCTGGCCAGGCGGTGCTGCGTGGCTTGGAAACTACCCCCTCGGCTTGCACAGACATGCAGAGGGATCCCTGAGAGCATTTCTTTATTCGTTTGTTTTTTTTTTTTTCTTCTTCTTCTTTTTCTGTTTTTTGGGGGGCTTTTCTTGCTCTTTTTTTTAACATTTGTTTAGTTTTATTTTCCCTTTTTGTCTTTCTTCATTACTCAGTTTCTCGTCTCTCTGTATCTTCCTTCTCTTTCTGTTCCCTGAATACCTAGTGTTGTGTACCTCTACAACTTCTAGCCAGGCTGTACTAAAACACCTGAGAGCAACTTCCTCAGACCTCATAGCCACACCGGTGGGATCCCTAGGAACTTTGCTGTTCTTTAACATTTCCGATTTTTATTTATTCATTCTTTTCTTTTCCTTTTTTTCTTCCTCTTCCCCTTTTTGGTATTCTCCATTTCATAGTCTCTCATCTCTCCACTCCAATGGCAAGCTCCCCTACCATTATTTTTTGTTTGTTTGTATGTTTTTGGCTCCTGTTCCTCTCTCCTCTCTCCCATAACCATCTTAGCTCAACAAATAACAATCTCCCCACTACATCCTGC